>NC_138206.1:89833476-89864427 GCF_964194415.1 Vipera berus | reverse complement strand
TTTCCTGAGATTATATGTAGCACACACGTGTGTATTTTTTCCTATTGTTTAATTGAAATTATGTTCAGTATCTGGGCATATGTTTTTGCTGCCTTAAATTTTTAGGTTTGTGAATAATCATTATGGTATGCTATTATCGCAAAGTTGCTGGATCTTTTTCTCTCCTGGCTGCCAATACTTTCAGACACATTTTTCCTTTATAATTATCTGTTGCAACAATGTATTTGATAGCATATATCACATCTCTTAATCTATTTCTTTATCATTTATCTTGACATTGCTTACCTTTAGGCATGAAGAACAATTATATTGTCCAAGTTATGTATGAAAGATATTACACATTTTTTTCAATGCTGTGTTTGACTCAAAAGCTACAATTTATAGTTACTATCAGAAATAAAAATTATCAATAAATGCAACAGACCATTTATTTATTTACTAGATTGCAGGTTAGAGTAAAAATTTATAACCTAATAAACTAATTATATTGAGCTGCTAAGTTAATCAAAGTGTTTTTAAAATGAATACCCAATCTCCCTTTCTGCAGCTCAATATGTATAACATCTTAAAAATTATTTACTTACTTTAGGTAGGAAAAATAAACCATATGAAAATATAAATTGGAATGTCCAACTATATTGTGTAAGATTTTAGCATAAGTGATTTAGTGCAATTGCATTTGTTTGAATCATAGTGATATGAAATGAACAGAAAGTTGTATCAATAAAGGAAAATATTCTTTTGAAATATGAAGTGTTTGACATGTGAAAGTTATTAATAAAACATGGGAAATGTAAATGCTATTTTTTTAAAATAAAATTAATCTGAACTTCATTTTTTACAATAATTACTATTTCCTTAGCTATAAATATTTAATTTAATTCAACCTTTTGCATAATTTTAAAACAGAGATAGAATATTATCTTCACAATTTGAACTCATCACTTGGATTTCAAATACGCTTTCACTGTTTTTAACAAATAATGCATTAAGATCACAGTGTTAAAACAATTCCAAATTTCTGAAAGTTAAACATACTGACAAGAGAATGAGAAATACTGGTTATATTTCAGCACACAATTCAATGTGCTTAAGTCTACTGAAAATGATTGGATGGTGTTTATGCTTATTTTTAGAAGAAGAATTTTGGACATTTATTTATCAAGCTAAATGCTTCTTTTGCAATTCTTCTGCTTTCAGTAAATAATAAATATTATTATCCTGTAAGCGCTTACATATAAATAGATTCTTGTATGTCAATAATAGATTATAGTATATAAATTAATATTCATGTCTTGGGTACAAAATAGTTAATCATTAGCATTTGGCCCAAGTAAAATAGATTATATTTATTCTGAGCAATCAAATATTACAACAATCTACATAACTATAAGTGTGATTTTTTTTAAAAAATAATGATTTTAACAAGAAAATTGAAATAGAGAGTTGTGGTTTAAAATATTTATAAAGAGTTTAGCATATCCTAGCAAATAATAAAAGGATCAAGCACATGATATAATATCAGAATATTGCCATTGCTTTCAGTTGGATGGAGAAACAGTGTTGGGTTTTTTGATCATATTTCATTTAGTCCTTCTTTGGCCCTAGGAAAGTAGGTGTTAATCTAATTTCTGACTGTGTGTATTTATCAGACCAGGAGGGCCAGCTGTCTCTGATTTTAGCAACTAAAAGCAGTATGATAACTTTTCCAGTAAGAAGTAAAACTTTTGGTTCAATATTATAACAAAAGTCTTCAGTGTAATATGATTAGGAACGTATTTTGAACCAGTGACAATCCAAAAATTTTTATAGATCTAAACAGATTTTTTTAAAAAATAAACACCCCATATTTTAAATCTTGTTTTTAATGAACATGCTCAGAAATACACATACATGCATATGTACAGATACAATTTGTTTATCAACCAATCCCATTTCATGTAGTTATATTACTGGTGGTTGCTTAACAGAAGAAAATGGAAATGAGGAGTACAAAGGTTTACCAAACTATGCAGCTTAGTTTTATATGCAAAAATAATAAAGAACCAAATAGAATGTATAAAATATGTGCTTCTTTAAAACCTTTTTGTGTTTGAATTAATTCTTCTGGGTGTTTGTAGCAAACTAATAATTTGATCCACAATGCTGTAAAAGAATAAAGTATATTTAAACTAATTTAAATCTGTTAATTTGAATGAGAATTGACTTCAGAAAGTTGTGGATTAGAATATTAGAAAGTTTCTTTTCACATTATTAAAATATTTTCTTGCTTGTTAGTGCAGACTTATTTATGCATCCATACGATTACAAGTATGCATCCATACAAAAACTCATGTATGTATAGTAAAAGTATACTTCTAATACTTATCCCATTGAAGAATATTCATTCAAAGTTTACAAAACAACAATATGGAACTGAACTATAACAAAAACCAAGCAGTTTACAATATCATGTATCTATATACAATGGATAGCTAGCTATATATTGTGAGAGGCAAAACAACATCTACAACATTTTTATACCTGTTTTACAGACAACATTTTTCAGTTGAATTTGATTTTTATATTCTTAAATTGTAAATACTTTTTAAATATGTAGCATTATATATAATGTATACAAGAAAAATGCTACTAAGGAATAAATCATTTAATCCATTAATTAAAAAAATAAAATATTAACAAATTAGCTTCTGGAAAAATATAAATACAATTAAATGAAGAGTTCAATGTACAAGAATTTGTCTGACAGCTGAAAATATACTTTAGTGCTTACTTAGAAAAAAGTTAGAAAAACATGGATTAAAAAAAAGCATATCAATAACTTGGATTTAATCTTTTCACAGAGCTTAAAAATATAAGGCACTACATTAGGAATTATTTATCTGAAATCAATTCTATTTGGTGCTAGTTTCTAAAACAGATGCACAGATACACATCAAGTTTCAGCTGCATTTGAAGCTACTGATTTTAATCTACAGTGGTTTGGAGCCTGCATCCCATAGGACTTCTTTCTTCCATATGTGCCTCTTGGAGGATTCAGATAATTTCTTGAAAATCCATAAATCTGCGCTGGTAATTAGTGAGGGCACTGTGTTGACACCCTCATGTCATGCCCTGCTTGTGGATTCCCATAGGTGTCTGACTGACCGCTGTGGGAACAAAGCACTAGACTAGATATCCCTTTGATCTGTTCTGTCCTTATGGACCAACTCTATGGAGCACCCTCCTTGAAGCTTTAGAGCTTAATGTTTTTAAAGAAAAGTCTTACAAAAAAGGACATCAGATTGAATTTGCTATTTATTAATGTATGCTTTAACTGTGATTTATATTTCTGATGATATTATTACTGTTCTGTTTTTTTAATTTATTTTCTTATGCCATTTGGGATTTGGGGTTAGTGAGATTTTATATATATATATATATATATCACAATATGCAAAGATTACATTGAATAATACAAGCTTAACAGAAACAATGTTTCTAGAATCCCTTTATTAATAGTAAACTATCACAGAAATTTTATATGTGCATATTACTTTGTAGTGCAGTTTAACATTTTCAAAAAATAGGCTGAAATGTGGCGTTTGTAACCTAATATAACAAAGTTATAAAATAGCTAGTTTGAATATTTGTTTTGGTTTGAGATAATATTTAATTGGAAGTATATTTTATCTGCGGCCCTGACACACTTATTTTAAAGGAAGTCCCATTGCCTATCTACTCAATAGGATTTACTTCTGAAACAGCGTAGAAGATTTGAACTGTTAATTATCTTAGTTTACATCCTCAATAAGACAAAATATAAGACGATAAAGCAGCTACAGAAGTAGATGTTTTATACAATTATATCTGATGTCCATAAAACGTGAATTTGAAAAAATGCATTTAGGAGTACCATTTTGGTTAGGCCAAAAATCAGAATTAAAATATACATGCATATAAATAATAAATGAGTTAGGTTAAGGTCACCCTATCAGATACTCAGCATATGTCTTAATCACAAAGTTAAATCATGTTTCTGTGTTGTCAATAACAAATCTATAAATCTACATTAGTTACAAGTTTAAATTCATTTTCAGGACAAAATTGCAAAATCTTTAAATGGTCTGTTTAACACAAACAGCTCAAGAGCATATGAATATTAAATCTAAATAAAGGAAGAAAGGAAATGGAAGACCATTGGCTGTGATTTGAAATGACAGTTATATACGTATGCCACTACCTTAAGATTTTAGGAGTTTTCATGTTGGAGAAGATTTATTTAACAACATATTTAAAGTGAAACTTAGATTCAGTCTTCTTAGCCCCAAACTCGCTAAGAATGTTTCTAAGCAGATCTGCTCAGGATTGTACTCTAGGTTGAAGATACCATCAAAAATTACTTCTTTTAATTGTAGAGTTTTTTAAAAATTTAGTTGATTTTGATAAAATAAGCCAGGGAAGAGCAGGTAACAAACAAGTACAAACAAGTACAAACTTTTTTTAAAAAAAATACTACTCTATGTAACTATGACTAAAATGAGTATTTTAGTTCCATGCTTTTATAGAATTTTGTTAAGCCACTTACATATAAATAAACAAACTTAACATTGGATGAGCCATAAAGGCTGCTTGTCCTTAGCAGCAAAGTATGGAAGTAAACACATTTTCCACATTGTTCTCTGCAATTTTAAATTTTGTATTCTAAACATTTATGGTTTTTTTTTGTTTGTTTACAAGACAAAATGAAACAGTGGCTTATTATTTACTTTTTATTGTGGGGAAAAAACTGATGTTTCCATGACAATGGTGAGATCAGCAATACTTTGGGCAAACCCATGGCCTTCTGTTTCCCCACTGGGGTTGACCATTTTTTTTCTTTGAATAACAATTTGTCATGCTACGTGCCATAGGTAATAGTTTTATAAATGGGTATCAGCTGATATACATAAATAAACCTCCATGTCTAAAGACACTATATCTCTGTATGAGGGAAACAAACAATACGTAGGCCTTGCCATTATGTTCTGCCTAGAAATTCTTATTGCTAGATACTGTGGTAAACATTATGTTTTACTAGATCAGGGGCATCCAACTTTGGCAACTTTAAGACTGCATGCTGGCTGAGGAATTCTGGGAGTTGAAGTTTACAGGTTTTAAAGTAGTTTCCAAGATTGGATACCCCTGAACTGCATGGATCTATGAGTTCTGCCTTAATTTTTTTAAAAAAATTATAGATATTCCACTTTTTTCCCCCTGAAAATAGCTTGATTTTATTATTTGAGACAAACCATGCTATAGATCTTTGGGGTTTTTGAAAATTACATTGTTTTAATATATTGATAATAGGAACTGAACTTTGTTAACTAGCAGCAGTATGACCCTAAAAATATTACAATGTACCCCCATTCAGTTTAATAAGATTTATTCCCAGGTAAATGGGTATAGAATTGTAGCCTTAATTAGCTTTATTATATGCCCTAAAATTGTGATTGCATCAATGCTTGGGAGTTAGTTCCTTTAAGTAGTGTTTGTTTTCATGCAAGTATACAGAGAACTACGTTTCTTGAAAGTGAATTTCATTCAGCTAATAAACTTTCAAATAAATCTATTAGGCCATAAGTAAGATTTGCTATAGATCATATTAATAAGCTTATTAATATATCATTAATAATGAAAACGTCATGCAGTTAAAAAAAGGAATGAAAAATATTCAGTGGTTTTTATTCTGAAAAAATATATTAAAAAAGAGAAAAATGATTGATCTAATTGGAATGATACTAATGAAGCTCTCAATATAGACAAACTGAATTTGATCTAGAAAGATTTTTTTCTCTAAATTATTTTTGCTAAATAATCCTGTTACTATACATCACAAAATGAGATGCAAAAAGTCAGACAAAAATAAATTTTCAAGTTTCTATTTCTTTATCGTATACTGGAAGAGCAGTTTCTTTTTTAAAAACCATCATCATACATTTTATATATTTTATATATTATTTGTTTAAATGCAGATTTTCTCATCAAAAGTTCTGTAGCGGCTTGGTCGTAGAGATTCTTCTCTTTGACTCACCATGTTAAAGTTTGATGATAAATTTAAATTTAAGTTGCCAATACTTCATGCAGTTACATTAATTCCTGTTTACTCCTTTCCTTCAGTCTGTATTTTTAGTTAGGTTTTTGACATTCAGCAACTTTCAGCTATTTTTCTTTTCACCAATACTTGTGAAAGAAAGCCTCATTATGTCCATTTAAAGAGGAGAAATCAAGGTTGCAGAATCCTGACTTACCCAAAACTACTCTGACTGGATTGCATTTTCAAATCTAACATTGTACATATGGAAAACTACTCTACTAACATATGATGATGATGTTTAGAATTTAAACATCAAAAATCTAAAAGCCATTATTACCAAATGCTTTTATGTTTCAAAACTTCTGAAGAATTCACAAGAGACGTTATTTAAAATAAAATGTGATATGATTACATATGAAAACTCTAGACAGATTAAGTTGTTCTTAAACTAACAACACAATACTGTATATTTAGTATAATAGTTACAAATTTACTAATTTGCCTGCTGTTTTCAGAGAATGAGTCTGGGTGTGTTTATGTTGAAGAAAGACATAGTGAGTTAATTCTTTCTCCCAAGCATAGATATGCCTGGGAAAAAAAATCCCACTGAACTGAGCAATCATCACTTTCATATTGAATATTATGTTATTTTTTTTAGTTTATAAAGCTGAAAACGTAGATGTGAATAAGTCCCATTTAACACAGTATTTGTATGTATTGAGAGACACTTTAAATATGATACTTTAAAAACATGTATAAGTGTGATCTAGAAAAATATATGAAGCGAAGAATAGTAATTGATTTTATTGTATGCAAGAGCACTCCAATTGGTATATTAGTAGCAAACCTCAATTATGACAAATGCATATTTCTTTCGATAGGAAGTATGCCACTTATAAATTAATGTTAGTGCTAGTAGGTTTTCTGTATCTTTTCTAGTTAAGACTTTCCAAGTGATATACAAACTCAAAATAGAAAGCAAACCAATATTTATAGTAAAATATATAGATGTTTTAGACTTATTCAGTATTAAACCATGGACATCAACAGAATGTAAATTAAACATACTGGATGTTCTTTTGCTATATACACTTGAGGCAAGATGGGTGACAAACAAATGTAATAAATAATAAATAAATATGCAATATGCATAGACATATGCATAAATGAAGCAAAGACAAACAGATCAAAATAAAAGGGTACAATGTAGGAGAAGGTTGCTCCAGATCAAAATCCATAACTCATAGGTTTTCTTAACACCTGACATCTTTTCATTTTCTAAGGGAGAGTAAACTGCACCTCTGAGAAGAAATATGCATCTCTAAATAATGCTCAGATTTCAAAAAAGAGTGGGCTTCCTCATATCACTTAAAATGTTTGAAAGCCAGATTGGTACCATATCATGGCTAAAATAAGAAGACTTGAGTGTTTATTATCATTTGAAATACTGCTCCCAATAATAGTGGGACATGAAACACGCATTGTTGATTTGGTGGGTGGGTAGGCTGATATGGCAGTAGACTGACCTTTAGATGTCTAGAATTTAGATCATCCAGATTTTTAAAAAGTGATGATTAATTTGAAAATAAATTGGAACCTATTGTGACTTAAATAACAGTAGAGTTACCTGACATAATCCATGTTGTGTGCTTTTGGCAACAGTCTGGCTGTACTTTATCCACTACTGTAACCTTATTTCAGAGGGACAAGCAACTCCTATGCAGAAGATCTGAAACATCTTTTTGAGACATATAATCTGTATCCACCACATATCACTTGCAGGTTATAAATTGTATGTTAATCTTTTTCAAATAAGTTTTACTTTGCTTTTCACAGTATTAGTTCAGAGCGAGTCTACAAAAGAATATTAATCTCATACATTCTAAAATTCAAATCCATGTGATTAATAAGCATTATCTATAAATAAAGTCCTAATGGTTCTTTGGCAATGTGGTAAACATAAGAATCAAAAGCAATTATTGTCATTATTGTTCTGCAAGTACTTTCGGTGAATACCAAATGGCTATTGCTGTCCAGTTACTTGGCAGATGCATATTTTGTAACAAAACAGATGTCAACCAGCCCGGTCTGCTTCAATTATACTTGCCCAATGCACAGAGTGTGTAAAGGAAGAAGGAATCAATTTATTGAAGACAAATAACCTGCTGTTGAAACTGTCTCTTGGCTCTTATTAACCTAGTTAAAAATGGAAGTTTTACACTGTAACACCAAAGAAGCCATTTTCATCCACTAAAGTAGTAGATGTCCAATCACCATGATTATTAGTACAAAATGGACAGTTGGAATGTGCATGATGCATGGATGCATATATGTGTACAAAATGAACTCCTACTTTTCAAAAAAGAGAGGTAATAAATAGAATACAATAGCTTCCTATAATAAGAAAAACTAAACAACATTCTTTGCAACTACCCACTCTGTATTTTCTTTGATTTTCTAGTAGGTATTTTCAGCTAAGATGATTGCAATTATTTTTTAAAGCTTATAGCTCTTCTGTGTGGATTCAAGCTAGTATACAAAATATGTAGCATTTTTATAGTGTTTGCCCATAACAATATTTTGTGAAACTGTTATGTTGCAAAGTATGGCTTTTTGCATGAAATTAGACACATACATTGAAAGTGGTCTGCATGCATGTTTTCTCTAATAATAGTTTAATGCCTCTGAATAAAATGAAAGCATGTTAAAAACAACACATGTAGCATTTGGATATAATGATAAACAAATATCGCTTACATTGAAATCATGACCTAGACTATTTGTCTTTATTCTTATAAACTGTTTAATATTTGTTGATATTTTCTGCTTTTTATCATTGCATTTCCTGAATAGGTTCCCACATTAAAGGCTGAAGAAGTTGACTTTTGATGTCTACCATAGGCAACCTCAAGAACATCAGTAAAAATGTCATTAATCATAGACTTCCTTTAATTTGGTTGGTAGCAATTTAGTGAATAACTGATTAATATTTGAAATTAGACTTTTTTTTACAAATTTTTAAATTCTTCAGTTAGTGGGAGAAATGGCATATGATAAATTAGAAACAAACAGTGGAAGTGTTATTTTTCTTGTGTATTTTAAATCTGTTCAGGTCATTTCTATGTTTGTTCCCATAAGAACAAGAGCTTTGTGAGAAAGATTTTTAGTTGGGAAAGGATCTAATGGTAATCCCCAGTCTAAGCCACAGTCTTCTTCTCTCTAGCAGTTCTATTCATTTCTACAGATAACTACAAAATCAGGGTACTGATCCATCAAGCTTGCATAGTCTGTTCTGGAAGTAGAATAGTCAAAATTTCTGATTGGACGTTTTCACCCCTTTCTACAGAGGTATTTTGAAGACTATGCAAATGCTTGGTTACAAATTGCCTGATGTCTTATCTCCAGAATTATGCTTATTTCCCCATTTATTGAACTAAATTCTCTATTTTGAAAACAGATTCCCTCCCCCATCATTTGATGCTTTACTTTGCAGCTGATTTAAACTCCTTGTTGTTTAAAGTGCATGAGTTTATTGTGACTATGAAAGAGCATTGCGCAGCTTGATTTAGAGAATGAAGGACCTACAACTTTTGCTTTAAGAATATGTTGCATCCTTTGATTGATATATTTAGCAGATAGTGCAGGTCACATCAAACAGATAACAAAGTTCAGTCTATTTAAAAAAATAAAATGAATTGGATACTCTCTCTCTCTTTCTGTGTGTGTGTGTGCGTGTGCGCGTACATTCTTCTCACTGTTTTCATATTAATTTCTATTTGGCAAAGGCCAAGTAAACATCTTAGGAAGTAGTTACATTTAGAACAGTAACATCTGAGCCACTTTTAAGATTTAAATGAGGTTGCTAGGGAGGAAAGATAAAACTTCTGCCCCTCAATAGCCTAACCAGATTTATCAGTATAATAACCAGTGATGATGTTTTAGATGGTTTTGTTTTGGCATGGGATAAAGAGCTTTACAATCACCAGGTCTAGCAGGAAAAGCTGAATTCTTAAAACGTAAATGTTTTTACTATAGGAGAAAGGAACAACGAATCTCACAAAGAAATGCAAAGTTAATTCACATATACTTGCAACATTATATAGTTAAATTATTAATATCTAAATCATTTCATTTACTTGAAAATAGGTAAGTTAAGCATATAACCTTGATGCAGACATTCTAAATACCTGACTAATTCTCAATTCAAATGGAATTGTTTTTGGTAAATTACTGTTCAAATATAGAAAGAGGAGAATTATTCAGATAATTGCATAACTGACAAATAATAGCTGTCTATCCACCTTTGTACTATAACATTTTAACTGTTATCTCTTATGAAAGCATACAATAACTACTTTGTTGACTTCCTATTCATTTGCCATTTGCATATACTTTTAAAACTTTACAAAACCCAATGAAGTGTTCAGAAAAATATATATTCATGAGTGATTTGTCTACAGGATTTGTCCACCAGAGCTCATTACCACATTTTGAGCATCATATCTCAACCTTGGATGATGTGTACATTCTTCCTAAAAATGTGCATAGATGTTCACCAAACATTAAATACTTTTTTCTTGAATTAATTGTAATTTTATATCCCTGCAAAGAAGACATAGCTGCCAATAAATGTACTTGTTGTGCATGTTTCAATTTCATATTCCATGTTTCCCCATCCTTGTAAAATCTGTGCCTTAGCAGAAGAGGCTGAATTCCTGGAAGACAATTTTAAACATAAGACCAAGAAATACAGTGAGTTTCTAGTTCAGAAACTATAGACAATTTCTTGCTACTGTGCTACTTGGCCCTTGCAAAACAGCCTATTATCAGTATAGTTATTGTATGTATGTGTGTATACATAGTATCTATACATAGTATGAATTCTGTAGGGTAGTCCTGGACGCTTATATTTTGATTTCAGACAAGGCACTGACACATCAATTCCAGAAGTTCTAATTCAACAAGAAGTTTTATATGATTTCCTTTGGGTATGGTAGCCCACAACTTCTAGCATATCTGCTGTTAATGGAAGATATAGTCATAAGGTTTCCATCATGAAGCTAATTCTGAATAGTGTTGCTCTGCACAGTGTCAAATGGGAGCTATTGCACTCACATTTGATTGGTGAATTTATCATAGCTGTTATGGGAAAAGGAAGCTGGATTAATAGAGATTTAGTCTGAGGCAGCAAATCTTTATGGTGTTAAACTGTTAAGGGAGAGAAGTGCAATGGAGTAAGGTAGAGGAGCCCAATAATAAGATTTGGCATAGATGTTATGAGATAAATACAATTGAGCCAAAACATGTGAACTTACATTATAGAAGTTAAAGGGGGCAACTTTTGATAAGGGAAAAAGAGATAAGAGAAAGATGCAACTTTTCTTTTTTGGGGGGGAAGATGGATGATTTTAATTTTTATTGTCTTTGCCTACAAGTTTAACAGGTTTTTTTATGCAAAGAATTAAACAGGTTTAATTCTTTGCATAAAAGTGCACATATCAGGACAAAACAGAATGTGAAGAAGGCATATAACTGCTCAACATTGTATACAATATATCTGGGATTTTTTAATTGAGAAGAAAATGACTATAAGCCTGAAAATGCATCTGGAATATATTATGAAAAATGATTGTATACCATAGTGTATTTGTGAGTATCTGTACGATACTATATAGTTTTGTTAGTGAAACTGGGGATTTGCGTGTATGTACACTATTTCTTTATTTAATATATTTTTCTTTTAAAATTATGCTAGTAATTTTGTATGTATTTAAAATATATTTAAAACATAGCCTAGTTCTTGTTTAAAATTTTTTGAACACTCTTGGGATACAAGTACAAAAATTAAAATAGAAATAATGATGATAAAGATAACAGTGTATTCTATAGGGAGATGCTGTATATTTAATTGACTTAACTGTATCATATGTAATAATAACTAATAATGTAGGGTTAGAGGTTTTTTTGAGTAATAATGGCTTTCATGATGCAACAAAAAAGTTCATAGTTGAGTTGGGAGTTTTATAATATTTCTCTACTTATAATCCATCTCTATAGCCACTGTCGTATACCAACTTTCTCTGGACAATATTTCCTACAGATTTCAGGAGGCTTTAAATTAGGCCAACTATAAGGAAAGTAATGAAGTTATAAATCTCAAATCTGCTATTAACTAGGAATGATATACTGTAGGTAGCTGAGGTTGGATCCAAACTTTAAAAATATATGTTCTTTGTGGATCTGATTTACAAAGAAATATTTCATGAAAACAGAAACTACACTTTGCAAATGATGAAAGGGAAACCAACAATTCTAAGTTACCTAAATTATCCATAGTTAGATAGACAAGACAATAGATAAGCAAATTAGCTAAAAGACTGATAGAGAGTGGGAGATGCTCTTTAACATGCCAATTATTAACTCAATATATTGTTACGGCTTCCAAGCTATTAAGGTCTTCTGTGTCAATGTGTACTTGGGGACTGTTTAATATGCAGATGGATGACATGACAGGCTGCAACTACTATTGTCTATCATGTCAGTTCAAATATGTCCGTACATATGTCGTACTCTTGTCATATGTTGTGCATGCATAACTTTTTAGGAAATAACAAAGTGCCAACATTTGTGGATTTATTTTCTCCCCAGATGAGCTCTTTTCAAAGCTCTTGAATGCTTAGTGGGGCTAAAAAGTTAATTCCAAGCTTCTGATGAGCATTCTGAAATAACAGTAATATATCTATACATACGGAAGAAACCAAAATATTAGGTTGGAAGACTACGTAGGATTGATTTCTGTTAAAAGTATTTTTTTCACCTACAGACTCATCTAGCAGTAATTAAATAAGCTTATGTATCTAAGAAACCTGCTAACACAAAATTAAAAACATAATTTTTGAAAAATACAAAATGGGATGTCTGATAATTTACGGTGTTGTGATATCAACTACTTTTCTCCAAAATACTAAAATAAGCAAATTGAGGAGAAAACATGATTCATTGCTTTGCTGTTTACCGTGTTTCCCCAAAAATACCCCCCCCAAAAGAGCTACCCTGATTTTTGGGGGTGGGCCTAATATAAACCCCACTCCAAAAATAAGCCCTAATTAGGACCCCGCCCACTCCATCCTACCTGGCTGCCGCAATGGGGCAGGAGGCCACGTGGCAATTGTGCCACTGCCACCACAATGAGGTGAAGCAGGTGGGGGAGGGAGTGGAGCTGCCCAATGCGCCCCGCACCTGCTTTCTTCAGGCCTCTCCATCCAGGCCATTCCTTGTTCCCTTTCACTCTCCTCCCAAGCTGGACTGCCATGCTACTGTATGGGGTAGGTAGGCCTGGTCCCCTTCCACCATTTCGACGGCAGGGGGAGTGACGGCGAAAGGCTCTGCTACCACTGTGTGTCGCTGGAGGGGCTTTATTCATGCTTCACTCCACAGATCACCTGCCCGGTGGCAGCTACCACCTCCTTCTCCTCCAACTCTCCCGTGGCTTGCGCCGTGACCAGGTGCCACAAGCCTTCCCTGCTGCCTCCCTCTACCAGCCCTCTGTCGCCATCACTGGAGAGAATGAAGAACGGGAAGCAGAGCGGCTCTACGCAGCAATGCAGAGCAGAGAAGAGCACTTGCTTGCCGCCTTGCATTGCCCTGCGTCTCCCTTCTCTGTTCTCAAAATGGCAGTCCTGTTTCCTGCTGCTTCTCCCAAAAGCAAAAAAATCCAACAATAACCTGCTTTCTAGCTCTGGCACGTTTCCCTCCTGCTGAAATGGAGTTTGTGGGACTAAAAAAAGTTCAGTCAGACCTTCCAACTTCTTGTGAGATTTTTTTTTTCCATGAGAAGTTAAAAGGTCTGACTGAACTTTTTTTAATTTTTAAAATTAAATTAAAATTAAATTAAATTAAAAATTAAAGTTAAAAAATAATAAAAAATAATTAAGAGAAGACTAAAATAGTCTGTAGGATCCTTATATGCATGCAATTGAATGTAATTATTTCTACAGAGGGTGGAACACATTTAGGTTCATGGATGGACCATCCTGTCAGAATGATGGAAAAAGGATTTGGTACAACATTTAATTTATCTATCTATCTATCTATCTATCTATCTATCTATCTATCTATCTATC
This sequence comes from Vipera berus, assembly GCF_964194415.1. Lineage (NCBI taxonomy): Eukaryota > Metazoa > Chordata > Lepidosauria > Squamata > Viperidae > Vipera > Vipera berus. Next base: position 89,850,249 of record NC_138206.1, on the reverse strand, counting down.
TATCTATCTATCTATCTATCTATCTATCTATCTATTGACATCAATGGAATGCAATTGTTTTCAAATTGGGTATGGACTAAGTCCTTTTTTTTGCAATTTTGTTATATACGATAATATTTGCATTTTTTCACTGAAAAAATTAACGAAAAATAGGAATTGTGATACAGTTAAATTTGGCAGCAGGGCAGGATGAACACAATTATATTATGTATTTAATTATATTGTGAAATAACATTTTGTTTTGAAATATAGCTTCAATCTTATTACCATTTCCCTAAAACATGAAGTTCTTGGAGAAAACATATTTTAATTGTAATTATAAAATTAAATCATATTTAAAACATTTTTGTTGCCCCACATCTAAATTAAGAATAATATAGTAAAATTTATTTGGCTCTGTAGATACCCAGATGAATCTGATTTAATATCTAATGAGATATGGTCCATATACTTTTTTTTTTAAAAAAAACATCCTCTGGGCACTGAAATAATGAAAGCAAAAATCAGCCTAAAGCATTGGATAGATTTTTAATAATTTATTTCTGTGCTTCATCTCCAGGGAATAGTTGCCAAAGACTTTTCATTTTGTGTTCAATGCTTGCATTAGAAGCTTACAAAAGATACACATCCAATTCATACAGATATGGCATGGCACACAAAGAGCATCTCTTTGTTAAATGCGAATGCATAAATCTAGATTTAGAGTGGACATAAGGGGAAAAAATAGATGGTACTGTAAATATTTTGCTCAAATAGATCTTTTATGGAAGTGTATCTTTGGAACAAGGGAATTTCATGTTCAGCTTACCAATACCATTGGCAGCCCTTTATAGCTCTGTAACACTGCCCAAAGGTTAGAGTCATTAGCTAGTCATCTGATCATGAACATTTAATTTATGCATTCCATTGGTGACAGGAGAGATAATAAATCTCTTGCTGAAGCCAGTAAAATCAATACTTCATGGAAGAAGCCACCTTAAAAAAATCAGTTAAGAAACAGATGTAACTGACTATGTTTTAACCAGGCCACTCAAGTGCAGACTAGGTTGCAAGAAACAGAAAAGTATAATCAGATTTATCTGAACAAAATTGGTAACATAAGAATCTTCTGGATTACACCCTATCCTTTTGAATACATTTTTCTATTCCCACTGTGGCAATTTGATTTTTATGGGAAGCCTACAAATGGTAAGAATGCAGCTATTGCCTTTGGTATTAGAAGTCATGTACACCATTATAAATAATAACTATTTCCTCCAGGAATTTCTCTAATCCCATTTTTGTTCATTTTTCTTTACTTATTCAGATCGTATACTTCCTCAGTATATAAGTTATGTGGCTTGCATCCCATGCAGTAGGAAATAACTTATTATAAGCAAAATAATTTTAAAAACAAATTAATCACAAAAAAACCTACTATAGTAAAAAAAAATCCCATATAACCAACTACTGGCTGATTCAACCACAACATCACATTTATTATTCCTGCAAGTTCTCTGGAAGATGGGTGCTTCAAATATTTTTCTGAATATTAATAGGAAGGGAGGCTTTTTAAAGCAATCCACATTAATTGTCATTGATTTCTACATTTTATGGTACCAGTGCCATAACATTTCACTTTCTTTTGTCTTGAATTTTCATATTCCAGCATTACTGTGGAGTTACATGAGTTTTCCTATCACATAGGCTTGCAAACCTCAACTTGCATAAATTCATAAACTCTTGCCATGTTTTTTTTCCTCACCATTTTTAAAAATTAAAAAGTTTCAAACATTCTAATGTCTTGGGAGTGTTTTCTAGCATCCTGATTATTTCGGTTACTTTAATGAACCTTTTCCAAAAATTTTTTTTTGTGAGACACTGTCTGAAAGATTTTACCAGATTCCAGTTGTGGTCAAACCATCGATACGTATAAACCTTTATAATATTGGCAATGCAATTTTTGACTCCTAATTATGCCCATTGTGGAATTTGCCTTCCTCTTGGTAGCTACATAAAGACCTGACTTTTTTTTTTAAAAAAATCAAGCCATGAACTACAATCACCCAATATTTTCCTGGTTAGTCACAAACAACTGAAACACTACTAGCATATATTGTTCTAATATGCTTTAATTTACTCCATGACTGAATTGAATTTGCCATTTTAATGTCCATTGCTCCAGCTAGCTCATTGCAATCCCCTTTTACTTTTATAAGTCTGAATGATTGGCAGTCATCAGGCATCACTGATTTAGTTAAATTAGCACCAAGCCCCTTGAACAGTCTGATGGCTTTCGTTTTCATTGTAGGAACTATCCTTTAGATCTTTCTTTCTGTTTTTGTATCTTTTAATTACAGGTGTAGTGGGGCTGGCTGAAAGGCTTTGCGGGAGCCTGCCTGGGAGAGGGAAGCTCAGACAGTTGCTGCTGGTTTTGGGCATGGCAGGCGTGGATCGGGCAGAAGGAAAGAAAAAGGAGGAAAGAAAGGTGGTGGGATGGTTGCTGTTGCTGTTGTTGGGGAGACCCCAGGTGAAGTCGGAGAGGGATTTGAGGTTTTAGCTGATCCCTCTCTTTGAAGGTGAGGGAAGGAGAGAGTAAGAAGGTGGAATCCTGAGCAGAGGCAAGAGAGAGAGAGAGTAGAGAGAGAATTGCTGGGGGTTGCTAAATTCAGATTTTAACAATAAAGAGAAGGGGGGAAGGGTTTTGATGCCGATGAGACCTGGGACTGCGAGCAACGACAGAAGAGAAGGAGAAGCTGGTCGCAACTGCCTTGGGGGCTAGCGGCCACCCAAACTTTGATTACTGTTATAGATATTGTAGGGAGTTACCCTTGCAGGGCAAGCTGTTACTGCAGAATGCTGACTACCTTTGTTCGTATTCCCAGCACTGCCTGGAGCCGGGGTTTTCCTCACCCCTTTGTTTCTGAACGGTCGCTGTAAAATCATTGACAATTGCTGTTGTGACTGCCCAGCTGTTAAACACTGCCAAGCATTAACTACCGGGGTTAGGGGCTGGTCATCTTCGTTCCAGAAAGCCCCCCCCTTGACTACGAGAATGTGCCACCTCCTCGTGAGCTCCCACTGGAACAGACACTTTATTAATGCCTCAAGAGCACAGTTGCTGAGCGCAATGGAGGGGGGTGGGGCTGGGAGGGGCTGGGCTTTGGCGGCCTCTGAGGGGGTAATGTTACACAGGTAATTCTTAATTTATGACCGCATTTGGGTCTGGAATTTTTTGTGGTAATTTGGTGTTGTAAAAGGAATCATCACATAACCAAATCCAATTTTACAGCCAGTTTACCATGGTTGTTAAGCAAATCAACATGGTTGTTAAATGAATCGTGGTTGTTAAGCGAATCCAGCTTCCCCAGTTGATGTTTTTTGTTGGAAGATTGCAAACCATAATCACATGACTGCAGAATATTGCAATTGGTTGTAAATATGAGGTGGTTGCCAAGCACCCCGACTGAGATCATGTGACCACAAGGGTGTTTTGACAGCCATGTGTGTGAGGACAGCTTGTAAATCACTTTTTCCAAAGCCATCATAACTTTGAACCATTGTTAAATGAACAGTTATAAACTGAGGGCTACCTGTAATTATTTATGGCACAATCCCTGTACACATGACTATGAAAATTAAAGAATTTTGAAATTAAATTTATTTTTTAATAACTATGTTGCCTGTTTTTCTTTTGCTTTCAAGTGTGCATTAAGCAGTTTTTTAAAATGCTAATTGTAAGGTTTCAAAAGTTGGGGTAGGATTGTTTCACTCCCATGGACTCTTAATCAAAATGGTCAGTTCCTGGGTTTATTCTTCTTTTACAGTCCAGATGTTCCATTAGCATTGAATTCTAAATTTTGATATGACAGTGAAAGACCTAGTGTTTATGTATTCTTAATGCCAGATACCAGATTTTGGAAGATTGTTATTTTTGTTATAGGTTGCTTTTTGCTTCCACAAAAATGCTGCATTTTTGTGAAAATATAGTGGAGGGTAGTCAAGTGAGACCAGGAGATTTGCATTTGGTAAATATTGGGAATTCATGCTATTGCTTTAGAAAACATAGCCTATGGATACTTCTGTAGTCTTCTCCCTAGTACCCTAGTTATAGGCAAAAATAATAATAATAAGAAAAATGGAAGCCAGCTAGGCAGCCATCTATCCGTCCTGTAGTTTCTATGAGGTATCAGGCCACATTTTTCCTTGAATGACTTGGCTGCAACCCAGGATCCGGACTTCTGGTGAGGCAGGAATTCTTACAAGTGTGAAATGAATGGATCATTACAATTTCCAAGGAGCATCAGCTTTCTATAAGTGAATGAATTAACATGCTAGTTTTATTGGGGATTCAAATATCCTCTAAGTGTCCAAGAAATTGCCTCACATCTTGAATATACTTCATGTTGTGGAATTAATGGGCCTGAACAACTTTTGAACTAAGAGGCCTTCTGTGGAAGTGCCATGTGTACTGGGAATCAACCTTCTTCCTTCCCTCTCAGTATGAGGTGAATTTGGTCAGAGTGATATGTATGATGATATAGAAAATATATTTTTAATAAATTTTCTTGCATACATTTTCTAAACAGGATCCTACCCCTTTGCTGATTTTCTTCTGTTGGAAAAGGATTAATAGCAAGGTGATGCTGTAAACAGTATAGTGGAAAATATAAAAGTTTCTATCGAAACTCAAAGTTTAAATTGCATTTTATTTTGCAAATGAAAGATCTAATCCTGTAAATATGTGTGCTTTTCTGCTTCAGACTACAAGTGGATAATTATCTTAAAAAACATGTTTCTGGAAAACTAGCATGTAAGGAATAAAATTAAACTTATTTTGTATAGATGCATATGTTTATTTAGTTCCTTGTCACGGTTCACACTAGTGTAGTCTAGTCATAGATTTAAAACTGCCTTAAGATTTATGTCATTATTTCAGATCAGCCAATTTTGACTGAGATGAGATGAACATTCCTGAGTTTTATATATCAAGGCTTTTGAGATTTAATATTCTTTTTTGGGGAAAGGTTAAGAATTTAGAATTCCAAATTTTCAAATGTAAGAGTACTGAATTTCAGCAAACAGATAGTGAATACCCTTTCACTTATAATCCACTATAAATGAGTTTCTGAAAGTCTCTCTAATAATCCATCTGCAATATGACAATAAAAAAATCAAGTTTGAAACAGTCACAGACTTAACTCTTAACTTTTCAAATCTCATTAACTATAATAGGTTAAGCTAGTAAAGCACCTACCTATTTATAGTATTTCTAGCATCAGACAAAAAGGAAACTATGCAAAGAATCTGTTTTAGGCTCTTTTTCTACACATGGAATTGTGCCATATCAACACTCAACTTTTAAAGTTCATATCTAAATTTGACAGTCTATATGTTATTTGCATGATGTCTTAATATAGGGATCACCAGTTAGAAATTCTCATTCTTTTATTGATTCTAATTGTGTTTAACCAATGTTTTAAAAGTTTAATATGAATATATTTTTACTAGAAATTGGACATGCAATGTTGCAGAGTACTCTATGAAAATAATTTCATAATGGTGTATTGGAGGCTTATTGACTGTCTATTCTTATTTCATTTCTTAAAAAAGTAATAGTCACTATATTTGTTACCTATTTTTCTATATTCTTTCAAACTGGCATTTTTATTAATGTTCTATTTTTTCTGGAAAATTGTAATAGATATTTTATAACAATAAATAAATTAAAGAAAAAGTGAAACATGGAGTTTAGTTGAAATTCCAATTTGTGTAACATTTTATTTTAGCTTTTGTGAAAAGATAAAATAGGTCACAACTATTTTGATAATGTCAGCATCAGACTAAAGACTTCTCAAAGAACCATAATGATAACCAATAACTGCGAATCTACCTTGCTAGTGTCTGTTTTGTTACTAGTGTTTTTTTAAATATTATTGTCCATACACAGAATTTAAGGATAAATACTTGTGTCCATAAATGTTTAGAATTGTAAGACCACTAGTTAGTCTAGCTAGCCCAATCAGATACTTTCAGACTAGCTGAAATATTTCAAGGTTTCAGATATGTATACTCCTCAGATCCCTTTCTAAACTGGATATCTCAGGGATAGAATTTAAAATACTTTGCACATCATTCATTATGGTTTCTTTGTCTAAAATATCTGTTACAGTTTCCCCCCCAATAGATCATAAAATAAAGACTTCCTAACACACAGTCCTGTTTTTCAATAAGAAAGTCAAGGATTAACGTTCAAGAAATGAGAAACGTTTTCTGTAAGCCCATAATAATATCCTTGCACAAACTTTGGTCAATATAAAGCTGAAACAAAAAAATCTTTCCTTAAGAGAGATGAATAGATGTTCCTCAGTTACTATCTCTAATTTCTATGGTTGGCTTTTCTGAGTCTATCATTTGTCAGGCTACATGTTATATAAAATATTAGCATAGAAGACAAAAAACATTCAGTGAATAAAAACAAATTTATAGTTGCTTTTTTTTGGAACGGTTACATATTCTTGTTTTGCTATCTTTTTATAAGTTAAAAGAAAAACCTAGACTGGCTTCTTCATAACTAAAAATCAAGAAAAAATGTTTTCTTTGAAGATATAATAGACGAGGCTTTTAAAAAGATGCTTCAGTAGTACAGTAAAAAAAAGTTGTTATATCTTATACTGCATCATTCATTCAGCAATTAAGTTACTGATAAGCTTTTTATATTATTTACCATGATGGAAAGATATGTTTACTCAACCTGAGAGCAAATCAACACGAAGAGGCAGAGGTTCAGGGTAAATTTGACTAATGATGTTGTGTTTTCATCCTTGGAAGGAAAGGGGTGGGAAAATACTTCTTGCTTTTGATGCTATTTTTCTCTGCTGGAAGAGATCCGAAATGATCCAAGCTGTCATGTGAGAACTCAGTGAAGCTGAGTTCCCCTTTGATTGCATCTGAATGACTCTCTCAGTTTAGCTATTGCTTCTTAAACAGAAATACAGCGTCACTTCAGGATGTATAGTTTTTGTAGTTGAACATTCTCACATTTAAATGGTTAAGAAAAATATAGTGGAAAAGGTATCCCTTGATAAACATGGTAATGAGACTTCACTGGAAATAAAATCCATTTCAGATGGACATTTGAACTGCAAAATTGACAGTTTTGCCAATAATAATCAGATTTTTATTCATAGCTGTTAATTAAGTACAATTTTCTTGCAGGCTATACCATTTTTTTAAAAAAAAAAATCTTGTAGACATTGGAATTGCAAAAGTTATATAACAGTTACCTTGGCCCTCGCTTTTTAAAACGTTACTTTATATTATTTTCTTTATCAGAAAACTCTACAGTGCACTAAGGCAACTTTCTTTGCAGAGATGTTTTATATTGCAGATAAATGAGTTGAATTAACCTTCATACTATAATAACCTGTAAATCTCCAAATACTGTATGTATCAGTGAGGACAGATAGTGCTCCACTTATAACCACAAATGATCTCAAATTTTTGTTGTTAAGTGAGACATTTTAAAGTTAGCTTTACTCCACTTTATGACCTTTCTTGCTACAGTTGTTAAATAAATCACTGTGGTTGTTAAAGGAATCTGGTTTCCCCATTGACTTTGCTTGTCAGGTTGCAAAAGATGATCACATGATCCCAGACATTGCCTTTGCTCAACTTCATGTTTTGCACAGTTACAGCCTTTCCCTTTCTTTCAATCACTTATGCCCTGGTAATCTCCGTATGGACTACTGCAATACACTCTTATGTGGGGCTACCCTTGAAGAGTATTTGGAAGCTATAGCTGGTACAGAATGTGGCACAGTTTTAAGAGTCTTCCAAGATGTTCATGTAAGCATCTCAGCTACACAAGCTGTACTAGGTGCTACTTTGTTTCCAGGTCCAATTCAAGATCTTTGTTATCAGATTTAAAACACTTTATGGCATGGGACCAGGATATCTGAGGAACCATCTCACCCCAATTACACTTACCAGTCCTCATGGTCAAGCAGGGAGGTTATGTTTCAGATTCTCTCAGTTAAAGGTTTTTGATGGGTGGAAGCCTTGCTGACCCCATCCTTTGTAACAACTTACCCCCAGAGGCAAGGCAGGCTCCTCATTTGGCTTCTGAAAGAGTGTTAAGATCTGACTCTACCAACCGGCAAGAGAATCAAAGAGTGATATAGGACTGGGGGTGGTGGTGATGTGAAGATGGCTCCCCCTGCCTTTTTAATTTATAATATTCTAACTTGGTTCTTAATTCTGTTTTTATCTTTTTTATTTATTCCTTTATTTTTTATTTATTTATTTTTGCTTTTGTCGTACATTGCCCAGAGTTACTGGGATGGGTGATGTAGAAATATGATAAATAAATAAACAGAATAAACGTGATGGGAAAATTTTATTTTTATGGTCCCAGACAATACATTTTGTGTGCCTTTAGGTGCTCAAGCAGAGACTGGTATATACAATATAATATGAATGAACAGTATAACATGTGACAATGACAGTTTGTCCATAGATACTCTTGAAGCATTATACTCTTTCGCATTATTCATATCTCATTAATGACATTATTTCTTGATCCATTCTTCCCAGAGTGACAATTGAAAATTCAAATTGATAGTATAGAAACAATTTATCAGAAATCACCTACAATCAACTTTTGCTAAATATGAGCTGAGGGGTCTATTTGCGTCTAGATATTTATCTTAGGCTTAAGATGGTGAAATTCCAATGGGACAGATGTAACATGCTCCTTTGGGGAACAATATTCCCTGAAGCCCAGAAGATATTGCAAGCTACAACTCATAGTAAATTGTACCCAGAGACTTGCACTATATCTATTTGGAGGGATGATTCTCTTGTTACCCTTCATAGCAAGTTTCTTGTACTGTACTTCAGTAAAATATATTTGCACAGTTAAATGTGAAGTGTGTTTATCATGCTTTGTGTGTATACCAGCATTGTCAGGTTGAGTCCTTCCAAACTGTTGCTTTTGAAGACCAGAGATGGTATTGTTCCACTGCCTCTTGCTGCTATTTGCATTTCAATGGATGCAAATAACATAGAGTTCCCTGAGCTTCCTTGGGGCTATTAGCCTCACTTTGACACCTGAAAACAAATTGTGGGTGCTTTTGCAAAATAATAATAATAAGATTGCACAGATTGACTACAAACAGCAATATGAGAAAGTAGCAATAATGGCGCATTGGAATATCTGCAAGAATTGCCATTTGCCTGCAAGCAAGAACTGGTAGGAGCATAAATAGACAAAGCAATAGAAAATGAAGAAGCTAAAGTTTCTGGGACTTATCAACTGAAACATACAAGCACCTGCCACATAACATCCCTGACTTAACAATTGTAGATAAGAAAGACAAACAAGTGGATAGCGGATGTTGCAGTACCTGGAGACAACAGAGGAGAAGAGAAAGAACTGGAGAAAATCAGAAAATACAAAGACTTGCAAACAGAAGTAGAACCACTGTAGCATAAGAAAGCAAAGAGACAGTACTAATAATAAATAGGCACCTTGGGTTTAAACCCAAAACTGGAGCACCATCTTGAACACCATCGGTATTGACAAAAGCACCACCAGTCAATTGCAAAATTTGGAATACATTACATCCTGCAACAAACATTTGTTTGCTCACCCAAATAGTTGCCTTAATTCATTAGAAGACTTGTCTTCTTTTTCTCCATCCTACCTCTTCTTATCTTTATTATTCTTAGGCTGATGGGTGAACTCTGAAACAAAGCGTTTGCCATTATCTTTTTTTATTTTTAAGGAAACGGGAGGGATAGGTGGTTTGAAGTTAGATGAGGATATGAACCACCAGATGGGTGGTTTTCTGTATACGTGTAATCCTTGACCATTCATTTAGTGGCTGTTCAAAGTTATAACAGCACTGAAAAAAGTGACTTGTCACCAGTCCTCAAACTTATAACTGTTGCAGCATTTCTATAGTCACATGATCAAAAATTGGGCTCTTGGCAACTAGTATGTATTTATGATGGTTGCTGTGTCCCAGGGTCATGTGATTGTTATGAGATTCACTTAACAATCATGGTGATTCACTTAAAAACCTCAGCAAAAAGATCCTAAAATTGAGCAAGCCTTGCTTAGCCAGAAAAGTTCTGGTTCCAACTGTGGAAGTAAGTCAAGGATTACCTGTATTTTTTCCTACCATTTACTGGTTGCCTGGATTTTTGCAACCTAGATTTGGAAGACCTATTTTCATTTATCTTGAATGAAAAACACACAAGCGTATATATCATATGTGAAAAAACAGCTTCCATATATGCATGTAGCCTAATACGAGCTGTAGAAAGGAGGATGATAAATTGTAATCCTTTGTCCTCTCTCTGTCCTTATATTTGTAGCCTGAAGCCTAAAAAGATTTTTTTTTGTAAGCAGAAATAATCAGACACAGAAATCTTCATCACATTTAGTGGTAACGGTGCTTAACAAGTCACATAGTAATAGCAACATGGGGAAACAGACTGCAACAGTAAAATATTCTCTCTTAGTCCAACTCACCTTGCAGGCCTGTTGTAGGGAAAATAGGAGGAAGAAGGTATTATATTTGCTACCTTGAGTTATTTATAAAAATAATAAAGGTGACACACACACACACACCGTTACATACATATAAATATACAAATTTTGGAATGAATATCAATGGCCATATATCATTCAAGGTTTGGCTTACATATTTGTGGAGAGTATATAAGTCAGACCTTTAATCTTGTGAAACATTTAGATTCCCTGTGCTAATGTGCTTTATGAGGTTCAGAAATAGAAACAGAGAAAAAAACTAAGGGTGCCTGCAGTAGAATTAGTATTAATTATTATCTGTCCAGATGAAGATTAAATTTGATTTCTACTTAAGCAATATTAAAACATTAAGAAAATATAGTTTCAGTCTAACTGGAATTGGATAATTTATTCTTAAATTGCACTATTATATGTATGATTCGGTCTTAAAAAGAGCTGTGCCTTCTGGGAAACTTAGAGCTGATTCCAACTATCTGTCTTAAGTGTAGCCAAGAAATATTTGCATGAAGCTAGATGCCGGAAGCCAGAAGGCCTTTCAGAGGCACACTTGTGTGATGAGTCGTCTCCTCATTGTCACAAAGCTGCATCATTCTTGGCAATGTCCTGAGTTTTTTTGGCTTGTAGAATTAAGAGGAAATAATTGGCCAATCCTGAATTTTAGCCAAGAGTTTGAACTCCTACCTAACTTTTGTCTTCCTTCTTCACATTTAGCATTTCAATCTGGCAATATCTCGATATTTTTGACATCAGATTAAAATGTATTTCCATTTATTTTAACATCCTATAATTATTTTGGAAAGTTGTGGGGAAAAACCTGTGTGAGCCACAAGGATAATTTTAATTCATAGCATGTCTGGTCACTAAATTACATGAGGGCATTAGTGTTTGGAAAAGACTAGTGTCCATGGTTCCATTTATCACTTGATGATCCTCCATGACACTATTGACAAGTTACATAACCTCTGAGATTTATGCAATAGACTCTTAAGCATGTTAGAAGTAAGTTTTGCTGTATTCAAAGTATCTTCACCATAATAAGTGTATCTAAGATTAATCTGGACTCTTCCATTATTTTGATATTAAATAATATTTTACTTACTGTTTTATTTTTAGACTATTTCAATAGACTAAATATGTTTTATGTTTTAGGTGTTTCAAGGGTGGTATTTTTGCACATATGCATTTGAAGAATTCCATAATTAAAATTAAAAATTAAAAAAGGTCAAGTTGAGAAACATTTTTAATCTCTTGTACAAGTAGACAAAAATCATGTGTTAGAAGCAAGCAGAGGTAGATATGAAACAATTGTAGCTACTCACAGCAAATGTGACAGAAAAGAAATCAAACTTGCTACTATGTGAATGTACATGCACACAATTTGTCCAGTTGCACAATGAAACAATATGATTCACTCACTGCCTTTAAGCATGAAAGCTAAAGCTGTATTAATTCCCAGCTGTGCATAATGCCGATTAGATACTCATTAAATTAACATTGATAGCCTGTCTTATGGGAACTTCATTGCTAGATTAGTGCTATTGCACTAAATTAAAAGGATAGGGAGCATCCTTACATTTTGAGAAAAATAGCTATGTTTTTACACAGAGGCTTTTGCTGGTCCCAAAGTTGTGGTCTTCAGGCAACATGAGAGGGAACTGAATGCAGTGAATTATCACATGCAAATCCTTCTTTCAAACCCTGTGCGAATATGACAAGTGTCAATAAAAGTGTACAGAAAAGAGGGCAGTTCAGTCATTCTTCTGTAAAGAAGGTTTAAGAGAACATAGATGCTCAATATGTCGCCATGGGAATTCAAGCAATGCCAGCATCATGATATGTATCAATACTGTATATGCAATTTAACATTCTTAATTAAGATGGGCACAAGTGGTGCATAACAAGGTTGCAAAATAAACCTTGAAAGTGAGAACCTTGACAGCTGTCAGTTATTGGCTTTGTAATACACTATGTTGTTCACAAAATCTAATTAGTTGAACTTGGCTCAGTGGAACTGAATCATAAGGCCCATGTGCACTGTTGCTGCTTACCAAAATAATAAATTATAATTCTAAATTGCAACACACTCTAACTATGTAACTATTAGAATTCAGGATTATTTCTGCTTCTGTTCCCCTTACATATGCTTGATTTATGAATAATCATAACTTAGCCCACAATGGATAGGATTATGATGACATAAACACTGATTTTAATGGCAATTATGCTTCTACATGTGTGAGTGAAAGCATAAAATACAGAGAGGTGAACTTTATTTGCAAACCATTGTTTTAGCTTGGTTATATTTCACACAATATTCTTGGGAATAAGGAAAAAGAAGACTCAGAATAAAAAAAACCATTCCTTTCTCATTTGGAACATGGTACTGTATAGCTATTGCAGCTGGATCATGATTTCTAAAGTGAAAAACAAAATGATGTCTTTATTTCACTCTGTAGAACTGTCAGTTCAAATAGCAATTGAATCCTATTTCAATTTTGGTGATGGAAGAAGTATAGGATGCCCAGTGCAATTGAATGGCATTTACAATTGAAGGAAGAACCAGTGAGTTCAAGAGGAAGAGATAAGAGGCTGCCACATTTGCTATACTCATTATATTTAGTGTCCTAAAACCAGCCCTGCACTGCTATACATGCTTCATCCAAATTTTAACAACAAATTGTGTTCAGGGGTCTCAGCTTTGTATCTATTGAGCTGAAGGAGAAAATATGGCTCAGATGATTTTATTGATGAGCATAATAGAGGGAGATCAACCCTGACTGCTCTTTAGAAGGCCAGATCTTGAAGTTGAAACTCAAATACTTTGGCCACCTAATGAGAAGGAAGAAGTCACTGGAGAAGAGCCTAATGCTGGGAAAGATTGAGGGCAATAGAAGAAGGGGATGACAGAGAATGAGGTGGCTGGGTGGAGTCATTGAAGCAGTAGGCGTGAGCTTAAATGGACTCCAGAAGATGGTAGAGAACAGGAAGGCCTGGAGGAACATTGTCCTTGGGGTCGCGATGGGTCGGACACGACTTCACAACTAACAACAACAACAACAACAACAACAAACATCTCAATATAAGATAATTTCTCTCTGCATTAAACCTGCATTTATTCTGAATTCATACAGTTCTGTTTGTGTTTCTGGGTTATTTAAATTGAGACAGGAAGGAAAACATGAACATGACAGCAAATCATCCTATTTACTTTGTGACTTATCTTTTGTCTTGTTTGGAAGGAAATGGCAAATAGGTTTAGCACCTCCTCCAGGATTGTAGTGGCTAGAATGTATTGTCTGAAATGGTGGAGAATGCATTGCCAGAGTTCTTAAGGACTTATAACTTTAAAAACATATTTATGTTAGCCTCACTTTTCTTACCTTTTTCCTATCCTAAGCTCTTTTTAGAAAAAGAAAGATTTAAAAAAGCATGGCATAACTGCGATCAGTTGCGAATCAAATACTGGACATAATAGAATTCTTAATAACAGGCAGAAGTTCTTCAAGAGACAACTGTTCTTGGCAAAAAATTACTAACTTGATCAATAATTAACATGGTACTATTTCTTATATACTGTATATATGAAAATGAAATTCTTATGGCAATTACCATCTTTTTTAAAAAAATACTCTTATTTATTAAAATGTGTTTGAGATACTCTCAAAGCATGGTTAGCATAAACTGTTACTATATTTATTTAAAATAAACTGTTACTATATTTATTTGTTAAAGTAATCTGTGGATTTTATTTTTAGACATCAACTAAATGAAAGTACCATTAGTAAGGTAAATATTAATCCTGTTAATATCCTCAGTGCTTTAACATGATGTGGTCTCATTGAGAAAGTCATTTCTATTAGCACTAGCTATCTACACTTTTTGTGATAAATGCACAGGCACTATTGCTCAATGCAACAATTTGTAGACAGGTTGATTAAATTAAATCATTCTGTGTCTTTTTTTTAACAACTCTAAAGTTAAAAGTAATCTGCAAAGAAAATATACAGTTGTAGTAGGCTAGTAATATGTGTTAATGATCTTTAGTTAAAATTTCTTATAATACACTAAAATTCTCTTGAGAATAGGCCTGTGAATAACTTGGTATATTTTAAACATAGTATCTGAGATACTAGGTATCTTTGAAAGAAAAAGTGGTTAAAGAATAAAGTTCAAAATATATCCTGCATTTCCAAAGCAATAGTTCATAATCTAAATTAATCTGTGTTTGCTATCACTAGCATATCCATAACCAATTTATGTACATAACTGTTAAATTATTCTGTAAAAAAGTGTAAGGATTATATCAGTATGTAGTCTACATATATTGTCATGTCTTACATCACAATATTCCAGTCTGGCAAAAATTTTATTCTTTGGTCACAGCTCAATAGAAAAATTTATTTAAGGAAAAGAAATCCAACTCAGATTACATTTTTTCACATACACAGAATGTATTTCGCTGGCCAAGATTTTCTCATAAAGAGTGGGTAGGATACTCTATTATGGACCCAAATCAGGCACAAGCATGTGAAAAAGGCATTTGCTGGGTTTCAAATGTTCACTTTTATTGGAACAAGTCTTCAGAAACAAAAAAAAAAAAGATTTGAGCAGTTGAACATCTTTTCAATTGGAAATTCATCATTGACTTGGGAAAAAATCACTAGTTCTTTAGGTTTTTCTGAGTAGATTACTTCTCTGCATGGGTAATTCATGAATCATATAGGGATTTGCTGTTGTATGATAAAGTCTCATGTTCCAGTGTGCCCAGTCAGTTGTGTTTTTGTGGGCTTTAGTCCTCTACAAATGGAATGCTTGAAGTGGGACCTAGAGTATATTTATAAAAGGTTCAATTAAGTGATACCAAAGGACAAATCCTCTCCCGGAAAGAAGATTTCCTGGTTCCCTCAATGCTGGATGTTTGTAACAATTTCAAACAAAGACTTTCTTAAATAGTAAAATGGTTTTCAGTCAACTTAATACAGTATAAGCAATAAAAAGAGGAGAGTCTGGTGTAATTGTACAATATGAGACATAAAGGGATGGTTGTTTCTGAACACATTCCAGGAGTAAAATCAATTTCTTGCCGATAGCATATTAGATAGAAATTCTAATCCTTAAATTTTATGTTATAAGATTGGGAAAACGGTTTCTATGAGATTTACTGTATTCACTGAATATAAGGATTGGAATGCTTAAGGTAACCTGAAAAATTGAAGATGGAATATTTGCTTAAATAAGTTGCTGAACACCATTCTTTCATGCCTCAAAATTATGAACAGCATGATCACTTATGTCTTGTATCTGCAGGAATAAGACAAAGGATTTTGCAAGATTCTGTAAATGTATCTTAGCTTTCTCTTTCCTAGAAAACTGACCATTGAAAAATTATCACCTTGTAATTTTGCTGTTATTAATACTGTTTCTCTGAAGAAACAAATTTTGAGAGTGATGTTGACAAACCATTGATTTAACTCAGCAAGATCAATCTGTGTATTTTTCAGCTAAGGCCACAGAATCATAAAACAATGCACCATGTGATAGCTGATATTTTAATAGTTCTACCTTTCAGTTGTATTTGATCATTGAATGAAATGCTGGGATTTGCACTTCAATAAAATGAGCAGAACTAGGGCAAACAAGTTTATGGCACCAAGAAAACAACTACATTTCATGTGGCTCAAATGTAATTTGAATATAATAAATAGAATCACTTCTCAATGCAATGCATTTTGTCCTTCTGATGCATTGACGGGCTCTATAGTCTCCGTGCAAGGTTTTCAGAGAAAAGAATAGAAAATTGAGAAAGGAAGATAAAATTGCTAATCATCTTGAAATGCATAATTGGTTGAAAAGCTGAAGCAAAACACTGGTGCGGATTTTGATTACTGAATAAGTTACTTTATACATGCTGATATCTAGCCCAGATTCTTTACTGAAGATATTTTCCAGCAACTATCTAATATCTTTAAACAAGTATACTGGAATGGCATCGGTGAGGCAAGATAGGTGCCCAGAGTTTCCCCCACTTCAACACAAGATCAGACACTAAGTTATCCCCTAGTGTGAACTAACAATCACCCCTTACCCTCATCCTAAATTTATTTCCTGTAGTCTTTTTTTTTCTGCTGCAACAAAATATTGTGATCTGCAGCCATTATGTTTTGCAGCTACAGTATAGGCTTATTGTTCCTTAACAGGCTAATATAGCATTTGATTCACTAATGTCTAAAAGGTTC
>NC_138206.1:89420976-89828476 GCF_964194415.1 Vipera berus | reverse complement strand
CGCCCCTCTCCCGAAGGACTCGGGGCGGTGTACAGGGCAATTAAAACACTATATACAACACATAATATACAAAAATTAAAATAAATTAAACCAAATAGCCCTAAACAATAAAACACGTTCTAAAATATAAAATTTAAAATCTAAAATCCCAGTCCCTCAGTCCAGGCCGGCAAGTTCAAATAGCCAAGTCTTCAGGTCATGGCAGAAAGAGCGAAGGTCGGGAGCCATCCGGAGCTCAACAGGGAGCTAATTCCAGAGGGCAGGCGCGCCCACAGATAATGCTCTCCCCCTGGGGGCCGCCAGTCGACATTCCCTGACCGACGGCACCCTGAGGAGGCCCTCTCTGTGGGAGCGCACAGAACGATGGGAAGTTAACGCCGGCAAAAGGTACTCCTGTAAATAATCCGGACCAATGCCATTTAGGGCTTTATAGGTCATCACCAGCACCTTGAATCTCATCCAGAAGACAACTGGAAGCCAATGCAGCTCGCGGAGCAGAGGTGTTACATGGGAGTATCGGGAGACCCCCATCACAACTCGCGCGGCCGCATTGTGCACCAGCTGGAGCCTCCGAGTGGTATTCAAGGGCAGCCCCATGTAGAGAGCGTTGCAGTAGTCTATCCGAGAGGTCACGAGTGCATGAGTGACTGTGCGTAGGGCATCTCGGTCCAAATAGGGCCGCAACTGGTGCACCAGGTGAACCTGAGCAAAAGCCCCCCTGGTCACAGCTCCTATATGATCTTCTAAACTGAGCTGTGAGTCAAGGAGGACACCCAAGTTGCGAGCCATATCGACGGGGGGTAACACCTCACCCCCTATAGATAAAGATGGAATAGAATGGACAACCCGAGATGCTAGTATGCACAGCCACTGAGTCTTGTCAGGATTTAGACGAAGCCTGTTCCTCCCCATCCAGACCCTCACCGCCTCCAGGCAACGGGACATCACGTCGAGGGCATCACCGGGTTGATCTAGGGTGGAAATAAAAAGCTGGGTATCATCAGCGTACTGATGATACCCCACCCCAAAACCATGAATGATCTCATCCAGCGGCTTCATATAGATGTTGAACAGAAGGGGCGAGAGGACCGACCCCTGAGGGACTCCACAAGTGAGACGCCTCAAGGCTGACCTCTGCCCCCCTGCCAACACCGACTGCGAACGACCCAGGAGGTAGGAGGAGAACCACTGTAAAACAGTGCCACCCACTCCCAACCCCCTGAGGCGCTGCAGTAGGATACCATGGTCGATGGTATCAAAAGATGCTGAGAGGTCTAATAGGACTAGGACAGAGGAGCAACCCCTGTCCCGAGCCCGCCAGAGATCATTCACCAGTGCGACCAATGCCGTCTCTGTGCTGTACCTGGGCCTAAAGCCCAATTGGTAGGGGTCCAGATAATCTGCTTCCTCCAGGAACAGAGGAAGTTGATGTGCCACCACACTCTCAACAACCTTTGCTAAAAAGCGAAGGTTGGAGACCGGACGGTAGTTGTTCAAAATAGCCGGGTCCAGGGCAGGCTTCTTGAGGAGGGGCCTCACCACCACCTCCTTCAAGGCGGCAGGGAAGCTACCCTCTCTCAAAGAAACAGTGATTACTGCGTGGAGCCAGCCTGGTGTCCCCTCCCGAGCTGCATAAACCAGCCAGGAGGGGCACGGGTCCAATAAACAAGTGGTGGAACTCAGCCTCCCCATGATCCTGTCCACTTCTTCCGGAGTCACAGGATCAAATTCTTCCCAAGTAATGTTCCCAAGACTGCTTGATTCCCCATCGTCAGACTCTGCCCAGTCGGAGTCCAAGCCGGCCCGAATCTGAGTGATTTTATCCACCAGATATTGACTAAACTCCTCGGCACGACCCTGCAGGGGCTCCTCCCTCACCTCCTGATTCAGGAGGGAGCGAGTCACCCCAAACAGGGCGGCCGGGCGATTATCTGCGGACGTGATGAGGGCAGCGAAGTAATTAGACTTCGCTGCCTCCATCGCTGCAAGATAAGACCTCGTGAAGGTTCTTAACTACAATCGATCAGACTCAGACCGGCTGGACCTCCAACAGCTCTCTAGGCTCCGTCTCTGACGCTTCATCTCCCGGAGCTCCACGGAGAACCCTGGTGCCCGCTGGGATCTGCGCCGGGTCAGGGGCCGCATGGGAACAATGCGGTCGAGTGCCTCCATGGCCGCCGTTTCCCAGGCTTCCACTAAGGCATCGACTGGGCTGTGAGCGAAGGTGGCAGGCACAGATCCAAGCACCTCCTGGAACTGTTCAGAGTCCATTAGGCGCCTGGGATGGAACCACCTGGTCAGTTCTGTAACCCTGCGATGGGGGGGTGAAACAGAAGGCCAGCCACAGGAGGTGATGATCGGTCCATGACAAGGATGTAATAGTTGGAGATCCCCCTCCCAGATCATCAAGCCACCGTCCAGATAGAAAAATAAGATTGAGTGTGTGACCCCCCCATGAGTCGGGCCCTGAATTACCTGGGTCAGGTCCATGGCCGTCATGGAGGCCATAAACTCCCAAGCCAACCCCGATGAATCTTCCAGGGATGGCAGGTTAAAGTCCCCCAGAACCATAAGTCTGGGGAACTCAACCGCCAACCCAGAGAGGGTGTTGAGGAGCTTGGGCAGGGCTGCTGCTACACAGGTAGGCGAAAGATACGCCAGCAACAAGCCCAACTGAGCCCCAGGGCCAAATCTCAGGAGAAGCAACTCACACCCGAATATCTGAGTAACGGTAGCCTCCCGCGGACACAAGGTCTCCCTTACAACCACTGTAACACCCCCACCCCTTCCCTGAGCCCGAGGCTGGTGAAGCACACGGAAACCTGGTGGGCAAAGTTCAGTCAGAGGGACACCTCCCTCTGAGCCCAACCAGGTCTCAGTTATGCAAGCCAGATCGGCACGCTCCTCCTCAACCAACTCTCGGATAAGGGGAGCCTTATTAACTATTGATCTGGCATTAAAGTACACCAGCCTGAGCTCAGGGTCCTGCTCATCCCCGCTCCCGGGAATACGGGGCAAATACGGGGTTGGAGTGCGGCACCTCTTGAAGATAGTGGGGGCACGCTCCCGAATATTGATGCGCCCCCCCGTGCAACCGCCTGTTGCCATTCCCAATCTTCGTGGGGATCCGCAACCTCACCCCCATTCCGGAGACCCGGAGGCGCCCAACCCAAGCCCTATCCCACCGCGACCTGTCACAATCCTGGACTGAACCTCGGTTGGTGGAAGCCCCCCAATTTCCAACCCAAACTGCAATCCAACCCTCCCCCTTAACCCCTTAAAATTTAGCTAAAAGCAGATCAGGGGTCTCTTCCTAGAAATAAACCGGAGACCCCAATCCATGCCTAACCATCTCTCAAGGTCCCAACAATTGGGCCCGTCATCAAGAGGAGAGGTAGAAAAGTAGGCGGGTTGCACCCAGGAAGGGGGGGCACCCCTGAGGGCATACAAGTCCGTGCCAGAATAACGTAAGCGCACCATAAGTAACCATGTGAGTTCGGCAAAAGGCAGTCAGATGTTGAATAAAGATGATATCAAATCAGAAGGAGTATATGAGTCCAAAACTGCCAGTCCAGCACCACTCTCACTTGCGCTGGGTACCCCAGAACAAGTCAGCAGTCGTTCTTTCACCCCGACCACAAGACTGATCTGGGAGGTGGATGGAAACCCCATCCCGGGGAAAACAGCATACCCTCATGGATCTCTCACTTCCGGAGAGGTAGCAGATGGGAAAAAACTGAGCTGTCCTCTCACAGCGACTCTTCACCCCGGGTCCTTCTGAGTCTTTGGAGGACAAGGGAAACAGCATGCAGGAGTCCATCTCCATAAGCGAGCCTGGCCCCGGCCCCGGCCCATGCCGTGCCGGCTGTCATGAGACCGAGGCACCTCACCACAAGGGGGAGGATCCTGGAAGCCATAACTCCAGGCCATGATATTAGCAATGTTATATTTTTAGCTGTAAATTATATTGTCTAATTGTTATACTTATCAATAAAAAATTAAATGTTTTAAAAATGTTATATTCTGCTGAGCTTGAATATAATGGATTACTTGTATTTAACATATGTTATACATCTGTTCACATCGTTAGAAATTGCTGACCAATATTAGAGTAACAGGAAAGTATAAAGAAGAACACATTGTTTATGTAATACAAATATCCCAACCTATTTTAGTAGATGGTTCATAAGGAATGTTGAGATTGTGTCTTAGATGTTCTAATAAAGTGGCTGCTGTGGTAGCTTGCTTGTTCACAAGCTCATGACTGAACAGCTAATCATCCATTGCCCAGAAAGACAAAAGAAAATTTGGAATATTAAAACAGGAAACCAAAATATCCACCAGAGATACCGGTATTCTTAGTGCAAATCACATTAAGGTTAATGTTCAGCTAAACCTTAAAAAAGCAGGGACCTTAGTGGTCATTAAGAGGTATCTCCTGGCTTACTGTTGCCCATGGTTAATGTGGGCTACCTCAAAACTCAAAAGTACACAAATATTATCAGAACAAAAGAAAAACCTGACAATTTCTTAGGATCTACAGATAGGTGATTCACATGGAGCAGTAGTGTTTTTTAAACAGTGTGAACAAGAAAAATAAACTTTGCTTATTAAGTGAAGAACAAAGGCCTTTTTATTTGATTGGTGTCTTGTTTCTTTACCTTTACTGGCATTTATTTTCTTTTAAAGCTTCTTTCTGTAAATTAACTTTCTACTGTGTCTTCATTCTACTTGAGTGCTCTGTTTTTTTGCCTTGAAGTCCACACATTTCTTTGCTATTGCAGTTCTAGCTAGCTCCAGTCACTTCATTTTCTCTTTATTTTGTATTTCTGTATTGTGCTCTGGACATTTCATTCATTTTTATTTGGCAGCAACTGTGTTTTCTTCCCTATCCTAATTTCAAATCTTCTCTTCTAACCTGCCAATTCATATTGTTTTTATTTATACATTTTAATTTTAGCTTTATTTGATCATATTTATTTCTACCCTGTAACTGTTTATTTTATTATTTATTTATTTAATTTATTTAATAGCCAACTTTTATTTACAAATAACTCAAGGCAGTGAACATATCCAACATACTTTCCTCATCCTATATTCCCTATAACCACAACTCTGTGAGGTGAGTTGGGATGAAAGAGAGTGTCTGGCCCAAGATAATTCAGCTGGTTTTCATGGTTAAGGTGGGACTAGAACTCAGTGTTTGGCTTTCTAGCCCAGTGCCTTAATCACTGCTTAACTACTAGACCAAATTTAGACCAAACTTGTTCTAATATGCTAGACCCATCTACCAGTCTCTCCTGAGGTAGTTCTTTTTCATCTCTCTCTCCATGTTGGGTCATAATTGGAAGCCCTGGGTTTTAGGTGTGACTCACTGCTTTTAGCACTAGCTTTATTGCAAGTTCTCTCTCACCCATTCTTTCTACTTGGTGGGAATGGTAAAGAAAGACTGCCCCCTTTTTTCTGTCTCTTTTCTTCTCCTGCTCTGGTTGCCCTTAAAGTCTAACTCTGCTGGTTCTTAGTAGCAAATCTATACCACCAAAGAGATGAGGATTTTAACCCAGTGATGCTTACCAAGGGCTTAGCTGAAGTAAAAGCTAAAGTCATACAAAACTCCATCTAGGGAGACCTGACCAGGATACAGAAGGTTGTGTGCAGCAAGACTGGTAGCAGCACCTGGATACACGTGAGTCCCAAAGAAGGATTCAGGTTTCTCCTGTATATCTGTATATACAGAGCCTTGGTGGAGCAGTGGGCTAATGCCTCCTTAAGTAACACCAGCTGCCTGCAATTAGTGCAGGTTCGCATCCCACCAGGCTCAAGGTTGACTCAGCCTTCCATCCTTCCGAGGTAGGTAAAATGAGGACCCAGATTGTTGGGGGCAATAAGCTGACTTTGTAATAATGCCGCTTGGGGGGGGGGCGAAAGCCCTAATAAGCAGGCATATACATAGAATGAAGGCTATTGCTAAGCACATTGATTTGTGCTTAGACTATAAGCCGCCCTGAGTCTTCGGAGAAGGGCGGGATATAAATGGGATTTATATATATATATATATATATATATATATATATATATATATATATATATATATATATATATATATATATATATATATATATATATATATATATATATATATATATATATATATATATTCCTTGATAAGATTAAAAATACGAATCCCAGGCATGTTAAAATTAACAAACAAATGAACACTGGGATAGAATTAAAAACTAAAACAGTTTTTACACATATACACATATACACATATACACATATACACATATACATATATATATATATGAATGACCAAAACAAAAACCTTCAGGTGAGAGACAGAAACCTCAGGAGCAGAAAACACCCATCCATCTGGCTGTGAAAAGCTTGGAGGTTAGACAGGTTACTGGAAATAGAAGTGATGGCATTGCTGCAGTAATTTACTTATGGGATACTGGTGAAGGAAAAACCAGCAATAGCAAAGGGATGAACAGAAGCTCCAGAGTGGAAAGAAAGAGAAGTGTGCTGACTGCCATTCCACAGAAGTTCAGAAATTGGCCCCTGTTGAGTAGAAGTCAGAAGATGTGCTGCACTGGGGAGAAGGGGGCGGGGAAGGATGGTAAGCACAGAGAATAGGGAAACTTGTCATCTGCCACTGGATAATTCAGAAACAACAAGAAAGTAGAAGAAACAAGAAGTAAATATCAGAATATTCAGTGAATGTAAATAATAAAGTAGTGGCTGAAAAGAGATATCAGGTTGCCTGAGGGTAAAATAGGTAACAGATTAGTGCAGGAAGGTAGGTAGAAGCTAGAGAATCAGAGCTAAGCATTAAAAAGTAGGAATTAGTGAAGTAAAGATAAAAGAGCTGTCTCGAGAATCAAGGTAAAATGAAATTTTAAAATAAATCTAGCTGAAGTTGGTCAAGAGAAAGCTATAACAAGGAAATATGACATCAAAACAGTAAATTATAGAAGTTACAGATTATAGACAATAGGAAAGACTACTTAGGAAAAAAAGATTGCAACTACCCAGAAACACCAGCAAAGATCTCTAAAGTCGATATTCAAATCTGAGCAGGAATGAAAAAAAACCAATTGAGTGAATTTTAGAAGCATGTAAATAGATACTCACCTATAGACCAGATACTACAGTATCACCTTGATGGAACATCACTATTGACAAATATAAATTAAGGTCTGCCCAAGCACATCACAGGCATTCTAGAAACAGATCTGAAACATGTTAAAGTGCCATTTTCGTGAAGGCTTTAAGACTAATGGATCTAGTTTTCCCAGGCCAAGGACAGCAATGCAAGCAGTGAGGCCTCCCGTAATCAAGCAGGAGAATAGGTCATTTTAGGAACCTGTGGGATATTATGGGCCTTTTATTCCCCTCTTGTCACAAGCACAAGCTCTCAAACAAAAAAATAAAAATAAAAGTGAGTGAGACAGTGGCATGATTTTGAGGAGCAATTGTATGCACTCTAGAGGAACCCAATTTTAATTTATAATGTATGCATATATAGAAATCAGAGATGTCTGAGGCAGTCCTCTTGCAGCCATATGAATAATATCCTTTAAAAAATAAGCTTATTCTCTAAAGTGGACAGTAGAAAGCTTTAAAATATATTCAAGGAGAGGAGACTTTGAGATCTTCACAGACCATCCACCTGCAGTGTGACAGGAAAAAAATAAAGTTACCTTCACAAACTGCCATATAAGTATCTCATCTTGCAACTGTTTAATGTGATCGTTATCTGCACCTTGCTTATTATTGTTGGTCACAGTCACCCAGATATGTAGGCTAGAATTGTCATTTTTATGAGTCCTTCTCAAGGACCTGGGATAGGCAGATAAAAATTTGATGGTATGAAAGGAATCATTGAAGGATGTAAACTGTTCCAATAAAGCTATCTTTTGAATTGACTGATGATGATTTTGTCAGTTGCCAATGGTATTCAGGTGATTGTTATTGCTATTTTAAATTTATTGGGCATCACAACTCCAGTGCACTCTGGGTGGTAAGTCTTATTACAATAAACATGGTATGGGGCTGCTATTAAAAATGTCTAGAAGTTCCAATTGGTGCAAAATACTGCTGCTAGATTACTCACCAGTGGAAGATACAGGTACAATACGATATCAACACTGAAAGATTAGGCTGCTCTTGGGCACCATTCCAGGTGTTGGCAATAATTTTAAAGCCCTAAACAATTACTTAAGGACCTCCTTTTTCCTCAAATGTTTCTTCAGGCATTCACATTTGCAGAAGAGGCACTTTGGAAGTTACCCTTGCTGTCATAGCTTTGGCTAAGATACAGTAGAGGGTCTTCCCTTGTGCTGTCTTCCTTTGAGAGTTACAGCAGTCATCTCAACACTCATTTTTCCTATAGAACATTAACTAAGAAGCAGCTTTTTCACAAGGAGTTTAATTTCTAAGTAATGTTGCTGTTGATTTTTAATTGATGTATTTGGATTTTGATTTTGCATTTTATTGATTGTGTCAGTTGTGAGTGTTTCAGCTGAATAGAAAGTAAATGACTCTTGTAAGGAAAGTTCAGTATATGAATAAAATAAAGGTATTCTGAGATAAGCCATATGCTGTTAGAAAATTGAACACTGGGGAATGGGAGATACTGTGTGGATAAGAACCATGGAAAGCTTAAGGACAAAGTAATAATTTATAAAGAGAGCAGTACATAATGTACACTCACTTGCCTATGTGTGTGCTCCACAGTGGAATTATCTAAAATTTGGTACTGAAGAAGAAATCCAGGCTCAGAGTAACTCATGCATGACCATGCTTTTTTCCAGCTGCAAAGATACCAATAACCTCAAATATGGATTTCTTTATTAAAAGCTGGATCCATAAACTCACACATAAATAAGAAAATCTATGGAAGATATTTTCTCCTGCAGTAGTCAACAGAAGCCAGAAGCATCATTTAGTCATGTAGCCTTTGTACCAGTGATAATGTATAGCCATTCAAACTAACATGTGTCCCCAATGCATTTGTCTAATTTGCTTTGAAGGCATCCTATATATCCGGAGTTCCAAGGTGTCCACAGAGAGGGAGTAAAAAAGTCAATATACTGGCCATAACCACATGAGACAAACTCTGACCCCTGTGATGCCCCGCAAAGATTCTTGGAGTCCATATTGTACACTACTAATTATTGGAATTTTTCAGCATTTTAAGATGGAGTTTTGAATGTCTAAATCCTAAACAAAATAGTCCCAGACTTTTCACTGACATTTATCAGAAGCAACCAAGTTTAAAAATTGATATGCCTGGCAAGCATCCAGGTTATTCATGCATGACATATTGATAAAGGAAGAGATTCAAACTATTAGTTTCATATG
Organism: Vipera berus; assembly: GCF_964194415.1. Classification (NCBI taxonomy): domain Eukaryota; kingdom Metazoa; phylum Chordata; class Lepidosauria; order Squamata; family Viperidae; genus Vipera; species Vipera berus. The sequence goes on along the minus strand of NC_138206.1, from coordinate 89,819,110 downwards.
ATGGAATGTGGGAATTTTCTTAGATGCGAGTATTTGGCAGTACTGCAGATAAAATGAAAAGTAGCTTTCCCATTTGTCTTTTGCTTTTTAAAACTAGTAATAAATCAGATCACAGATGCTATAAATTTATGGCCAGGCAATTTTTGATTAAGTCTCAATGTACCAAAGAAAAAAAAATCCCATGCACCAGCATTCAGGATGCTAGTAATAATCCAATACAAGAATCAGGGCAATTCATTCTCAGATATATTTTATAACTCACCATCCTGTCTTCCATCTTTGGTTTGTTTTGACTGTTAAAGGATAACTAAGAGAATAACATTTCTTAAGCTTCTATCCTTGAGCATTCCTGATAAAAGGAAGGCAAATTGAGTGTTATGGGAATTGTGATTTTATGGGCATGTGGGCTGGGGAGAGAGATTTGGGGGGGAGGGGAAAATCCACATTGCTGGCCAACTTTCAACTTTATACCTTGGCAGGCAGTATGATTGCAACCATCAGAGGAAGAACATGTATGAAAACTTGAAAAATAATTTCCCAAGCAAAATATATGCTTGAATTGAGCCACAGAGCAGGAAATGTATTCAGTACTCTTGGATTCCTCTGCTGAGAAAAGTGCCTGCAGTCTCAAGAGGTACAAGACAATCTTTCCTGTGTTAATGCTAATTCATTGTGCTGCAGAACTGATCAGACATTCCACTGTTCATGTGTTTAAATGGGTAGAGAAATATACACAGGATTAAGCAAAGGGTGCCAGAAAGGGGATGCATGGATCTAAATTCATAACAACTTTTTTAAAGCTGTATTATGCAGTTTAATAATTGTGTTTTATATAGTTTATAAACTATAGTATAGAAACCGGTGTTTCTCAACCTCGGCAACTTTAAGACTTGTCGACTTCAATTCTTAGAATTCTGAGAATTGAAGCTCACACATCTTAAGTTGCTAAGATTGAGAAACACTGATATAAAGAATGCAAATATAATTTATAAATTTAAGAGATCCAACTGATTATTGTAAACAAGTTTAATGAAGGATGTAACATAACCAATCAGAGTAGGGTAGACTTTTTTTTTAACAGATAACAGTAACTGGGATTTTTCCCCCTTTAGTTCTGGTATATCAAGCTGTTCCCTATGGTTGGAGGACAAAGGCTCTGTTGCTATTTATTTATTTATCAAATTTATATGCCACCATCTCACTTTTGAGTGATTCTGGCTTCCTGATTTAGAGCTCTTCTTTTTTTAACATTATATGTTTATACATGCAGTTATTATGGAAACAGCTGCCAAGACATCACCCTAAAGAGTCCATTGCTGGAACTTTACATTACTGAGGATGGTAAGGTAAGATAAGCCTTCCTTATATCACAATAATGATCTTGTGTCTGGGTGAACATTTAATTTTAAGGATAAATGGATCCATTCTAGTTTTAAAAAAGCAAATGTATGTATGTTTTTCCAATGGTGCCCTGATTTAATAACAAGACTAGATTTGTCAGACTTAAAGGTAAAGGTAAAGGTTCCCCCGCACATGCGTGCTAGTCATTTCCGACTCTAGGGGCCGGTGCTCATCTCAGTTTCAAAGCCGAAGAGCCAGCGCTTGTCCGAGGACGTCTCCGTGGTCATGTGGCCGGCATGACTAGACGCCAAAGGCGCACGGAACGCTGTTACCTTCCCACCGTAGTGGTCCCTATTTTTCTACTTGCATTTTTATGTGCTTTCGAACTGCTAGGTTGGCAGAAGCTGGGACGAGTAACAGGCGCTCACTCTGTTAGACTTTGTCAGACTACTAACATAAAAAACTGAGCTATGTCTTTGTACATAGGCACTGGTGTTTATTACATTATTTATTTAGTTTTTTTAATCCCAGTTTTTTTTATAAAATTACTCAAGGTGGTGAACATACCTAATTTATTTATTTATTTATTTGTTTATTTGTTTGTTTTTATATACTGCCCTTCTCCCGAAGGACTCGGGGCGGTGTACAGAGCAAGGCAAGTATACAGTAAAACAATAGTAAAACAAATGAAACCCCAGAATCTATCAGGCCAGGCCGGCTTGCTGGAATAGGTAGGTTTTTAAGTCACGCCGGAAGGTGCGAAGGTCGGGGGCCATCCGGATTTCGGCAGGCAAGCAGTTCCAAAGGGTTGGCGCACCCACCGAGAATGCTCTCCCCCTGGGGGCCACCAGCCAGCATTCTCTGACCGGTGGCACCCTGAGGAGGCCCTCTCTGTGGGATCGCACAGGACGGAGGGGTGTTGAGGCTGGCAGTAGGTGCTCCCGTAGGTAATCCGGACCCATGCCATGTAGGGCTTTGTATGTCATCACTAGCACCTTGAATTTCACTCGGAAGGCAACTGGAAGCCAGTGCAGCTCACGGAGGAGAGGTGTAATATGGGAGTATCGGGAAGCCCCCAAAAGTGTTCGTGCAGCTGCCCTCTGTACCAGCTGAAGCTTCCGAGTGGCTCTCAAGGGCAGCCCCATGTAAAGAGCGTTGCAGTAGTCAAGGCGAGAGGTCACAAGTGCATGGGTGACTGTACGCAAGGCATCCAGGTCCAGATAGGGTCGTAGCTGGCGCACCAGGCGAACCCGAGTGAAGGCCCCCCTGGTCACAGCTCCTATGTGATCTTCTAAGGAGAGCTGTGAATCTAGGAGGACACCCAGGTTGCGGGCCCTATCAACGGGGGGCAATAACTAATACTCTTTCCTCCTATTTTTCCCCACAACAATAATCCTACAAGATGAGATGAACTGAGAACAGTGACTGGCCCAAAATTACTCAGCTGGCTTTCATATCTAAAGCAGGATTAGATCTCACAGTTTCCTAGTTTATAGCTTGGTGCATTAACCAGTACATCAAACTGTGTCTCTTGTATGTATCCTGACATAACATCACTAACACAGACACAATGTGAGGCGGGGGCATTTGCAGAAACGTAAGAAATGACAAGGTGATGGCCACAACTGCATGCATGTAGTCTGTCCCAGTTTTATTATTTGACACATGTGAAAAAAGACAGGGCTTTGAACATGTTGTCACAGCCAACTTATAGACTTTTTTGAACTCTAGTACTGACTTATAAGTGTATCCCACATGCATTTTCTCAGTGGAAGTCCAGTCACTTTACACTTTATACAAAGTTGGTCTTGAGAATGCAAAGGGTTAAGGGGAAGCTTTAAATTTCACCCTTCTAAAATGATGGTAAACATACCCCCTTCTATTGCCCTGTTGGTTTACAGATAATCTGAGAATGGAGCATGTGAGTGTGAGTATTTATTATTATGTAGGTTCTGTCCATCTGTTATCCACCTAAGGGCACATGTGTAATAAAAAGAAATGATGAGAGGTTGAAAAGCAATTTCTTTTAAAGGTGCAAAGCCCTCATATTTCATTTAAAGTATAAGAATTAAAAACTAAGCCCTTATTGCCAGTTGGAACTCTGAAAAGAAGCATGAAAAATAGAGTTACTGTTTGCTTTCTATTCATATCTTCAGCAAGCTGTTGTACGTTAAACTCTACTGAAATGGCCAAGACTTTTTCAGAGCTATCCTTCAAATTGGCATGACTTTAAAAAAATGAATGTTTGTCCAGTTTTATTTGTGTGGGTGGTGACTATTCCATAGGGGTTATTTTTCTCTTTTTTAAAATAAAGTATTCACATGGCACTTCCCAGTTTGTCAGTTGAAAAATGCCCCTGCATCAGTTTTCCTCCAATCCCTGGGTTATTTTGGTTATTGTTATTTAAAATGTTTCCAGGAAATAAGGTACAATTTTATTTGTGTCTGGTATAATCTGGATTATACAGAAAAACACAGAAAAAAAAGAGAAAACATTAAAGCAGAAAGATGCTTTTCTTTGAGAAAGTCAGCAAAAATACAAAGATTCTGGGATGTAAAGAGGCCAAATGAGTAAGGGGAGTTTAGAAGAAGCATTCAGGACCAAAAAATAAAATAAATAATATAAAATAAAAATGTTAAATTTCTGCTATACACAATGGTTGGTATGTGACTGTAAGAACATTTGGGAACAATTGTGACTTTGGTTTAATGCCCCCTAGAGGCCTATACCAAAGCTTATTCTGTTTTATAACAGTAAAGCTGTCTATCAGTTAAAGAGCATGTTGGAAATAAAAGCATGTTTCAAAGAACTCCTAGAAATACTCAATGAAGGATGTTGCCATAACGTCTTGAAATGGTCCATGATCAGCATAATATCCTGAAAAACCTAAACATAGGATAAACATGCTATTTTTGTAGACATGGCAAGAAGGTAGTGAAGATAAAAAATAAGCAGTATACATGCATCTTAGTGTGTTTTAAATCTTAAAAACACAAAACAAAAGGAATTGTGCCGTCAGTAAGAATTTAAGTTACAAAGAATGACAACACTTATAGCATTTTACTAATTATCATTCTACCTCTTAGAGTCTAGAGATAGCACATATTGGAATGTTGATTCTCCAGGATTTGTCATATGGCTGAGTATTAATAATGATTTCCTAAGGATAGGAAACTACTTGTTATAGAATGTGCAGCTGGAGAAGGAGTGGGAGGGAATCTCAGCAAGAGCAACAAAGTTTCCCAGGAAGGAGGCAATATATTCCAGAAAGAGACCCCAAATAAGAAATTATGCAATTCTGAACTTGGATGGGGAGGAAGAGGTTCAGGGTAGTCAACCCAAGAATCTCTCAGGATATGTCTAGTAGGTTAGAAGGTTGTAACTTGAGTATGATAAAATTTTGTCCATTAGGTGAATTAATCTTGTGCAAAATTGTAGAAACTTCTAGTCCAACTTTGGCATAAGACAAGTGATATTCAATTTTTCAGGCCAGACTAGGAATGGAATCTGGATTTGAATAAAGCATCCAAATGGAATAGTTCATTAGTGCTACTGTTTACATTACAACAGCTAAAGCCAATTTATGAGACCAGGCTGCCAAACAGTTTTACTGCCAATGTACTAATCACTTACTGTTTGTTTCTTGGGACACTTTATATGATCAACCTCTGTGAACAGCAGTTTTAAGCAATGGTAGAAAACCTTTGGTTTCTTGAATATTTAGATCTGATCCACACATTTTGTGATCTACTAAATTAGCTTTGATCTACCATTCAGGCATTGTTGCTTGTCATATGGTTGACCACCCATTTGTTTTTGCTGGTATGAAAAGCAGGAACTTTAGAGTTGTTTGCAATTGGAATAACCCACAAGTAAAATAAAGTAAAAATTGGAAACTTTTTTTCTCCATACTTGTCACATCCATATCTTTTGTGTTTCTCCATGTCTTTATTCAGTAGTTTAGTTTGATGGGTTTTTTTTAACTACACTTAACCTCTGTGTCTTTTGCTCCCAGCTCTCATTTTAAATATTAACAAGTATTATAATCCTGACCTGGACCATCCTGCTCATTCTGCTGATGGGGCCTTCAGAACCCTTCCTTGAAATCCTATCCTAATGGTACTCATAGTAAGAAAAGATTATTCATTTCATTATCACAGCACATCTATCCAATGAATGTCTCATCTCAGGATGGATTTGAACTATTTCTTAGAAGATAAAAACCAGCAGCTACTATATCGCCATGGGATACTTTATATAATGGTATATAGTCACTCATAGTCAGAAATAATGATGAGTTGGTATGAAACATGCATCTGACTGTGCTTTGGCATTTTTTATATTTAGATTTAGCATAGCCATACAGTGTATAGGCTGTGAAATATTTCTAATTATTAAAAATGGCGCTTTTAGCTGGATCTGAAACCGATCATTGTGGAATTGTTTTAAGATTAACCTTGTCAAATATGCTTAAATGGGTTAGGGAAATACATAGAAATAATTCAGTTATAGGCAAAATTAACTAATGCTCTTTTTCATGGTGAGCTGCTGTAACGATTTTATATAGCAGTCAAACTATTTAAATACTAATGTTGCCTTCATGCTGTAATCACCATTCCAGTCAGATGTCATTTTAGCAGCCTATAGGGAATTCAGTCCCTTAATTATTCTTCAATACACAAACCAAGCATTCTTTAATTGGTGTAAATTGAACAGCGTTCCAATGCAAACAAGGAGAGGACAAACTAATCAATGATTCCGTACATGTCTATTGGAAAGCTATTGCCACTAGATTGAGTAGCTAATCCGCAACTCCACAATCTTCTATTGCTGAAGGATCAGACAGCTGCTAAGCTAATGCTACCTCATAGCATTGACCCTAGTGGAGACTTATGTGGCAAAACCCAGAGTGGCAATCTTTCAGGGAGAAGACTAATTAGACATGTATTCCAGAATGGCCTTTTTCAGTCAAGCTTATCCCATATATGAAGACTAAACGTCTGTTTGGCATGTTGAAAATTATAATCCCAATGGTATAGTTGAAGGCAGATGAACCTGATTGATAATACAGTGACCAACTTGTGTTCCCCATATCTATGTATTTTGTGGAGAACATTTCCTCAGATAATGATGTATGTCATGAGAGAACATCACAGAGACAATATATGTGCAATTCATTACATTATGGTCATTTCCATTACATTTTCCAACTGAAGGTAACCCAGGAGTTTTTTACTAAAATGGCCTTTCTTCAACCTTCTGGATGTTTTGGATCAATAAGAATTCCAAGCCAACATGACAAGAAAAAAGAATTCTTAAAGTGGTACTGTAAATACTGACACTTTGGATAAGATTATGGTATAATCTAGTTGCCTTTTGAGCAGCAGCAAGCCATAGAAACACAGGCTCAAGTTTATGCAAGAGTTTATCTCTAAATGAGATAACCAAAAGTTCCATACTGGGTCATCCATCTCCAGCTTGACTGATTCTCAACCTGGATTTTGCCTAATGGGAAACTGGATGAAATTTGTTCCCAAGTTGTAACAGCATGTCTATGCCAACAGTAGACATGGTTGTAGAGAAAACAGTTGGCCCAGGGAATGAGGGTAGTGGAATCAGGTCATATGGTGAGAATGCACATAAGGGGTATCAGGAGTATGGGTGGGTCTACTGTTGGAAATCATGAGCTCTCTACTCAGCCTGAATTTGCTAGGTCTCTGTCTCTTCCTTACAGAAATAGAAGACATTACAAGAACTCAACTGAACTGATTCGATTACTTCCCTGAAAATATGAAAAGCAGCCCAGACTGTCATAATGCTCATGGCAGAACCCACTTACAACAGCAATGAATATATGAAGTTTTGATTTCAAAAGCACTAAGTGATTCTGTTTTATTTATTTTTATTTTATTTTAATTCCATTTATATCCCGCCCTTCTCCGAAGACTCAGGGCGGCTTACAAGCTTAGCAGTAGCCTTCATTCTATGTATATGCCTGCTTATTAGGGCTTTCACACACCCCCAAGCGGCATTATTACAAAGTCAGCTTAATTGCCCCCAACAATCTGGGTCCTCATTTTACCTACCTCGGAAGGATGGAAGGCTGAGTCAACCTTGAGCCTGGTGGGATGCGAACCTGCACTAATTGCAGGCAGCTGGTGTTACTTAAGGAGGCATTAGCCCACTGCTCCACCAAGGCTCTTAAAAAAAAGAATTAAAAACATAACTCTGACTTTTCAGTGACACCTTTTTGAATAATTTATGTGACAAAGAAAATATTTATTGCTCTTTTTGTCACCTCTTTCTGTGAATGTATTTTCAGAACAACAGTATCATGGTCTTTGGAAAACCTATCCAGTTTTTCTTTAGGAAACCACCTATTCTACTCATTCTTGATATGATTAAACTTATCACCAGTGAAGAGATATACCTGAGAAACACACAAAAATTTCATTTTATAAATATATTAGATTCATTCTTATTGATTTTAGCTGGTTCCTTAATTTCGTTGTTAAAAGTCTGAAATGGATAGACAAAAAGTAAGGGCAAGTGTTTGTCCTCACCATTGTTCCAATTATAAGTAGTAATAAGTGAATGTAACACAAAGTAAGGAAAGAGCACTACAGATGCTTTGTTATCCAATATAATAGCCTTCCTTACCCTGACATCCTTTAAATAAGCTGTATTTTACTTGCCATCATTCCGAGGGCATCACAGTGAAGAAGACTGCACTCTGTTGATTTCCATCTATAGATATTTCATGTTGGCTTAATTGACTGAATTCTAGTTCAGTCTAGTTTCCACTTTCTGTGGTTTTAGCAGTGGAAAAACCATGCCTTCTGAATGTGAAACCAAAAGTAAAAAATCTCCTTATAAAGCAGGGGTATCAAACTTGCAATGTCACGTGACGTGTCACGACATATTGTGACTTTTTTGCTATTGCCAGCAAAATAGGCGGGGTTTCGCCATGATGCATCCGGCCTGCGGACTGGCAGTTTGACACCCCTGCTACAAAGCCTTGGGTGCAAATAGAAGCTTACCTTTCCAAACGAAAACAGCTTTGGGATGATGTTAATTAGATCAAACCATAAGATGAAAGTGTTTGCTCTGCTTTTGGGGTCCCCATCCTGACCCTGGCCTTACACTCCCATTATCTGTTATTGAAACATTTTAAAAACTAAGCACAGTAATGACAGTAATGCAATTAATGTCACATCTGGTTTAACCCTACCCAGGTTATTTATCTTCCCAGTGAGAAAACGGTTCATTACTCCTTATTTTGATTCTGCTCTAAGCCTTATGAAAAATTTGCAAAAGATTCTTACAATAAAATCATATTCAAAAGCAATAGAAAGAATGGAAATAAAAAGAGTCTATTATGGTGCTATGCAGCCAGTTTAATGTCACGGTTAGGGCCCTGCGCTAGAAGTTGAGAGACAGCTCAGGCACAAAGCTATCTGGGTGACTGTGAGGGTTCTTTATTTTCCAAGGATTGGATATACCACAATGTAGTAAATAACTGTACAAAATACTTTATTGTAGCACAATACTTTCCTATTGTCTCATTAACTCTACTCACCTAGGCTTGACAGGTTGTTGTATCCTCATAAGTCTTTGATCGTTAGTCCTTATAACATTAACATTAAGAAAACCAAGATCATGGCATCCGGCCCTCTCAATTCCTGGCAAATAGATGGGGAAGAAATGGAGGTAGTGACAGATTTTATTTTCCTGGTCTCCAAGATCACCGCAGATGGGGACTGTAGCCAAGAAATTAAAAGACGCTTGCTCCTCGGGAGGAAAGCAATGGCAAATCTAGACAGCACACTAAAAAGCAGAGACATCACCCTGTCAACAAAAGTGTGTATAGTCAAGGCTATGGTCTTCCCAGTTGCAATGTATGGCAGTGAAAGCTAGACCATAAAAAAGGCTGAGCGCCAAAGAATTGAGGCCTTTGAACTATGGTGCTAGAGAAGACTCCTGCGAGTCCCTTGGACTGCAAGGCGATCAAACCGGTCAGTCCTAGAGGAGATCACCCCTGACTGCTCTTTAGAAGGCCAGATCCTGAACCTAAAACTCAAATACTTTGGCCACCTAATGAGAAGGAAGGACTCACTGGAGAAGAGCGTAATGCTGGGAAAGATTGAGGGCAATAGAAGAAGAGGACGACAGAGAATGAGGTGGCTGAAGCAGTAGGCGTGAGCTTAAATGGACTCCAGAAGATGGTAGAGGACAGGAAGGCCTGGAGGAACGTTGTCCATAGGGTCGCGATGAGTCGGACACAACTTCGCAGCTAACAACAACAACAACCTTATAATTGTTCTGAACCAGCCAACTACCGGCCTTGTAATAAGGCAAACCCCTATTCAAACAGTAGAGACTGGAGAGCGTCCAAGGCTGAAAAGCGTCTGCCAAGATTTATTAGTCAATTAACAGAACAAGAAACAAAAACACTGGAACTTGAATCCTCAAGCAGAAGGGTTGCTTTCAGCAACCAGCCCCTCCCCAAACACTCCTTTTATTTAGAGTTCAGGGCGTGGTCTCCCTGTGCCTCCTCCCGAGGAGTCCCACAGCCTTTCTTTGTTTGTTCCTGCTCGACTGCCTCCTGCGTCGGGCGTCCTTGAACAGGGCCAGCTGTGGGTCATCATCCTCCGCACTATCGGGCTCACGCAGCTGAGAAGAGGGCCCCGGCTGGGAGCTCTGCCAAGCCTGCAAGCCATCATCAGCCGGTTCGTCACCCACACACACCTCCTCCCCCTCATCTGAGTCATCCGATACATCTGAGCCGGGTGCCGAACCCACAGGCTGACCCTGAGTCACAACAATAATAAAGGTAAAGGTAAAGGTTCCCTGCACATGCGTGCTAGTCATTTCCAACTCTAGGGGCCGGTGCTCATCTCCATTTTAAAGCCGAAGAGCCAGCCCTTGTCCGAGGACGTCTCCGTGGTCATGTGGCCAGCATGACTAGATGCCAAAGGCCCATGGAACGCTGTTACCTTCCCACCGTAGTGGTCCCTATTTTTCTACTTGCATTTTAAAGTGGCATCAAATGGTTGCATCCCTTCAAATGTTCCTGCACTGCTTCAGTGTAGCTGCTCTTCTGGTTGCTACCAAGCTGCAGGTCAAGAGCTAACTAAACTCCAGGCAGGAATCACACTCCAAATGGGCTGTTTAGTGTGGTTCTGGCAATTAATTGATAGTCCTCTTACTTGCCTGTAATAATTGTACATCCTAAATGTTGCTTCCTGATTCCTACCTTATAAACCCCACTTTTATAGAGTGGAGTGAGATTCCCTATTGACATTGGCACATTCCTAAAAACACCAATGATGGTCAATTAACCTGACACTTCAAATGCCAGAATGGATGCCTGCGAATAAACTGAGTGGGGAATGAATAAATGCATCTCCTTCAAGTTCTGGGACTGTAAACTTTTTATTGTCATTTGGGAGAAGGGATGAGTTTCATTCCCTCATTATGACATTGGGTCAGTCACTCTCTCTCAGTCCTAGGAAGCAAATTCCTTCTAAAAAAAGTCTTACCAAGAAAACTGCAGGGACTAGTTCAGGCAGTTGACAGGAGTTAATACTTATTTGAAGGCACTGACATACATACATACATACATACATACATACATACATACACACAACAAGCAAACAAACACAAACAAACAAACAAACAAACAAACAAACAAACCAGCCAGCCAGCCAGCCAGCAAGCAAGCTGTAATTATGGAAGCCTTTTGTGATCTCACCCAAAGCAAAGTTATGAAACCAAGATGCTCCATTTTCCCAGTCTCTTTTTGCTGCTTCTTCTGGGATCTTAAATAGAAAACCAAGTGCTCTTCCAAACCTCTGTGTTTTATCACATTCCAAGCAGCCTGCTTTCTGCAATTAAATTCCAACCCATATTGTGCCAAAGATCCTGTTGTTGTTTGGAAAAAAGGCTGTAGTTTAATTACTGTATGTGAATATCCTCATTTATGTATCAAAATATTGGTATCTACCATTAAATCAGGAACTATGGATCTACCAGGCATAGCAAAAGAAATTATTCTTTTTCAATGAAAAGAAAATGCCACCTTGAACTTATAATCAGCTTTATGATACTCTACTGTATGTGTTCACTCTCTGTTTTTGAACTGACTGCTGATGGAATGGAAAGATGGATCAATATTATACTGTAGGGTCAATCTTTAAGGCAATGCTTTAAAAAAAACCAAGACATTTTCCATACCTATAATGCAACATTTTCTTTTTTTCTGTCTGTTTTCTTTTTTTTTGCATATTTTGTATGTTTTGTATTACTTTCTTTTTTGTGTCTTAAAGCAAATAAAATGAATCCAAAGAAGAACTAAGAAGTTGATGGACTTGAGAAAGTATCTCTCTCTGATGTCTCCAGCTGATCCAAGTCTGCCGGCTCATATTTAAGTGATTGTCAGCTAGGAGTCCAAGATCACTTTCACAGTTGAGTGAGGTATAACCTATACTGTACTTGTGCATTTGGCCAAATGTAGAACCTTGCTTTTTTCACCATTAAATTTCATTTTGTTAGGTAGTGCCCATCCTTCAGTACATATTAAGCCTTTCTTCTGGAGTGTTGACTATTCCTGCCAGCTTGACATCATCTGCAGATTTGATGAGTCCCCCATCTATCCCCTCATCCAAATCATTGATGAAGATGTTGAAGAGTAGTGGGCCTAAAACAGAGCTTTGGGATACCCCACTGCATATGTCCCTCCATGTAGATGCAGTTCCATTGAGGAGTACATGTTGAGTGCAGCTGGTCAGCCAGTTACAAATACATCTGGTGGTGATGCTGTCTAACCTACATTTTTCTATCTTTTTAAATAGTAGGTTGTGGTCTACTTTATCAAATGCCTTACTGAAATAAAAAAATTATATCCACAGCATTCCACACACAAAGATTGTAATGAAATTAGTACGTTTTGTTCACAACTATGATTACTTTTGCTCGATTGATTACTGACCACAGCAATGTTCATATACTGTATGTAAATGTAGGGTAAAGGGAGATAAGATCTGGGACGCAAATGTTTAAAACACCACTCTCCAACCTCTAGCAATAACCAACAAACCCTCAGCTACATTCTGCTAGGAATTATCCAGAACCAAAGGATGAAAGAAACAATGTAATCTACAAAATCAACTGTAACAATTGCAACCAATTCCATGTGGGACAAACATCACATCAGTTAGAAACCAAGACCATGAACACAGGCTGGCAGTCAAACGTCATAATCCCAAATCCTTAATCTCTACCCACACTGACACCAAACAGCGCCAGTTCAATTGGAGCAACACAAAAATCATTGGTCACGCTATCACCAGCCATGCTTGTGAGTTCATTGAAGCCTGTAACTCCACAACCAATTCTATCAACAGACACATTGACCTACAACCAGCCTATGAATTTTCAGAATCCAACTCAACCTCACAGCTAACCAGAGACAGCACCAACCCTCAACCAACTCACGCAAGCCCCCCCAACCAGCACTTCACTTCTCAATGACCCTCACCTATTGTAACCTCCCCAATCACAAGACACATCACAAGACTCCCACTTGATTCACCCACATCTGACCCATCACAAGACCTACTAGCCACTCAAAGCATTTAAACACAGAACACTGACACCCCTAAACTCTGCTGAAGATGTTACCTAGCCTGGTAACAAAACATTTGGAAACCAACCCATAGGCTCAGAGAGCGAACCTTCACCCTCAGTTAGGGCCTTCTCTATATGCTGCTGTCATATGATCCATCAGATTTTTTAAGCCCAGAACCGCTGGCCATACTTTCTGAGGTGGCGATAGTACAGTGTTTAGTGGAATACAGATTTACTAAATTTGTACTTTCCACTGATGTTTTGTTCAAAGATTAGCCACTGACTATTGGAATATTGAATGGAAATATTTTGCTTTCCTTTATCAATGGTAGTGAGATTTTGTCATTTCGGATTTTCACTGTGCTACAGAGAGTGCAGATCCTAATGTTTCTTTGACTGTTTCAACCAAACACCAGTTTTTTTCCTAAATGAACAGTTGCCAATTACATGGTTAGTTGCATAGTCACCCAGATGTTTAGACTGGATCTGGCATTTTATCCACCTATCAAGTCTTTCCCAAGAAGGAAAGATAATACCCAAAGTAATAGGCACCTTGGATACAATTCCAAAATATCTGGAGCACCACATGAATACCATTGGCATTGACAAAATCATCATCAGTCAATTGCAAAAGGCAGCTTTACTTGGAACAGCTTACATCCTGCAACTAAACCTTTAACACCATTAAACAACTACATTTGCCTAGTCCAGGTCCTTGGAAGGACTTGATGGGTGGATAAAAATGTCAAATCCAATATAAATATCTGGCCAACTGTGAAGAACTATAATAATAATAGGTTCTTGGGAAAAACTTTATGGATATGAAGGCCAACACTAGATAAAGAACTGGCAGCTGTGGCTTTACATTGTTGTGAGCTGATAATTTATTAACTTTATGTGCCAGCCAACTCCCACTCTGGAATATAGAACTGCTGCTTGTAAGAACATCTTTATGCTAACTTGAAAGGCCAATTTTAGGGCTGATTTGAAGCTCTGAACTGGTTCCTAGGAAGGCAAAGTTGTCACTTTTGCAAACAACCAATTTGTATTGCTGTAAAAGGAAAGAGAACATCACATAATAAACTTATAATAATTTAAATAATTTTACTGCACATGTACTTAATTTTATTACATTATATTCTTTAGTTTAGTCCACGTATGTTTGTGTGATACCTTTTCATATTAGAATATGGGGTATTATAAAGCTACAAAAACTATGGTAGGCAATAGTTCTATCTAATGGGATTTTTTTAATACTAAACATATCTCATTTGATTTTTAGAAAAACTGTTCAAAAATTGACAGACAGTCTGCTGCAAGGACTGTGTTGTGTACATGTATCTGGCCAATTAAGGTCAATAAATATTTTATAAGCAAAATAAATTTCTTTAAAAATCAATTTAACAGCATTATAGGGTTATGTTCTTTTATTTCATTAAATTCTAGTTCACATCATCTGAACAAACATTTGCTGTCAATATTTAATTTTAAAAAGTCCAACTCAATCAAGTAAACAAAGCATTAGAAAGTATAATTTTCTTCCTTGACTAAACTAAACCCATTAAGACTTTAATGCAAGAATGAATGAAAGACAAAGGGTACATGCTTCTCAAAAGATGAAAGCATGCAGTCCATTTGCATTTTAAAATTAATTGCTGACCTAATTATTTGTCAGTAGAGGCATAAATTAAGTAAATATAACTTACAGTAAGGCTTCAAGACACCCAGAGGAGTTCTACTCCCCCAGAGTAAATTGTAATTGTCCAGCGTGACAATCCATTTTTGCTGTCATTTCATGACCGAAGGAAAAATTTGTGGAAAACTGTACCATATGGAGACATGAGAGGGAATGATAGACTTAGATCTTTTGTACAAAGAGATGAGAAACTAGAAGTCATCAGAGAACATCTGAAGGCACAGCTTTGATTTTTAGAAAAAAGGGGATATGCTTCCCATGCCGACTTAGATAGAATTTATAATATTGATGAAAATGCTCTGGTGAGCTCTTACATAACCTGCATGCTTCAGATGATTTGATGAATTAACTGTTCATATCCCTAAATAAGAGCAATTTCCCATGCAGGCCAGGAGTTATGAGAATAGTAGTGTACCCTGTCTATCTCTCTATGTGCTCACTAAGAGCCAATAACAATAAAAAACAATAATCATCATCAAAATCAGTGAAAGGTAGCTTGTAGAAGCAGATAGAATTAACTGTCTCTCCATTTTGCCAAGATAGTAGATAATCAGCTTCGTCTGTTGTTACATAATATAGACTACCTGGATCCTTTACCTTTGGGTTCAGATCTTTCCTTTCTGACTCTAGTCCTAAAAGATTGCACTTAATCATTCTTTTTTTTAAAAAAATATGTTTTATTATTTTTTAACATAATCACCTTAATATTTGGTAAACTGTGTTGTCTGGGTTTACATTTAAGAAACATTCACTAACAGTTGATTTCTATAATCTATAATCCACATAATAACTTTACTTGATTTCCTCTTTTCCCCATATTGTTCTCTTTTACCAACCTTAAGTTAATACAATTCTTGTTGTTTTAATGAATGATGACTGAGTATAAAAGTTTTCTAATATTTCTACAGATAATAATCACATCAATATAATATTCCTTTTCTATCTAGTCATTCTGGTTGTCTCATCTTAGATCCTGTTTACATTTCTTGTTTACATTTGTTTTTCCCACAATGTTCAAAACATTCTTAGTGATTAAGATTTTCTCAAAGTTAATTACATTTAAATATTTAAGTCTATTTTCTCTCATGTAAGCCAACCCAATACTTTTACCTTTCTTAAGGAATAAATAAGACTAAAAAAAAGAAAAAAGAAGAATAAGAATAAAAAATAAAAAGATAGTATGCTACTTAAAATTCCTATTTCCTATAAGCTAAACATATTTATTTCCAATTTATTTTCATTCTTTTTTACCATAATTAAAAATATATTTAGTCTTTAAATATTTAATTTAATAAATCTAGTCCTCTAGTCTTTTAACTCTTTTTCAAAACATTTTTAATCCATTGTAATCACTTTTAGATATCTAAAATATTTCCTTTATATAAGCCATTCCAACTCTTTTATATTACTCTTATCAAGAAATAAAATAAAAAAGAAGAAAAGAAAGAAAGTACTATGTCACTTGAGGGGCTCTTCCCTCTTAAAGTCAAATTCACATGCAAAAATTTTCTATTTCTTTAACCATATTTGAACAGGTGTTTCTTTTTAAAATATTCTTTCTGATAGGCCCCATCGTCTATTTTCTTAATTTTCACTTTAGCCTTTTTCTTTTACCCAGTATCTTTCTTAATCAATATGTTCTGCTGAGTCAAAGAATCTTTCCATATTCTTGTAGATATTACTGTAGATATAAAAGGTAAGTCAAGTACAATATCTTTGTGAGAGGCATTTGCCCATTCATTTTCCTGGCATCTCTGCAGTCCATTTTGTCCAATCTTTTTTCTTATCCTCAAATTTGTTTTGTGGTATTAAAGTATAAGTTGTCCTTTCCAAATCCAGTATTTCTTGTAATTTTTTTCAGTTGGGTTAAATCATACTTCTTTGTTTTGTTAGGTTCCATCTTTAAGTCTCTATTCTCAAATTTGTATTAAGTTGCCTGTTCTATCTGTTCCTTCTCTGTTGTTGTTTCCTGGGATTTTTTGTTGTTGTAAAGTTAAATTGGAGATGAATTGGTTTATATTTTCAAAGTTATTTTGGATTTCTTTGTGGTTTGAAATCATTGTTATTTGAATTAGTTGCAACATATCATATGTCTCCTCTTGAAAAGCATTTATATTTTCTTGATAGGTTCTTATTATAAATCTCTGATTTTCCATGATGACCAAGAATCCAAATTTTCTTTTCTCTGCAAATAGCTTTGGGATCCGAGTTAAATAGATACTTATAATCCAGAAAGTTCAAAAAAGGGTTTTTTTTGTTCCTTGAAGTTTATAAGTCTCATTTTGTCTGCAGCCCAGATTATTTTCTTTTTTGTCACAGCTGTTCTCTATTGTTAGAGTTTTGAAGGTCACAAGTAGAGATTAGTTTTTTCCAGATTTTGCCAAGTCCTACATGAAAGCCGTAGCTGTTGTAGTCTTCATCCACCAGTAGATGTCAGCACTGGCTTATTTTTCAAATTTTCAAAATGAGCAAATTGCTTTTAAAATGAGAATCTTAACTATTCAGTAACTTCAAACTTATGCAAATTTAGGTTTTATAGTCCTTTCATTTCATTTCAATACATTTTGGTCCTCCATAAAGGTTTAATTCACCACTTCCATTAGTAAAAGGGTGGGGCAAAAATCCGCCTCCTTCACTTTCAGAGGTTTTTTGCTTCTTGGTTGTTTTTTTTTCCTTCAGAAAAGTTAATAAGTAGGATAGAGAAAATCAATGCTTAAAATAGTGCTTTTGACTTTGGTTGCTTGCAGCTTGGGCTAGACTCTGAAGTTAGGCTACCCTTTCTCGTGTTGGTTTCTGGAAGGCTTCTCCTGGACCGATCAGGTTGACCGCTGTCTCTCCAAGGTCCCCAGGATTTCCTTCCTTCTTTGCTGCCTCTTTGGGGTGGCCCTAACAGGAAGAAACTCAGCCAAAGGGCATGGAGTCCCGAACCCTTTGATTCTGTGCTGCTGCACAGGAACAGAAGTCTGCACTTAATCATTTTTATTTAGCATGTATTTGAAGCCACTGAGTGATGTTAACAGGTGTTTGAATAATATGTGGCCGCCAGTGACTTGGGTGCCTCAGCTCCATTAGAGTTGAAGAAAGCAGAGGTGCAGCAGTGGGATTGCTCTCAATAAGGCAAGTGCACATGAGCGAGCAGCACACCTGGGTCTTATTGTTTGAGAACAATCCTGCTGCTCCGCTTCCACTTTCTTCAACTTGGACAGAACCGAAGCACCCAAGCTGGTGGCTGCTTTGAGTGGGGAGGACAATGAGGAGCAGAAGAGTGGTGAGGCTTTGTGCCAGCTGGCTGGCCAGATGTGGAGTAGGTCGGGCTATGGTGGCTGGCTGACTGGGGAGGGAGGATCATGGCTGCTGGGGGGGTGTCTCCCAAGCCTCATGGCAGCAGCATTGGTGGATGCAATATGGCTCGGCCGAAAGCTGCTGCAAAACAAGTGGGGTGCATGGGACAGATCCCCTCTCACCTGCCCACCACCCTCTTCCATTTCAGTCCCCTTCTGAGCCCTCTTTGCAGCTCTGCCCACACAGCCTGTTTTCCAGCTCCATTGCTTTTCTCTGTCACCATGGAGCTGGACAGCTTGTCCCACCCACCACCGCACAGATGCCCTCACTTCCCAAATCATTTCTTTTCTAACCTTTCCAGCTTCTCCGTCACTTCCTCCACTACCGTGTGCAGCCCCACAAACAAAAGTAATTTGTGTGATTAAAAAAAAGAGTTCAACCAATCAATTCCAACCTCTCGCAAAAAAAGTAATCTTGCAAAGATGGAATTGATTGATTGAACTATTTTTTGTCCCACAAACTTGTTCTTTTTTATAAATATGTTTTATTGATTTTTAACATAATCACCTTAATATTTGGTATACAGCATGTTATCTGGGTTAGTATTAAAAAACAATCAATAACAATTAATTTCTATAATTCTATAGTCCATATAAAAGCTTTGCTTGATTTTCTCTTCTTCCAATAATATTCTCTTTTGCTAACCTTAAATTAATACAGTTATTATTTAAATAAATGACAATTAAATATAGACATTCTTCTCATGTTTCTGCAAATAATAACCACATCAATATAAAGCTTCTTTTCTAGTTCTTTATCATAGATCCTGTTTACAGAATTCTTATTAAAATTTGTTTTCCTCACAATATTCAAATCATTCTTACTAGTTAAGATTTTCTCAAAATTGGTTATACTTAAGTATTTAAATCTTTTTTCTCATACAAGCCATCCCAACACTTCTATATTTCTCATATCTTAAAAAAAACCAGAGAAAACATTTCTTTTATATAAATCATCCCAACTTTTTTATATTACTTATGTCAAAAAACAAAACACAAAGGAAAAAAAGAAAGAAAAAATACTATGTTACTTGAGGGGTTCATCCCTCTTAAACTTATATTCATTTACATTCAAAATCTTTCTATTTCTTTATTCAAACAGATGTTTAATTTTTCAATATTCTCTCTGGTAAATCCCATCTAATTTCTTAATTCTCACTTTAGCCTTTTTTTGTCAAACATCTTTCCTGATCAATATGCTTTGCTGAATCAAAGAATCTTTCCATAATCTTAAAAGTGTTGTTGCAGGTACAAAAGGCAAAACAGGTAAGATGTGTATTCTTTCTGCAGATCTCTGGTTTTCCATGATAGCTAAAAATCAGGGTTTTCTTTTCTCTGCAGACAGCTTTAAAGTCAAAGTTGAGTTGGTATTTGTAATCCAGAAAGGTCAATTCTTTTTTAATGAGTTTATAATTCTCACTTTGTAGATAGCTCAAAATGTTTTCTTTCTTTTTTGTCACAGCTGTTCTCTGTTATTAAGACATTGAAGGTCACCAAAACCAAGTTATATTTTCCTGGGCTTTGCCAGTCCCAGTAATAAAGCAACTGCTGTTGTATATTTTCATCCACCACTAGATGTCAGCACCAGTCAGTAATAGACAATTGTTTACTTCTATTTTCTTAATTTAAAAGGAAAATCTTAACAGATTCCACCAATTTCACATTATCCAAATTAAGTCTTATATTTGTTTCATTTCAGTATATTGATGTTCCCCATGAAAAGTTTAATTCATTACTTCCATCTGTAGGAGGGTGGGGCAAAGATTCCCCCCCTTCCCACTTTTGGAGGCTTTTTGCTTCTTGGGGTTTTTCTTTCTTTTTTCCCCAGGAAATCAATTTTCAAGTAGAAGAATCACTGTTCTTACCCAGTTCCACACAGACTGTTTACAGTCAGCTTAAAGTAGTGTGTTTGGGCTTTGGCTGCTTGTAGCTTGGGCTAGACTCTGAAGTTAAGCTAACCTTTCTCCTGATGGTTTCTGGGGGGCTTTCCCCAAACTGATCAGATTGACTACAATCTCTCCGCAATCAGCAGGACTTCCTTCCTTCTTTGTTGCCTGTATGTGGCAACTTCAGGCCCATTTAGGGTCCCCTAGCAGGCAGAAATTGGCTGTAGGGTGCAGAGCCCCATGATCCTTGGCTGCTGCGCTACTGCACAAAACCAGAAGCCCCACAAACATCTTTTGTTTGTGGGACTGCCCATGGTGGCGGAGGAGCACTGTCAGAATTGGACAGCTTGCCCCACCCACCACCGCCCAGATTTCCTCCCTTCTCAAAGCATTTCTATGCTAATCTTGTCCCACAAACAAAAGAAGTTTGCCAAAGTGGATTCTGGGCTGCAGTGGAGAGACTGGAAGTGAAGCAGGCAGCATGAGGGAAAGAGGAGCAGGGAGAAGAAAAAGGGAAATCGACCAAGTGAGAAGAGGTGCCAAAACCAGTGCAGTCCATGTGTCTGCCTGCCACATGTTTGCCCTGTGTTGGCCATGCTCTCCATTGCTAAGGCAGGGGAGTTGCAGTGGCAGGGTTTGGGGGATGGTGAATCCCCACTCATGGCACATCTGCCGACCAATCACTATGCCGCCTATCAGGAGGGCACCCAAAAAAGCGGAGTCTGTGTGCGCACCTGCCTCACGCTCACCCCAGGTCCGCCATGCTCTCCACAATGCACTGCAGCTGACCCAAGGTGGCTGGCCAGGCACCAAAGCACCCCTGAAAACAGAAGAGTGTGTGTGTGTGCCTGCTACACACTCACCCATCAGCCGTGCTCTCCACACCTCGGATCAGCTGCAGTGCACTGCGGAGAGCCTGGCGGATGCGGGGTGAGTGCAAGGCAGGTGCGCACACAAACTCCACTTTTTTCAAGAGCCATTTTAACAACTGGTTCGCCAAACTCAAAAGAAAGTAGGTAACAGTTCTACCAAACCAGTGTCAACTGGCTGAATCCCACCACTGAACCAGCCCCAACGTGAAGCCCCTCTATTAGAGCCCCAAGCCAATTGGCAGAGCCAGGTCTTTAAGCTCATGCAGAAGGTCAGAAGGGCTGGAGCTGACCTCACTCCAGGGGCAAGATGTTCCAAAGGGCAGGCGTCTCTTGGCCTGGACCCCACCAGCCAGAATATCCTGGCTGAATGGGACCTGCAACATCACTCCTCTACTGGCATGGGTGGGGCAGATCAATCCATCCCTTGCTTAACCAAGGGAATTAGAAAAATGAAACTACCATGGGGCACTGGCTAAAGAAAATTCCCCCAACTTTAGAATTTGTGGCACTATATCTTGCAAAAACTATACTGGCTAGAGAGAAACATCAAGTCCAGAAAGTTTGGTTGAAGCTTCAAGGTAGGGGTGGGTGGATTGATGTTTATGGTCCCATTTCATTATGAGATCTCTTGGAATGATCAGAATTTCCTAAGATGAAACTCCCACCCTTCCCAATTTATTGTGAGATAAAAGGCTATAAAATCATACATTGCCTCAAGCCAAGATTGTGATCTAATGAACAACCAATCAAATAAATATTCAGAAATGTCTTGGTGATTATTTTTATAGAAAAGATGGAGTCTGATTTCTCTTTCCCTTTTCTTTTTTAATTCCAGGGGAACTGCTATAGACCATCTATAACCGTGACCTATTATTACGACATGAGGCTAAAAAAATATAGTTTAATTAGCTCACATTCAGGCTTGACTCAGTAAAGACTTGAATCCTATGTGACCAAAATAGTACTTTGAAAGAGTCCACGTATAATAGAGGACATCAGTTTCTCATCATATTTCAGATACACGAACTACTCAGCTTGGGTTTATTTCCCCCCTACTTCACATTGTCTTCTCTTTTGTCTTCAGGTGACATGGGTGAACTGGCTTGTAGGATATTTTAACTGATCTTTTCAACTCATTAAATACAGTTGTCATAATAGTGAGGGTACAAATGCATGTCAAACTCTACAAGCAATGTCAAAATAAAGTAACAACATTTTAAAAAAGAAATGTTTTCAAACCTTTGAGATTCTCCTTGAGAAATATGGAAATTCTTTTTATCTTGTTGTTTTTGACAATGCAGATTGTTTTGCAGCAACACACATTAAAATCTCCCTGCAAAGCAAAACATCCTCCTTCAGAATGATTAAATATAAGAAAGAAAAAAAGGAAGAAAGCTACAAAACTACAGTAACCTGGCTTTTCAGTAGCTTAAAGATGTTGGGTGTCGAGGACCTAAAAGTTGTCATTTGATACCTAGGGCTAGAGCAAAATAACAATGAAAAAAACTGAAAAAACGTGTGAAACACAATGTTTATAGAAACAGGTACTAATTTTCAATCAAAGCAGTTTTCCCTATTCTAAAGATTTTACACTGACAAGTTATTTTTATAGCATTGCAATAAAATTACAGTTCACATGATGCCATGGCTATATATTTCCACAAAAAAGTAAAATGGTTTGGCTTTTTAAGTTTTTTAAATTGCATTTTATGTATTTAAGTATAGACTGGTCTAATAAACCAGTGGAGTCTGAGAAGAAGCTCCACTAGTTTGTTGTTTTTTTTTAGTAAGAAACACTCTTTTAAAAGTGTCTTTATCCTATCTCTTTTTTCCAGACAGATATATATGGTGATTTTCTTTGAACAGATGAGATGTGAAGTATCAGCGGAATCTCTGAGATGACTAGCTGGAATTCATTTGCTTCTAAATGTGGATAAGACAACAGGGAAGAGAGCTAGAGTGATTATTGTCATTGCCAAATCTTGATGTGTGTGATGACTGATGGGAACATGCCAATAACCTATATAAGAAAGCAGAAATGGATATTTAATCAACAAATATCTCTTTTAAGATTGCTGACCAGTACTGTACTTGGTTTTGTGAGAAGACTACAAGGCTCAGACAAATGCACATGCGTGCGCACACACACACTCATTGATAAATCAGTTGAAGTAAAATGGATCAAACAAAAACACAAACTAGTGGTAGAATAATAAAATATGCAATACATAAAAGTAAATAAAATTTAAAACTATTTTGGAATAAAATATTATGTGATTAATGAATGAAATACTTTATTATTGCAGTAGTAAGCTACATAGAAAAGTCTTGATAAACTACTGAAATGTAAACATTTTAAGATGTGATTCTGTGATCCATTCATAAATAACTTTGATAGTACGTCAGAACCAATATTTAAATTTCATGCAATCAGTATAATTTACTGCATCCAATAATCCTTATTTTACCAAATATTGAGTTTACTAAATATAACAAGATTGTGGTTTGCTCTCTAGTAGATAGAAACTTGCTTTTTGCCACATGATTTTAAACTATATCTGCAAACAGATATTTTAAGTTTTAATTCAGAGTGATCAGGAGTTTGTACTCTGAGTTCTACAAATATCCCAATGCAATTAACAGTCCTGAAGGATATGAACCTGGTATCTAATACACATTCAGAAAAATTGAAATAAAAATCCAGTGTCTTATTTCTTCTAACAATTTTGAGCCTCTGCTTTGATGGCCCTGAAAAAAATAATAGTAAGGAAATAATAATTGGCAGCTTTACTTGGAACAGCTTATAATTTGCGACAATACCTTTAACACCATCAAAGAATAACATTTGCCTATCTCAGGTACCTTGGGAAGGACTTGATACGTGGGTAAAAATGCCAAATCCAGTCTAAACATCTGGATGACTGTGTGACAAACCATAATAACCATAATAATAAAAGTAATAGAAAATGAAGTAGCTAAAATGGTCTGGGACATCAAACCAACAGCACCTGCCACATAACATCCCAGACTTAACAATTGTTGATCAGAAAAATAAAAAAAGTCTGGATGGTAGATGTGACAGGACTTGGAGACAGCAGAATAGAATAGAAAGAACTGGAGAAGATAATGCAAAGACCTGCAAATAGAAATAGAACAACTGTGGCAAGAGAAAGCAAAGGTAATACCAATGCTAAGAGCCGCCTTGCATGTATTCCCAAAACAATTGGAGCACCACTTGAACACCATTGGCATTAATAAAAATCACCATCAGTCAATTGCAAAAGACAGCTTTGTTTCGAATAACTTACATCTTGCCATTATATCTTTAACCATCAAACATCCACATCTGCCTATCTTCGGTCCTTGGGAAGGACTAGATAGGTGAACAAAAATGCCACAATATATATGTGTGTATGTGTCTCTGTATGTGAGTGAGTGTATATGTATATACATATATTATTTTATTTATTTATTTATTTATTTATTTATTTATTAGTTTTTATAAACCGCCCTTCTCCCGAGGGACTCGGGGCGGTGTACAGAGGAAGGAAGGTATACAGATCGAACAATAAAAATAATAAGAAACACTAATGAACACAAACTGGGACCCCAATTAACGCTATCATGCCAGGCCAGCCTGCTGAAACAGGAAAGTTTTTAAGTCGCGACGGAAGGTACGGAGGTCAGGGGCCATCCGGATTTCTGTTGGTAAGGTGTTCCAGAGGGCTGGCGCACCCACTGAGAATGCCCTCCCCCTGGGGGCCACCAGCCGACATTCCTTGAGCGGTGGCACCCTGAGGAGGCCCTCTCTGTGGGAGCGCACAGGACGGTGGGGTGCTGACATCGGCAGAAGGTGCTCCCGAAGGTAGTCCGGACCCATGCCATGTAGGGCTTTGTAAGTCATCGTTAGCACCTTGAACTTCACACGGAAGGCAGCCGGAAGCCAGTGCAGCGCACGGAGGAGAGGTGTGATATGGGAGTATCGGGAGGCTCCCAAGAGTGTCCGTGCCGCCGCACTTTGCACCAGTTGAAGCTTCCGAGTGGATCTCAAGGGCAGCCCCATGTAGAGAGCGTTACAATAGTCTAGGCGAGATGTCACAAGGGCATGGGTGACTGTACGTAAGGAATCCAGGTCCAGATAAGGCCGTAGTTGGCGAATTAGTCGAACCCGGGAGAAGGCCCCCTTGGTCACAGCTCCAATGTGGTCTTCCAGGGAGAGCTGCGAGTCTAGGAGGACACCCAGGTTGCGGGCCCTATCAACAGGGGGAAGTAACTTGTCCCCAATGTTAAGCAGTGGGACGTTCTGAATCTCCTGGTTTCCCGGTACATACATATATATTATACATATATATTATACATATATATTATACATATATATTCCTAATAAAAGTCAAAAAGGAAAAGATGGCACATTTATTAGTGTATATACACACAGTTGAAGAAAGGGAGAGAAACATCAACTCTCAATGTACATCTTGTTAGATGAAATATTATTGGATCAATCTCATTTTCTGAGTCTGGTATTACTGTCAGCAGTTCTGCTTTGTTTTTCAGTATATTATGCTTTTCATGGGCGTTTGAAAAGTGCAACTATACGTTTTGTCTATATTGAACCAAATTTTTCTATCATTTTACATGCTCATTTATTTCTTGATTTCATTTGAACCATTTGTAACCATTCTTGGTATCATTTACAGCAGTCTTTTTCAACCTCAACAACTTTAAGAGGTATGGATTTCAGTCACAGAATTCCAATGCTGGCTGTTGTTTGACCAAGGCCAGACACATGGTTCCATATTAGAGAACACAACTTCCAGATATTGTAGGTTCAGTTCAAAGTTGTGTATGATGGTTCCACACATTTTATTTAGATTAAATTAGATTAAATTAATTTTGAAGTAGAAAGACTCACTTACTTTTTTTTGCAGAAATAGCTGTATTCAGTGTTGTAGTTTTAAATATTTTATTGAAATGCAATGGGAAAAACTTCAACATCAAAACCATGGTTTGGATTTTTTACTTCCATCATGTACTTTATTTTAGTGGGAGGAATTAATTGTCAAAACACAAAAAATATAATATCCCATAATCTATTTTTTTAAAAAAAATACAATTGCAGGCACTACAAGAAAGGTTAAGGGAATCTTATTCTGATATTGTATGAAAAGTCTTATCTGTACATTTTGTTATCCTTAAAGAATATTTGTATATCTGATTTTGTAAGAGGTCATATTTGGGATGTAGAGATACTTCATCACAGTAAAATGTGATATATTGTACATAGCACCAGTATTGGGTGAAAGTAAATACATTTCTGTAAAAAAGCATTTGTCTTCTTTCAGATTTTACAAATATTATACATCTTTGCTACAGAATACAATATCTTCATGTAAATCTTGGTGATGTATAAGTGAACAAATAACAATTTTTGTCACCTCTCTAGACTGAAGACAGAACAAGAAGCAATAGATGGAAACTAATCAGCAAAAGAACCAACCTAGAAATAAGGAGAAATTTCTGGACAGTTAGAACAATTCATCAATAGAACAGCTTGCCTTCAGAATTTGTAAGTGCTCCAACACTGCCAGTTTTTAAGAAGAGATTGGACATCCATTTGTCTGAAATGGTATAGGATCTCCTGCTTGAGCAGGGGGTAGGACTAGAAGATCTCCAAGGTCCCTTCCAAGTCTTTTATTCTATTAGTCTAATAATTTTTAATATTAAATAGATTAGAACTGCATGCACTACAAGCAGACAACAGACAACCTGTGTTCATTCAGATGTTGCTAACTCACCATTTCCAGTAAGCCCCTTTAGTGTAGCTAGTGGTACAGATTGTAATTCAGCAATACTTGGAGGGCACCATTTCTCCACTCCTGTTAGAAGATGACCAAGTAAAATACATATCCACTGTATTCAGAAGAGATTAGGAACCAGTCTTCTAAACTGCCGTTGATCATTTCAGGTATTCAAGAACTAGCAGTACAAGTCAGTCCCTGTGAACATATGAATCTTCATGAATGGCCAGGGTTACCCTTAAACATTCCTCCCCTCATGTAGTCAATAAACATTTGTAATGGAGGCTGCCAAGACTCAGCTTCAGCAGCTTCTGGAGAACACATTGACTCAGTGCCCTCCCATTCAGCCTATCTTGAGATTGTTCTTCTTACTCCAATGGACTCTTCCAAGCAAACTGTGCTGTGGAAGAAACTTCATGTCTCTGCAGAGCAGATCAATGCCTTACTAGCTCAATTCCCCTTCATACCTGCTGTATAAAAAGATCCTTGCTGATAGCCAAGTTTGATAAGTAAAAAATACCTCTCCCTTGCTTAATTATGTGCACACCTGGTGCCATCCTCCTGCCTTTGTTCTTTCGCAAGTTGATGTTGTCACCTCCTATTTGTGGGAATGACTCTAGAGAATGTGGATAGCAAGGAAAAGGTTGCAAATTAATAATAATGAAGGACAAAAAAGAAAAAAGAAAAAGAGGCTTTAAAGAGAGACTTTTCTCCAGCAGCCTGTAACCTAGAAGGAAATTTTCTTCAGATTGTGTTCTCCTTTTTCCTTTGTACAGTAAGTTCTCCTTTCATCATTTTTTAAAGCAAGAGTTGTTTTGGGACAGGACATGAAAGCAAATGGCAGGTCAAAGGCAGGTATTAGGGTTGGCCAAGGAGGCTCTTGCCTGGCTTTGTTTTATCCCCATGTCCAAGCTTTTTCTAATCAGCAGATAGAACAGGTTGTATATTTCAGTCACATCATTTTCTTCTTGATGGCAAGTGCTGTACCTTCATCCATCACATTTGCATTTCAAGCTGCCACATGGTTGCATTGATTAATTATTTATCATGCTTTCATGAAGAAGAAACTGCTCTCTCTTTCCCCCCAGCATTATGGAACTTCAATTATTTTGATCTGGGCATACATGCACTGTTCACTTTTAAAACAAAATCATCATACACATTCACACCCACAAGCACACAGATATGGTCCTGTGCTTAAAAGCTGCTATTTAAATGCATTGTTAATGTATAATATTGTTCAACCAAGGAGGTTGTACTTTTCAGGACAAAGCTCGAGCATGAGAAATTGAACAGTATTTTTCAATTTGGATTCAACTTCTCTCCTGATTTTGATTCACTTATTGGACAAGATGTCCATTTCAGTGGCAGTTGAAGATTTACAAATTTACAGAGTGGGGGTAAATTAGATAAATAAGCCAAACTTAAATTCTTAGAATTACCCATTTTGGGACTTAAATATGACTATATTCTGCTAACAAAATTGTGATATTTAAAGGTATTTATTCCACATAGAAAGCTGTAGGATCAGCTGGGAACAGAGAACATGTTTGTCATGTCAACTAATGCATCTCAAGATGAAACATTTTTTGGATGAGCTGAAAAATAATGAACAGCAGGTCTCAGGGAAATCTTACTTTATTTTTGCAAGGAAACAACCTCCTCCATTAAATGGCCTAGGTGGTACAAAACAAATCTACTTTTCTGAAAATCATCTACTCTGTTAAAGCCCTTGGCTGAATAAAAATGTGAGTGAGCTGAATATTGTGTCCTCAAGTACAAATGTTGTCTCCTCCTAATGAAGAAAGAAAAACCCTCTCATTCTTTGAATACTGAATTATTCAATAAAATTAAAACTCATCTAAAATCTAAGTGGAGCAGTACCCCATCTCTTTTTTTGATGACATGCCTGGAATCAAGTAAGCTTAACCACATTAATGTTTATGTTAAAGAAAAGAATTTTCAACCATTATTGTCCAGCTTGGGAAAGATTTCTGCAGAATGAAGTATTCCGCTTTGCCTCAGGGTGTCATGGCTCCTGTTCTTTCCTTTGCCAGGCTGTCTGGCAAGAGCTGCAGTTGTTCAACTGCAAGCATCTATCCTTCCTAATGATTATTATGCATCTCTGGAAAAGCTCAGAGAAGCAAATCTGGGCAAATGCCAAATGTCTATCTGTATATATAGCTCCACTATTATATACTTCATGTAGTCCTGATTCATTCTGATAAAGACTGGGTTTTATGCTATACTGCAAGTGCAAGTGATGCTCTGGAAACAGAACCATGGTGTAAACCAGAT
The DNA here is from genome assembly GCF_964194415.1 of Vipera berus. Lineage (NCBI taxonomy): Eukaryota > Metazoa > Chordata > Lepidosauria > Squamata > Viperidae > Vipera > Vipera berus. The sequence goes on along the minus strand of NC_138206.1, from coordinate 89,790,250 downwards.
GTGTCCAACCTGTGGTCTATGGGCAGCATGCAGCCTTGGTCAACTAATAATGTGGCCCCGTAAGTTCAAAAAATATTTTTAAATAAAGAAGTTTGTTATTTATATACTGTACATTAACTATATTTTATAATGGGGCCCAAGACAATTCCTCTTTGCTCAATGCAGTGTAGACAAACCAGAAAGTTGGACATCTATTGGGTAAAGTATGCTGTGTGACCTAAGATACTATTCTAATCAACTTGTCCCTTAGGCAAAGGATGTGTAACTGGGAATAGTAATCCAACACATCTGGAGAACTATTTTAAAATATCCTCAGGGTTTCTCTTTTGTAAGGAGGAAGATAATTCCCTGCCTTTATTGGACAGTGTTATGAGAAAATAGTGGTGTAGTGAATAACTTGATTAGTGCTATTCAGGGGTAGCTCTTGTCCATTCAGCAGCACTGCACACCAGAGCAAAACGTAGTGGTATCTGCAGCCTGCATTGGGTTATGCATTAGTTAGACAGTTATGGTGTAGATATTTTCTGTTCTTTGTTGACTAGAGTTATCTAGTAAGAAATTTCTGCCTGCCTGCCTGCCTGCCTGTTTATTTCTCCTGGTGTTGAGGGATTTGCATTGCATAGCCTCCCACATGTTTTCTTAAGCCCTGCCCACTTTGGCTTATTTGAGCTAGCCAAGGCAAACTCAGATCTAGAGAGCTGAAGGTGCATCTCTGTGTAATAGAGAAGTGCCAAAGGAGGCAAACATGCCTCTTCATGAAGAAAAGCGTCCTAGGTTCCTGAACATTTTGTCAACTATTGCCCTATCACTACTGTCCTCTTCTGGGCAAAGTGCTTGAGAATGTGGTAACTGTGTAGCTGCATATATTCTTGGAAGACACAAACTAATTAGTTTGATCCAGGGTTATGGTTGTCCTGATGAGTTATGAAAGAGGATATAGAATCCTCCTTGATCTATCTATGGTTTCCTGGATCTTCTCTGTGAGTTGGATTTTGGGGAAGCTGCATGACAATGATTCCCTGCGTACATGCAGGGGCAATCTCATTGGACCATTACTCCCTAGCTATGATCCTGTGGGATGCTACACGTTATTGGTCCCCAGTGCTATTTACATCTACATGACACTGTTGGGGTAATTATCAAATACCGTTGACACCAATTCCACATTTCAATAACATCTGGACCAGGAAACATTATGTATATCTTGAATTCAATGAATATAAACAGTGTTTAACGGTTAATCCAATCAATGAAAGTGCTGTAAACAGTATTTAGATCAGGGGTGTCAAATTGCCGGCCCGTGGGCTGGATGCGTCATGCTGAAACTGCACCCACCCCATTGCCAGCAATGGAAAAAAGTCATGATATGTTGTGACACTTCACGTGACGTTGCAAATTTGACACCCCTTGTTTAGATGCTTCAGCATAAGCCATAGAATTAGACATAGATTTAAATAAATAATAACAAATATCCCAGATACATTATTTTTTCGCATATAAAAATTATGCTTACTATCTCAGCAACTTTCCTCCAAGCACAATTCTTCAAGCACAATTTCATATTTTTATTTGCTGCAGTACTTCTTATTCTCATGTAACATGGCTCTCTTGTCCAAACTTTCATCCCACACATTTTAACAGTAAAATCAGTTTCTTCTGGGAAACAAATAGCAAACTGAGGATGGCTCTGCTGAGCCTGGAGCGGATGACTGCAGTGAAATGAGGAGCGGGTGAATGGACTGGCTTTTCGGGAGTCCTCTCTGAACAAGGAGAAGGCTTGGGATTGCCCACAAGTGCTCCAGACAGTTGCTTCTCATAAGGAGACTGCCAAACAGCTGTCTCCTAAAAGTTTAATGCTCTGGAAGATGAGGGAATAGTCAGCTTAGTTAAACTGCAGTCCTTTTTAGGGACATAAGGTTCATATACTTCCTTTCTTAAATACTTTTGGAAGTTGCTTGTTAACAGTTTTTTAGATACTAGGAAACTTCAGAATTGCTAGTTTTATTATACCAGGTGAGTTTCCTTCAATCCTTAGGAAAAGAAGTTTTAAATACAAATTTAAGAAGTTAAATTTTTTTTTTGGAATAAACAGCAAAGGAGTGATTAGAATATTGATTGTGAAAAGTTACAAACAGACTAAGGGTCCAGATGGATTTGAAATAAGGTTTTGAAACTAATTAAAACAAACCTTCCCATAGGAAAATGCTGTTGTTTTGAATACTTAAAAAATGATAAGATTGGATTTTGAAGGTTGGACACTAGAGGGAACCAAACAGAACTAAAAATTATAACGAAAGAAGAACATTTAAATTTGACTTACTACTACAGAACAGAGCAAAATATTTAACATTGGATATATGGGAGGATATTTGTGAACAAGGGATCCAGAAATTTAAGAACACCTGCCAATATAATTTGACTGCTTTTAAAATATTATGTAGAAGAGTCAGCTTTACCAGATAGGATTGAGATTGATTTGAAAGTGGATTTAAAAATGACTGGCTAGAGCAGGGGTGTCAAACTTGCAACATCACGTGACGTATCATGATGTATCGCAACTTTTTTTTCCATTGCCGGCAATGGGGTGGGTGTGGTTTCTCTATGATGCATCCAGCCTGCGGGCTGGCAGTTTGACACCCCTGGGCTAGAGGAATGATGTGGAAGGATATACTGGTTCCTCCTCCTCCTCCTCCTTCATCACCATCATCCTTGTAGCCATTGTCTTTCCACTGCAGGATGAAGGTCTCTTCCGCATGTTTCCAGCAAATACAGTCCAAGCTTTCTTTTGCCAATTGGGCCTGCAATACTTGCTGATGTCATTGATCCATCTTGTTTTAGGTCTCTTTTGTGGACACTTTTTATCAAGTGGAATCCATTTTATGACTTCCTTGGTCCACCTACCACCATTTCTTCTTTCTGTGTGACCAGCCTATTTCCATTTTAATTCTTTTACTCTCTTGATGATATCATATACTTTTGTTTGTTCTCTAATCCATGTGGAGAGCTTTCTATCTTGTTTTGTAATGCTGAACATGTAACTTTCCATGACTCTTTGTGCCACTCATAGCTTTTGTATCAATTGTGAGGTTAGTGTCCATATTTCACCGGCATATGTTAGAGCAGGTAGCACACATTGATCAAAAACTTTTCTCGTCAGGCATAGAAGGAGGTTGTTCTTGAAAATTATGCTTAGCTTGCTGAATGCCTGCTAACCACATTTAACATGTTGTTCAATTTCCTTTATTATATCACCTTCCATTGTGATCCATTGGCCAAGGTATGTGTAGTAGTCTACTACGTCTAGTTCATCTCCAAATATTTTTTTTCTTTCTTTGGTGAATTTATTAAATATAACCTTATACCAGTATATATTGTAAATTGGAGGTATAAATGAAACCAGCTGATGTCTTAACAAACTAAAAGGCTAATGTAGATAATTTCTTATATTGGATTTACAAAAAATATTTGTTAAAGTTTTGAAGAATTTTGTGAGAAAGGACAAAAAAATGAGAAAAAAAAATCAACTTCTAGGATATTATTTGATGGGATTAAGGATCAAGATTGTTAAAAGTAACGGGAAGATGCAGCTTTAAAGGTTTCTTTATAATAAGATATGAGAAACAGAAAGAAAAGATTACTTTTTGTGTTTTAAAGGAAGGTGATAGGTTACTAAAATTGTTTATACTTGTTTTACTGGGCAATTTACTTTTTTATACATTTTTTCTATGCTATGTTGTTTTCCCCTTTTTTCTATTTTTATTTCCCCCCTCCTTTTCTGCATTTCTTTCTTTCTTTTTATTCTTTTATTTTTTTATTGTGTGTTGGTTCTTATTTTTTAATTGTAATGTTCAATCAATTTATTGTAAAAAATCGTGCAATTGCTTCATCAGATATGTACTTGATATGAACTGTCAAAGATTAAATATAAATATGTCACTGGTTAATCTTTTTAGTATTATTTATTTGATTTCATTTGGAAGGAGTTTAAACTGACTGACTCCAAAAAGATTCTGGCAGCTTTTACAATATTTAGAAGAATACATATTTTTTAAAACGTACATAATTTGAAAAAGAACCTGACCACCCAGGCAAAACCACATAAATAAGATTCAGAAAAAGAAAATTGCCAGAGATTCCATCCAAATCCCAGGCCTGGGATCCAAGCCAGGTTTTAGGAAACCTCTGGAACAGTTGAAGGGTGGGTGCCATCTGTACCTCTGGGGGCTACTGATCCAGAGGGCAAAGTCTGCATTGGAAAAGGCACATTTCTTCGATTCTGTAAGGTGACATTTAATTGAAGAGACCCGGAGGACATCCACTCTGCCTGATCATTCTCAATGGACAGAAACAATTGGAGACTTATTTATGCTTAAGGAGATCTAGAAGTTATTTTTGTAATTGCATAGTGGTTTCTATGCATCTATATCTCTGTGTTAAAAAATGCATTTAAAATTAGCGACACCAGACACAAATCATACAAGAATCTATTAGACTATGAATGGAGCAATTAATTTATGAACAAGAATAAATAGTCATTCTAAAGGTGATTTATAAGGTTACTGGTTATAGGTAGAGGATAAGGCTTGTCAAGAATTAGCATTTTCCCCCTTATTTCATTATACTCTTAATTTTGCAGGGGATTGGCTGGTCGATTTCTAGCTGTTGAATCCCAACCTCAGTGTCTCACCCTCCAACTTCTTCTCATAGTTCAGCCTGACTTCTTTCATGTGTCTTTCTTTTTACCCTTCCTTTTCCTGTTTGGGTGGCACCTCTCTCTTTTTCTCTTAAATCTTTTTTATCCCTTTTTAGAGTTTTACTGAAGTTGAGTTAGGATAGGGGTAGACAACCTTGGTTCTTTTATGACTTGTGGACTTCAACTCCCAGAATTCCTGAGCCAGCATGGCTGGCTCAGGAATTCTGGGAGTTGAAGTCCATGAGTCATAAAAGAGTCAAGGTTGTCTACCTCTGAGTTAGAATCTTGTTTCTTTGTACTGATTTATCTGTATATCTAATGATTAGGAATATTTTAAGAGTCTATTTTCTTTTTTCAAACATTTATTAGTCATCCTTAACAGTAACTGGACTAGAATTACACAGTAGAAATTAATAGTTTCATTTTTTATAGGTTCATCATGCCCATTGATGAACTGTCCTTGCAGTTGGTCTATTCCTTCTTCCTTCCACTGTGTTCCTCCGTGCTATTACTGTTTTGAGGGGTTTAACATAAAGATCAGTGCAATAGCCACTGTTTTTATCTGTCTATCCTCCCAAGTTACATAGTCTTTGCTTCAGGGTATAATTTTTGAAGGATCAGCTTACCATGAAGAATTTAAAAATTGTTCATCTGGACCATAATTTAAATAAATAAATAAAAATTCTTATTAAACAATAGAAATAGGCATGTGTCAGCTTTTTCTTAACCAACAGACAGAAATTATTCCTGAAACATACATTTTATCCCTTCTCCATTTTTTTAATAGAAACTCAGGGAAAGGACATGGAACTGCTGGATGATAAAGACAGCTTTAAAATACATGGCCTTTTCCCACCAACCTAACTACAGTATAAATGTTTCCCTGCTGTGTCCTTGTGATGATCTCTTCATTTCATAAGAGCCAGTCAGTAGCCATTTTCAAGGACAAGGAAATTCAAATCAGAGAAGAGAGGAGAGAGGAAAGAATAAGGGGGAAAATAATGGAGGAAAAAGAAAGTGAGGAGATAAGTGAGTGAACAAGAAAACGACAGTGAGTATGGAGGTAAGTACATACAGGGAGTAAAATATAGAAGTCAGATAAGGAGTGAAGTAATCTGGCAACAGTGAGCAACGGTTTCAAGTTGAGTTTATCTGCTCATTCTGGGCTGTACTACAGAGAAAACTGAGAAAGACTGAGCCACCCTCACTCTCACTTTGAAATTAAGAATGAACAAGAGCAAGTTCCTTCACTCTGCAGGTGTGTAATCAGGACACTACCAATTGCTGGTGACTTGAAACAGATACAACACAAACATGTCAGAAAGTAGCAATACAGACATCAAATTTCATAGTAGCATAATCTTGTGTTGACTCAAGGATGGATAATAAGCACTTTAACTCAGCAGTGGAGAAAGACCCACATTCTTCCTGATTACATGAAGTCTTCACTAACATTTTACAGAAGCCCCTTTGAAATTTGCCATGCAACACAACACACTCTGGGATTCAAAGGATGAGGACGTGGTTTGAAGCAACTCATGCATGCATCCTTTCCTGAGGCAGTGTTGAAACCCAATGAGTTAGAAATTAGAAATAGTTTAAGTCTGACAATGAAGATCCCACCCACCAGAAGAGAAGGTGTCCTGGAAGGGGTGATTAGAAGATAATGCACCTATAAGAAGAATTTGGCATTTCTTATATTTTTCCCAATACAGAATCTGAGCCACTCTTTAATATAAGAAATGTCAAATGCTTCTTATTTAATGTAACATACGGTAACCTTCGGGGTATTCTTTCAGAGTTAACTGACAATAAATCATTTTTCTAGGGATTTCAAAGTTTCTTTTTTTTTACAAATTTTATTGATTTTCTAATGTTACATTCACATATTTGAAAAGCAACGTGGTGGCTGGGTAGTAATAATTCAATTACATACACATATCATTAGTACAGATTTCAAATTGCTACCATAAACATTTCCTCTCTTTTCCCCTTCATATATACTGTTTATTTGTAAATTTAAAGATAGGTTTTATCCTATCAATCACATAGAAAATAACTTTCTTACATATATCCATAGTTTTTAGTTTACACATATTCTAATTGTTTTAACATACAATCTTTTAGACAATCAATGACCTAATAGATTTTTCAATTTTAATTTCCACTAACATTTAGATTTAACATTTGATGTTTATTATTGCCAAGATTTTTAGTATATTCCCAATTCATCTATCACCATTCCTTACAAAATCTAATATTCAAAATACACATCCCATTTACTTAACTTCTCACCCCCTATGTCAACAAATTAAAGATACAATATGATATCCTTCCTTTTTGTTACTTTTCAGTTTTTTTAAAGTAATAATCAAAATTTCTTTTTATTTCAATATTTAATACTTGCTCTCTTCCTCTTTGTATCTGCTATCTCTTGCTTAAACTGATAATTTTCATTTTTAATATTCCATATAGACCTATTTATTACTTTCAACAATAGGTTTTTACCTTAGCTACATTATTCACCTTTACATGAACTTTATGCACAAATCAATATTCAAATTAGCTATTAGTATTTATACTGCTAAATTTTAATGACCAATTTTTTTTCTTTATCTCAGTTCATAACAATGTCTTGTGTTCAACATATACATCTTATCTATTTAAGTAAATTCTGTTTCAGATTTCAGTAAGATGGTCGAAACTCCATTCTTCTTGAGGCTTATTCTGGCTTTTTTCATTTGCCAAATCATCTTCCATGTTCTTGTTTTTGGGTCATCGAACCAATCTCCTTGTAGTTGATTGATATTGGCAAAACCATCCAGTCCCATTTTTTTTGAGAGGACTTGTAGGTCTAGTGGGTCATCTCTTTATTCTTCCATATCGACATGGTTGTTCTGAATTTGTCTTCTCATCCAACTGTTCTTTTTCTAGATCCTCTAGATCCTTCTGAGTTGTATAAGAAACCTTTTCCTTTTTCCAAGTTGTCAATGTCTTTTCTGGATTTTCAAATATCAATATTTGTTGAATAGTAGATTCTTCTGTCATCGTATTTGAATGTTTCATTTTTTCTATTGTATTTTGTATAGATGATTCTTTAGTTGAGGTCAAAGTCTGGGTTGTCTTCTTGTTCCTTCCCATAGCCTCTTAGTATTTCATTGGTTGTGGTAAGAATTTGGATTAGTGTTTTCAACATAGTGAGAGTTTGTTGATCTTCATCCATAAATAAATTTTGTTCCTGGTCTTCTTCCATATTGGTATTTTAAGCTAAAGGCTTTACACTTAAAAAATCCAAAAGAGAAATTTTTTTTCTAGGTAGGAAACACAAAGCCTTTCACAGCTATTGTTTCAAAGTTCTCAAGGTTATGTATCTTATCTATTTCCATGGGCAGTCAGCCAGGCCCTTTTTAAAGTTTCCCTTTGAGTCCCAGAGTTGTCTGAGTCCCAAAGTTTTTCTTTTTCCTTTTCATAAGAAAGAAACCAGATTTCCAAAAGAAGTAAACAATAAAAAATAAGAAATAAAAAATCTTTCAGTCCACATGCTTTGAGAAATAAAGTTCCAATTTGGATTCAGTTACTTTTTCAACTTTTAAAATGCCCCTGGATATTTAGTCGGCGCTCTTTCTGGGGGTAGGACTAAACTCCCCCTTCCCTCACCGCAGGGGGAAAAATACTTAGCAGCTTAAGGAGGTACAGAAAGTAATTAGGGTGTAAAAGAGGTAGATCTCACCCAGTCTCTTCCGCGCTGCTTTAAGTGTTGCCTGGTGGAAAATGTGACTTCGGCTGTTCACAGCCTAGGGATGAGCCATAATGGCTGGTCCTTTCGTCCGCTGGTTTGGAGGGATCTCCAGGGAGAGTTGTGGCTTTTCTGCGATCCAGCGAGCACCCCTCCTTGCTGGTCACCTCTTTGGGGTGACTTTTGGCCCTTTTCAGGGCCCCTCAGCAAGGCAAAACTGGACGTGGGAGAGAAAGCAAGTCTCCCAGCCATCCATAGCAGCTGCGTGGCAAACCGGAATCCCCCATATTTCAAAGTTTCTATTATCACCTTCTATTGCTTTTCAGCAGTTGTGATTTCCAGCTTTTCTGCTCATCCTACTACTATATATGTTTTGGTTTGCAAACTTTATGACCTCACTTTTGCCCATGCCTTTTCTGCCTCCAAATTTTCCCATTCCCATTACATTCTCTCTCTAAAATTATACCTTAGTTTTATAAGAAATAATTGATCTATGTACAATGAATGAATATGAATATTATGATAACTCTCAAAAATAAATACCTTCATTTGAAATGACCAAAGCTATATAAGTTACTAATAGGAATAGAACAGATGTTCCTTCACAGTTTTACTGATATATTTCCTGCTTTACAATTTATTCAGGTACCTGGTTTTGTTGATCATTGATCCCTTCAGTTGTTCACAATGTAACCTGGATGTAGCTTTGAATGAAGCAGGAAAACATGGCTAGGTGACTGCTGTTCAAATCTAACAACTGTTTTAACCAAAGTGACTCTATGGGCTGGTCTTTATATAAGAAAACAGGCACATGGCATTCAGTTAAAACAAATGAAACTAAAATTCAATATAATAAATTGTGAATCTATCCGTTCTGATGAAGTCTATGGTTATCAATAGAATAATGTCTCTGGAGGCCCCAAATTTGTCACATTACTTGGGCTTTGTCCCTTCATTAATTGTCAAGCAGCAAGCAAACAAAATTCAAGTCCGTGGAGAAAAAGTAATTAGATATTTTAAGCAGTGATGAAAACTCCACAAATAATCAATTTCAATGGCATTAGCAGCTACTAGGTCTAGGAAAAGTCTATAAATGGGAGAATTTATTGCAGAATACCCGCCAGTTTACCAAGCATTGATCCTTAAGCATAGATGGTTGGATTTTAAGAGGAATTTCTAATGATTCTCCCTGTTAGTATAAGAAAAACAAAAACCAGGGAGGGAAAAGCAGAGCAAAGCAGGCTTACACTAAAATGGCTGTTAAACTCTATTTGTTTACTTTCTATAAGCAACCCACCAGTAAATTATTTAGTGGCAATTAGATGTAATCTGATGCACAGAACCTCTGAAAGGGGGAGTAGTTAATTGCAATAATAACACACTGCTTTAAAAAAGTTGATTCTTATTTTTACGATTGTTTGGCACACCTGGAAAAAAGAAGCTCTGAAATATATTTTCTCTGTAAAAGCTAAACTCAAAGCTGCTCTTTTTAAAACACATACATTCTTTCATTGTGAAATTTAATGCCAGACGGTACTTAAATTCGTATTAACCTTTCCAATACTATTTATTTATGTTAAATAATCCCACATTATACTCTTGTTCACACTACACAAAATGAAAACGGGATGAATAACACTCATTAGAAAACTAATTTACCTACTTAAGTTAAAGACATAGCCGGGTAACTTTGAAAATTGAATATTGAGTGTTCCAAGTTATATTTAGGGAAGGCCAAAAAAGGTGGCAGCTGCAGTTTTGTGTTGAAGTTCAAAGCCATGGGACTCTTGTATACCTACAGAGCTTTAGTATATGCAAGAGTAAAGAGGTAAGTTCTTTGTTGTATGTATGTTTACCTTTCAACTGGAGATCCTGTAGTTACATGAGAGAAATTATCTGGGGCTTAAATAGGTGGATGAATGAGGCAATTGTTGTTACTGGCACTTTACATCTTCTGGGCCAAGGTGTGCTTTTCTATTTATTTGTTTATTTGAATGATTAACTCTATTTGAATATGCTAGTCTCTCTATCAAAAAGCTTATGGAATAGGAAAGTGAGCAGCAGCTAACCTTAAGCTAAGTCCTGCTATTATTTAATGCTAGTGGCTGCCTCAGATATTTGCAATCGGGACCATGCTCTATGCATCTAGTCTCAGATCAAGGGACGAAATACACTGCTCATAGAATAGGCTTTCCAAATGCCAACTAAAAATGAGTGTTCAAACTCTTTGGAGGCCTGGTCTGTATGTTTGACTGCAGATTTCCATGTCTAAATTGACCTCTTGTTAACTGTTTCATAGCTGTATTCATCCTTGGTCAATATTATAAGGAAGAACATCTAGAAATAAACTACTACAAAATTCAAATCATGGTTGGGAGACCAAAGACACATTTCTGGCAAAAAATAAATAAATGAATGAGAAAATCTCATAATTTGTGGTGATCTTCCATCCCTTCGGCTTTAGAAAGTCCTTAATAGGTATACTGTTCAATGTACCAAGAGGAGTAATTCTACCTTTCAGATTCTTCATATCAAAAGGAAGCCTGTAATATATATTAAACTATATGAAACAAAGATGCTGACAAATTTCTCTATCTGAGCTGTCCACCTTTATGCCTAGAGCTCATTCTATCCAAATATCTGCTACCTGGAAGTTGGCCTATAACTGGAAGTTGGCCTGGTAAGAGTGGAGACCAGAGTATAGTGGAGACTCAGGCATTTTATGGCTACTGGGCCACTTACAGCTCTTTGGCTGTCCCTGTCTAGACTGCATGAGGTTAATCAGAAATTAGAAATCAAATGGAAAGAAGTATACACCATGCATGCAATACAACTGCTTTGTTTTTATTTTGAAGGCAACTGCTATTTTCCCCCCCGGTTTACATAAGTGTGTGCGTGCATGCCTATGTACCTTCACAGTAATTGCTGATCCTATTGGTTCAGTCCTCCACATAAGGCCCAGTTTTTCATGTGGCCTCTTGAGAAAATTAATTGCCCACCTCTGATATAGCACCTGCTTCAGGACATAAGTATAGTAGTCAATATTCAATTTTGGCTAAGACTATTGTTTCTGCCAATAGGCTTAGTCCCAGTAACTTTGGAGGATATCAATTCACAAGGAAACAAATCCTGTTGGGCAAAATATCATTAGCTAAATTCCCCATTCATTATTTACTATCTCTGAATATGAGCACAAGACTGAACAGCTTATAATGGATGCATAATGTCAAACTGATCTTGGCAAGGCTCTATACCCTCCAATGTGGAAAAGCTAAGATACATAAAAATTTTATAATAACTTATGCAGCTAGAAGACCTAACTATATGAGGGACTTGCATTGCATTGCACTTGCCTTTCCCCAGTTGTGTCACAAGGAAAGTGTAGGAAGTTGTCCAGAATTTCTTTGCCCCATAAACCTGGGCAGGTTAAAATCATCAAATATGTCCTCATGTCCTGCCCATTTTAAAATGAGATCTGCTGTACTCATATTTCCCCATTACACATCAAGTTAGCAGTCTGCACAGACCAATTGTATATCTCCCTATTACTCTTTGACTCCTTCATAATGTATAAAGTTGCCAGACCTTGTGCAACAGTCTGCAAAATTGTTGGATATTGACTGCTAGCTAGAACCAATCAGGCATTCCACATCTCATGCCTAAACTACTATTCTGTGATAATTAACCTCCAATTATTCAGTGTTACAAATTTTGTTCCCATACTTTATTATTTTAACTATACATAGTTATCCTTAGCAAACTGTAAAATTATGACATGTACTTGTTGCCATGATGGAAACACAACCCTAAATGCTAAACTAATTAATTTAATAAAAAGTCACAAAAATCCAGTATTCCATTCCAGTTTTCAAACGAAATGCAGCATATGTATCAGGGTAATAATTGTTCTATATGGTTGAGCAATTGACAGCCAAAGAACCCAAAGATTAAAATTTACATTCTGAAAGTTACTTATGAGGCCCCTAACAAGTTGAGATAAAAATATCTTCCCTATCAATCTACTCACTATATCATCAAAAAGGCTTTCAGTTTTCCAAAACAGTATTTATTCCATGGTTTGGGAAGGAATAGAGAAATCTCTCTACTTTATTAATGTTTTATGTGACAAATGGTTGAAAAATAATGTTGTGAAGTGATATAACAACAGAAATGACACAACTGCAAGAAAACTAACCTTCAGTGTGGCTCCTCAGTTTTGAATATAGCAGTATACCTGAGAGAATTGGGGAATCTAAAAACATTTTTATTTGGGAGTAATGTCTTCCTTTTATGTGTATATGTATTTGTTAAGCTTGTTAAGCTTGTATAGCAAAGGTTTGTAGTAGATTTAAACTTCAGAACCCAACAATGCTTCATCTCCTTGTTCTGTGGCCTGCTGTAAGTATGCCATCTATCCCAAATAACTGGGATTAAGGGACACAATAAATCAGACATCAGAAGTATGGCATCCTGGGAGCAGGTATGATACGTAGGCTGGTTATGTTTGCTTACCTGGAAATATGTGTTTGCAAGTAATAATTCAGAATTATTTATGTGAGGGAAATGTTACAGTTTTCTTTTCCTATTTATGTTAATTTATCTAAGGATACATTCATATTTGTAGATCAGAAAATGCTTGGAAATAGAACTGGAAATTTTGAATCTGGATGCAGACTGCCCCATGTGGGGAACTCACAGTTCTGTATTTTGGAACATTTTTTCCTGGTAGGATAATATTCCCATAGGTCTTTCAAGGGTAGAAGGGGATGTAAAAAGCTTCTTGTGTGGAAAAGCTCTTTCTCCTCCTGATGTGTATTTCATGAAGTCCAGGACCAGACCCAATTTTAGACAAAGAAACATATTGAAGTAGTGTGTGTGTATTTGTTAGGGTACTATTAGTAGAACCCTGGTCATATCTCTTTGCAGTGAGACCTTCATGCACCAATGCAACCTATTGTGCTCTCCTAAATTCTCCTGAGCCCCAGTTATTGTGGCAGGTCAGCTCAAATTCAATAGCTAGACCAGTTATTTCTTTGTACAGAATCCTATATTGCTCTTTTCCATTTGATGTGAAAACTTTGATCTGCCAAATCTTGTCTATAGAAGTCCAAATGGCCACCCAAAGGTTGAAAAGTGATATAAAAACTCACAGCATCCAATCTCAAAGCTCAGATAAGTGAAGACGCAGATAACAGCAACTGCTTGACTTCTTAGCTGAGGGAAACAAGATTTAGTCTACCTATCAGTCATCAACATGCTGATGAAGAGTCAAGGAGGCAAGAGGCAGAAGAAAGTAAGGGGTCAGTTAGAATCTGCTCCTCTGGCATGGACCTCTAGGAAAGACCTTTATAAAAATATTTCCTCCTTGTATGCATGCATTCATGTCAGAAGCACCAAGGCACTTCCAGGTTGAAAGGAGGCTGCTTTCATGTCCCTGTTAATATGTTCACCAAAGTGATACCTTTCTATGTACTCACGATTATTCACTTTTACTGCTAGGTTGGCAGGAGCTGGAGTGGATGATGGCAGCTTGCCCCATTATGCAGCAGCACTTGGATCTTGAATGCAGGCTTGCTGATTGTCAACCCAGTGTCCTAACCACATGAGTTACTGCACCCTTTTTCCTTCTTGTGAAGTATGTTGTTCATTGAACAGATAACAGGCCTTCTCAACAGCAACTGCACTCTACAGAACACATTATTCCCACCAGTAAGGATTATGCCAACTGTCCTTGATGTCAAAAACAAATTATATAGGTATTGTTCTAGCAAGCTTTAATGATGTTTGAGGAAATGCCAGAGGCAATTTTTTATGCTTAGTTGCACATTCAGCCAGATGTTTAGACTAGATTTGGCATTCTTGTCCACCTATCAACTCATTTCTAAGGACCTGGGATAGGCAGATCTTGTTGTTTGATGGTTAAATGTATTGTTGCAGGATGCAAGTTGTTCCATGTTAATCTGCCTTTTGCAATTAACTGATGGGGATTTTGTCAAAGCCAATGGTTTTCAAGTGGTGCACTAGATGTTTTGGAATTGGACCCAAGGTTGTTGTTGTTGTTGTAGTTGTAGTTGTTGTTGTTGCTGTTGTTGTTGTTGTTGTTGTTGTTGTTCTTCTTCTTCTTCTTCTTCTTCTTCTTCTTCTTCTTCTTCTTCTTCTTCTTCTTCTTCTTCTTCTTGTTATTGTTGTTGTTGTTGTTGTTGTTGTTGTTGTTCTTCTTCTTCTTCTTCTTCTTCTTCTTCTTCTTCTTCTTCTTCTTCTTCTTCTTCTTCATTATTATTATTATTATTATTATTATTATTATTATTATTATTATTATTATTATTATTATTATTATACAATTACAGACACAATCTATGACTTATGAAGCTTGGTAATTCAAGTCCTAACTAAGGACCTAAGATATATTAAGGCAGCATCTAAGGATATAGGCAGTTCCCAGCAGTGTATTGTTTGGCAAAATTAGGGTGCTCCTGAAAGCAGCAGGAGGAACACTCCGGCCTGATGATGACGGATGGGATTTCGTCGAAACGTCGCCACAACTTTCTGAAGATGAAAGGAACGCGGGAAGAAACCCGAGACTCTAGACCTACACACACACACACACACACACACACACACACATATATATATATATATATATATATATATACATACATACATACCTACCTACCTACATACCTACATACATACCTACATACATACATACATACATACATACATACATACATACATACATACATACATACATATATATATATATATATATATATATATATATATATATATATATATATATATATAATGTATACCGTAGATTCCGGTGTATAAGACTAATATATATATATATATAAGGTAAAGGTAAAGGTTCCCCCGCACATGCGTGCTAGTCGTTTCCGACTCTAGGGGCCGGTGCTCATCTCCGTTTCAAAGCCGAAGAGCCAGCGCTTGTCCGAGGACGTCTCCGTGGTCATGTGGCCAGCATGACTGGACGCCAAAGGCGCACGGAACGCTGTTACCTTCCCACCGTAGTGGTCCCTATTTTTCTACTTGCATTTTTTACGTGCTTTCGAACTGCTAGGGGGGCAGAAGCTGGGACGAGTAACAGGCGCTCACTCTGTTACGCGGCACTCGGGATTCGACCCGCCAAACTGCCGACCATCTGATCGACAAGCTCAGCGTCCTAACCCACTGAGCCACCGCGTCCCTTGTATATATATATATATATATATATATATATATATATATATATATATATATATACCGTAGATTCCGGCGTATAAGACTACTTTTTAACCCATGAAAACCTGGAGCGGATCTTCCATTTAGTCTGCGCAGGGAAAGCGGGACCAATAGGAGTAGAAGCTGCAGTCTGTGATTTTTTACAGGCTGGGGTCTGGGCGTCTTTCCTTCTAAAGTTGAAGAGCAGCTGTAGGCAGGTGGGGAATGCAAGAGCAATTTGAAAGGCAGGTGGGGAATGCATAGCCAGAGCAGCAGCTTAGCTCTAAGGACACATTTGACTCAGTAACTGGGCGGGCTGGCTGGAAAACCTGGAGCGGATCTCCCATTTGGTCTTTTTTTAAAATCCCATTTATATCCCACCCTTCTCCGAAGACTCAGGGCAGCTTACAATTTAAAGCACAAATCAATGTGCTTAGCAATAGCCTTCATTCTATGTATATGCCTGCCTATTAGAGCTTTCACACACCCCACAAGCAGCATTATTACAAAGTCAGCTTATTGCTCCCAACAATCTGAGTCCTCATTTTACCTACCTCGGAAGGATGGAAGGCTGACTCAACCTTGAGCCTGGTGGGATGAGAACTAATTGCAGGCAGCTGGTGTTACATAAGGCTCTGCGCAGGGAAAGCTTTAGAGTGAATTAGGAAAAGTGAAAAAGTGAATTAGGAAAATAGGAAACGGTTGCTGGAATTGGGTATGTGTAGTTTAACGAAGAGAAGGGTGAGGGGTGACACGATAGCAGTGATCCAATAGCTCAGGGGCTGCCACAAAGAAGAGGGAGCCAAGCTATTCTCCAAAGCACCTGAAAGCAGGACAAGAAGCAATGGATGGAAACTAGTCAAGGAGAGAAGCAACCTAGAACTAAGGAGAAATTTCCTGACAGTTAGAACAATTAACCAGTGGAACAACCTGCCTCCAGAAGTGGTGAATGCTACAACACTGGAAGTTTTTAAGAAGAGACTGGACAGCCATTTGTCTGAAATGGTATAGGGTTTCCTGCCTGAGCAGGGGGTTGGACTAGATGACCTCCAAGGTCCCTTCCAACTTCTTCTTCTTCTTCTTCTTCTTCTTCTTCTTCTTCTTCTTCTTCTTCTTCTTCTTCTTCTTCTTCTTCTTCTTCTTCTTATTATTATTATTATTATTATTATTATTATTATTATTATTATTATTATTATTATTATTAAGTTTAATCCACTTGCACTGTTTTATGTTTACATGTTTGATGACAAACAGCCTTATGTTTATAAGTGACAGTTTTCCTACTAAGTACCTGCATGTCATAATTAAATTTTGAATTAAAATTACCATATTAAAATCAAATCTGATGTTTTTAAATTTTTATTTGGTGTGCTATACAGCGAGTATAGCCCAAACCCTATAATTTAACAGGAAATGTAGGGGGCCGTCTTATACGCCCAGTCGTCTTATACGCCCAGTCGTCTTATACGCCGGAAAATACGGTATATATATTATATATATATATATATGTGTATATATATATATATATATATATATATATATATATATATATATATATATATATATATATATATATATATATATATATATATATATATATATATATATATATATATATATATATATATATATATATATATATATATATATATATATATATATATATATATAAGGGACGCGGTGGCTCAGTGGGTTAGGACGCTGAGCTTGTCGATCAGAAGATCGGCAGTTTGGCGGGTCGAATCCCGAGTGCCGCGTAACAGAGTGAGCGCCTGTTACTTGTCCCAGCTTCTGCCAACCTAGCAGTTCGAAAGCACGTAAAAAATGCAAGTAGAAAAATAGGGACCACTACGGTGGGAAGGTAACAGCATTCCGTGTGCCTTTGGCGTCTAGTCATGCCGGCCACATGACCACGGAGACGTCCTTGGACAAGTGCTGGCTCTTCGGCTTTGAAACGGAGATGAGCACCGGCCCCTAGAGTTGGAAACGACTAGCACGCATGTGCGGGGGAACCTTTACCTTTACTATATATATATATATAGAAAAGTTTTACAATACATTTTAAACATAAACTCCTTCCCTCCCCCTCCCCCACCCAATTTCCCCTCCCTCCCCCTCCCCCCCAACTTCCCAGAGCTGAATACAGGGTATTGCCCCTAACAAACCTAAGCTAAAATAAGCTATCAAACTATAAATACACTTTAAATCCTATCGCACTTTAACTCCCTTTAAACATGATTAAATAATAATACTTCTTATAAATCTAATAATTATACTAATACTCATTCATATGCTAAATGAAACTTTTTAGTCCCATATTTATTCTGAATATAATCAATCCATCTTCTCCACTCTGATATGTATCTCTGTTGTGATTGTTCTTTCAAATATGCTGAAATTTTTGCCATTTCTGCCAAGTTAGAAACTTTCAAAGTCCATTCTTCTATAGTAGGCAGTTCTTCTTTCTTCCAATATTGTGATAACAAAAGTCTTGCTGCCGTTATTAAATTCAACATCAATTTAGTCTCTATCACAGTACAGTCTGTAATAATACCCAACAAAAATTACTGTGGAGAAAACCTTATCTTTTTCTTAAATATCTTCTGCATATTCCACCAAATTTTAATCCAAAAAGCTTTAACTTTTTTACAAGTCCACCATATGTGATAATACGTTGCATCATCACAACCACACCTCCAACATTTAGGCTGATAATTTGGATACATACATGCTAATTTTTTAGGATCTAAATGCCATCTATAAAACATTTTATAAAAGTTCTCTCTTAAATTTTGTGCCTGCGTAAATTTTACATTCCTGACCCAGATTTTTTCCCAAGTATCCATCGTTATTGGCTCCTGAATATTCTGGGCCCATTTTATCATACAATCTTTAACAAGTTCCGTTTCTGAATCTATTTCTATCAATGCATTATATATCCTTCTTATATGCGCTTGACTTTGATCTCTGATTTGTTTTACCAAATTTTCATCTGTTGTTGAAATACCAATTTTCTGATCTTCTTTCCATCTAGCTTGTATCTGGCCATACTGAAACCAAGTTTGTACTACTTTTTCTTCTTTCAAATTATTAAATGGCTTTAATTGCCATACATTCCTTTCCAGCCTAAGAATTTCTCTATATGTAATCACATCATGTTTAAATCCCACACTTATATTTTCTATTGCAGGTTTAGGTATAGCCCAGATTGGTATTTTATAATTTAACTTATGTCGATATTTTTTCCAAACTCGCAACAGAGCATACCTTAATATATGTGTCTTAAAGATATTATCCACCTTTTTATCATACAATAAATATGCATGCCAACCATATAATAAATCACATCCCTCAATATTCAATAATCTTCCTTCTGTTAAATTAAACCAATTACTAATTGACAATAAAGTCGCAGCCTCATAATATAATTTAAAGTTGGGCATTTTAAGACCACCTTTTTCACGTATATCTTGCATTATCTTAAGTTTTACTCTCGGTCTTTTCCCTGCCCATATAAATTTATTAATACCTTTCTGCCATTCCTCCAAATTTGAATCTTTTTTAAGTATAGGTATCATTTGAAACAAAAATAAAAATTTTGGTAAAACATTCATCTTCACAGCTGCAATTCTTCCCAATAAAGACAATTGTAATTTTCTCCAACTATCTAACTCTTTTTGTACTTTTAACCATAACAATTCATAATTATTTTTATATAATTTCACATTTGAAACTGAAAGATATACCCCCAAATATTTAATCTTTTTAACTATTTCAAATCCCCTTAATTTTCCTAGAACTTCCTTTTGTTCTATAGTCATATTTTTAGACAATATTTTAGTTTTTTCCCTATTTACCTTAAAACCAGAAACTTGTCCATATTGCAAAATTGTATCCATTAAATCTGTAACCGATTGAGTCAGTTGGCTTAATGTAATAGCCAAGTCATCTGCAAACGCTCTCAGTCTGTAATCTTGGTCTTTTATTCTAATTCCCTTGATTTTGTTGAAATCACGTATCTTAATCAATAATATTTCCAATGTTAAAACAAACAACAAAGTTGACAATGGACACCCCTGTCTTGTACCCTTTTCAATATTACATGCTTCTGTCAAACTACCATTAATTATTATTTGAGCTGTTTTCTTCTGATATATTGCTCTAATAGGTTGTAAAAACTTATCCCAAAACTCCATCTTCTCTAATACTTTAAATAAAAATTGCCAATTCAATTGATAAAAAGCCTTTTCAGCATCCCAAAAGATCAGCGCTGCAGAGACTTGATTATTTCTCTCCAAAAATTCCAATAAATCTACAATATGTCTCACATTATTTTTCATTTGTCTACCACTTATAAATCCTGTTTGGTCACTATGAATCATTTGCTGCATAACCTTCATTAATCTATTTGCTAAAATTTTAGCAAATGTCTTATAATCAATATTTAAAAGTGATATTGGTCTATAATTTGAGTATTGGTCTATAGTTTGAGTAAGATCTTGATCTTCCTTTGGAATCAACTATATAAAAGCTGTTTTCCATGATGGGGGCACTTCTCCTCCAGATTGAATTGTTCTAAATAATTCTTTTAAAGGTTCCACCATTTCTAACTGTAAATTTTTATAATAAATGGCAGTCAAACCATCTGTTCCAGGTGCTTTACCCACTTTTAATTGTTTAATTGCTAAAATAATTTCTTCTGCATTTATCAATTGATTCATCCCTTCCCTTTGCTCTTGTGTAAGTACAGGGATATTCACTTCTTGCAAATATCTATCTATATCTAAACCTTGAACAATATCCCTAGCATATAATTTAGAATAAAATTCAACAAAAGCCTTTTTAATAAAATTTTGCTGAAACACCTCTTTTCCCTTATATTCTATCTTATCTATATTACGTGACTTTTGTTTTTTCCTTAACCACCTACCTGGCTTATTAGCATTACAAATAGTATTATGTTTGACATACCGTAAGTTAGTTGCCACTTGATCTGCCATCAGCATATTAAACTGCCCTCTTAACAAATTAATTGCTTCTTTCAACCTCTTATCAGACGGGTTCAAAATAAAAGCCTTCTCTTTCATCTTAATTTCCTCCTCTAACTCTTTGCGCCTATATTCCAGTCTATGTCTATATTTATTATTCAAATATATTAGCACTCCTCTCATATAAGCTTTACTTGCATCCCAAACCATTTCAATAGGAGTACCCTTATGCATATTTATATTAAAAAATTCTTTCATATGTTTTTTACATTCTTCCACATTTTCTTCATATCTAAATAAATTTTCATTTAACCTCCAAGATCTCCTATTTTCTCTCCCCTTGTCCAATTCCATCCATACAGGACTATGATCTGATAGGATTCTTGGACATATCTTAATCCTCTTGACCCTAGAAAAAAATCAATAGTAGTTAATACAAAATCAATCCTGGAAAAAAATTGATGTCTATCAGAAAAAAAGGTAAAGTCTTTTTCTTCCAAATTTCGTTCTCTCCAAACATCTCTCAATTCCAAATCATCTTTCATATCAAAAAAAGATTTAGGCAAACTAGCGTGATTTGGCATACTTTTAAAAGGTCCTTTTTTATCTTTCTGTGTGTCCAGCACTCCATTCCAGTCTCCCATCAAAATACACGATTTATAATCCCATTGAATAATTTTATTATGTAAAAGTTTATAAAATTCTCTTTGCTGCTTATTAGGAGCATATAGTCCAACTAAAAGTATTTTCTTGCCTTCTATTAAAAGTTCAATTATAATATATCTTCCTTGTTAATCTGCTTCAATTAGATTAGCTATTAAGTCCTTCTTCACATAGATAACTACTCCGTTTTTCTTTTCTGAAGCAGATGCAATAAACTGCGTACCCAATCTAGCATTTATCAAATATTTTTGATCAGATACATGAATATGCGTTTCCTGCAGACATATAACATCATTTTAAAATTGTTTCAAATACTGAAATATTTTCTTTCTCTTTTGCAGTGAATTTAAGCCATTAACATTCCAGGTTAGAAACTTTGTTGCCATCTTTTGCAACTTGAAGCTTTATGAGCGTATCTTGCAGATCCACAAGCATCTGCCTCTTTGGTCTCGCTCCTCCCACTGCTTCAGTATTACTGGATTCTTGAATTGTAATTGTAGGCTGCTGTTTCTGTTGTTCTTGTTGTTCCTTTCGTCTGGTTGCAGCCCATGTCACTCTTTGAACCTTTGACTCTTCTGATAACACCACGGGTTGCGCAGTTTCAGAAATCTGCTGTATCTCTTTTGCAATCAGCGAGGTGGTTTCTTCACCTCGTTGTATACCTTCCATCTGTAACTGTCGTGCTCCTTTTTCCTTTCTTCTTTCAAACTCTGGGGATGGCGGTGAGCCTGCTTTCAGTACATTACTGTAAAAATCTCGTGCCTTCAGAACTGTATTAAGATGATATCTTGTGCCAGCGTAATTCACCACTATTCCAGATGGTATCTCCCATCTAAACTGAAGCTGTCATTTTTTAAATTCATCTGTCAAAAAGACAAACTCTTTCCTTTTCCTTAAAATTCTTGGTGGAATTTCTTTCAAAATTAAGACCTCTTGATCAGCCACTTTAAATCTGTTGTTATAGAAGGCTTGAATAATCGCATTTCTGATCGTTCTCTTTGTAAAATAAACAACCACATCTCTTGGTAATTTCCTTTGTCTAGCAATCCAGGAGTTGACTTGAAATATTTTATCTATTTCCACTATAAAATCTTCAGCTCGCCATCCTAAAATAGGCACCAGAGCATCTGCCACCATCTCTTGCAAATTTTCTTGTGGATTTTCTTTCAAACCTCTTATCCTCAGAGCAAACTCCATATCTCTATTTTGTGTCATTACCACCTCATTCTCAGTTTTTTCCATTTTATTCTCAACATCAAACATTTTAGCCTCCAGTATCAGATTACTTTGTTTAACTTCTTCCACACGCTCATCCAGACGCTCAATACAAACTGTCAGCCCCTGAAATGCCAGCAAAATATCCTCTCGTATTTCCTTATTTTTCTCATTAATAAGCTCTGCCATTTGCTCAGATTGGGGTTTTAAAGCATCTTGTAAATCTTTCAGTGTTAATGTAGGTGTGGGTGCTGCAGGGGGTGGCATCAAAGTTTGCAGTCCCATTTGTAAAACTGGTGATGACCCCGCACTTTTAGGAGCAGAAAGTCTAGATGGCTTAGAAGCCATTTTAACACCCAATTCACTTTTGTTTCTCACTTTCACTTTTCCACCCAGATTGCAACT
Source organism: Vipera berus (assembly GCF_964194415.1). Taxonomy (NCBI): domain Eukaryota; kingdom Metazoa; phylum Chordata; class Lepidosauria; order Squamata; family Viperidae; genus Vipera; species Vipera berus. The sequence continues at coordinate 89,767,329 of NC_138206.1, read as the reverse complement.
TTGTTTCTTCCCTGTTAAATATCCAAATCTTTTTAAAACGCTTGTAAACCAATTTCAAATAATTTTCAAAGTCTTTTACAGCTTTAAAAAGCCACTTTCTGTCTTCCTCCTTAGACTGTTCTTTTGTTTTCTTTATCCTCTTGTGCTTCCCATTTTCTCTAACATTTATTCCGGTGCCATCTTCATCCCTTTCGTTAAATACCAGAGTTAAAGATCATATATTTGCTATTTCAAAATTCTCCTGCTCAGCTCTGCCTGCGTCCAGGTAATCCAGCATACATTATTGAGTGCAGGGATGGTGGCAGCATCCTGCTCTGTTTTAAAACTTTAAAACAGAGAAGTCCCCGAGTCCGGAGTTGATTCAGGCTCTGAGGGAGCTCACACCCTTCAACCCCCAGAATAATAATAATGGGAGCTCTACCTCTACCTCTACCTGAATACTCACCCTCCCCTCTTTGCCTGAGGGGTGGGTTTCCAAACCACGAAGCAGCTGATTGTCGCTGCTTTCACGATTCAAATGGAATCAGCAGGGCTGACGGTCAGAATGACTGCTATCGACGGAGCCTTGCGACCCGGAAGTCCTAAAATTTCCAAATATTGAGCGAGTCCTTTAGGCATTGCTCCAAGGGCTTCTGATTGGTATAACAGCAGATTCTTTTTCTACAAATGTTCAACTTCAGTATCCAAATCTGGGTACTTCACATTTTTTTTCAGATTCCTAGCATCACCTAGAATAGCAACATGAATGAACCTTTTTAATAACTGCTACATCAGGTATATTATAAATAAGGTATGCCTGTTTGGATGTTAAAGTTCCATAAAAACATAACCTACTCATTTTCTAAAACTTTCTCGACTTGATGGTCCTTGTAGTTCTTGTTACATTCAAATCGAAACCTCTGGCAAAGTTTGTGATGAATTAATTTTGGGAACACGATCATGATGTTGCTTGTAGTCAATATGTGAAATTTTACTGCAACCATTTATCAAAAGATCAGTTGCTTCATTCTGTGTACTACAAAGACAACATTTGCTGTTGCTTATTGCTTGCTGAATTTTCACTTTTATACAGTTAGTTGGCAAAGCTTGCCCTTGAACTTCTAAAATAAAGCCTCCAGTTTCTTTCTTTACATTCCTGATCTTAACCAACTCTAAGTGAGATTTTTATTAACTTTTCCTTCTATAGCTTTCACATTTTGACCATGTATTGGCTTATTCTTCCAATTAACAAAGTGGTTTTTGATTGTTTCCCCCCCCTATTCAGCCTTCACTTTTGTTCTTTTCAACAGCTTTCCTAGACTGACTTTCTTCAATAAGGGATCTTGGATTTTCTTGACGGTGTGGGTCTATACATATGTGTATATAGTATGGTTAGGTGTATGTCATGTATGTGTTCCACTTTGAGACCAGGCAACTAAATTTCATTTTTGATGTGAGCCCTTGTACCCACAGTAAAAAAATGACAATAAAGGTTATCTTATGTAGACATTCAAACTTTTTTTCCTTCTCAGTTTGCTTCATCTTTAGGAATCTTTGGCCCCCTTTGGTCTTGGCAAATAGAGCTGCTCAATATCACTTTTTAAGTGTAGAGCATACTACCATGTAATTATTTTTGTGCTTTTTGATCAGATAAATCTTGAGTCCAGTCAACTGTTCCTGCTAGGTTCACCCAATTAATATTATTATTATGTATAGGTAGTCTACAGTTATTATTATCCTGAATTCTTGTTTATCAATTAGAGTATAGATAGAATGGTCCACAATACTGCTGAACATATGCCTATGTTGGGATGAAACCTGGTGTGAATAGATACAAAAACTGAAAGACATAAAGATAAGAAAAGGTACACTCAGCATGGAAGTGCATGGTTATATCCAAGTGAAACTAGAAATGAATTTTAAAAAATCATTAAATGTTTTAGCCTGTAATAAAATGATCAGCATGGTAGCCATAAGAAAACATGTAGATGTAAAACTTTAAAACACATCAAACTGTAGATCGTATCATCACCTGCTGTAAGCTGAAGGCATACACTGGTCCAGTATCTGATATTTTTTAATATAAACAATGCTGCACTTCAAAGGCCTAGACATTGCTGTTTTGAACATAGATCTTTTTAACATTTATATTTTATTGTGTTCTACTAATCTAGATGAAATAATAATATATATTGCTAGTCTATATACAATAAGCCATATGCTAAATAAATAATAAGAAAACATGGTATTTTATTTGCTATCCTAAATTGAGGAAGAAAACCTTCACTCTGTTTGGGATATGGAATATTTATACACACACACACACACACACACACACACACACACCTCTCACCCATAGTCAGAGCACTGGAGTGGAACCTGACAATGACACTTGGCATAAGAGCATCACATTATCTTGCAGATGCTGCAAAGGCCATGTGGAGCTATTTGTACAGTTCAGCAGAGACCCCTACTGCACAGGACATACTATCAGCATTAGTGCAGGTCCAGTATGGTCAGTTGGAGTCTGCTGCCCTATTTACCTCTGGCCTAAATTCAGACCCCACCTTCAGAGAAAACAAATCAATTGAACACACTTTTGGTTGGAAAAAAATGCCATTATTTTGGAACACGCAAAGATATTCCTTTACACCAGAGCACTTTTTTTTGGATCTGGAAAATTTGCCAAGTGCAATTGAATGCATGTACAAGGAAAGGCTGGTGCCAGAAGAAAATCATTTCAGTGTGTCTTTCCTCCTTTGATAAAATGCAGGCAACCAGGGTTGAAATAAGAAGCCCATGCTAAATTCCTCCATGCTATGGGACCTGCATTTTTTCCAGGAACATTTGGGAGAGGGACAATGCAGCAGTTTTTGTGTAAGAAGCAAGAGAGCGAATGTATCAGTCTCTTTCCTGTTTCTTCCACAGTTATTTTTAAGCGGAATAATTGAGGTGCTTGCCTCACTTAGAGGCATCTTGGAAAAGCCATCTTTAAAGCTTTTGTTGCTGCTTTATCAGGAAATAATAAAGTCTTATGGCAAACAAATGCTTTACAAATGCGCTTATAATTCATTGCTCCCTGCAATGGTTGGTGTATCGCTTCTCTCCATAACATTCCACAAAATGTCAAAGACTAATCACTGGGATAAGCAAGTCTTTATTATTAAGCTCTTAAGGATGATTCCTTAGTGTGATATTCAAATTATGGAATATTTTCCCCAAAGACATCTGTTTATCCTCACCACCCACTGCGCTTTAAAACTTCATTCAGAAAACTTTTTTGTTCCTGTTGTTGGCCAAGCATTCTAGGATTATTTCTTTAGTGATGATTAACTTCCAGTATTTTTTACTTACCAAGTCTACTTGATTTTGTTTCCTTAAAATAAAATACAAAATATTTGGACGTTATTGCCAGGAGTGCCTAGAGAGGCAAGGATGCTTTCTTATGGGGTAGCATAAAAAATAGAGATGAAAAAGTCTATTTCCCACATTTCTGAGGACATGTGTAGTTTATTAGCTATGTATCACAACTGAAACCATCCATGAGGACAAACTAGTTTGTGATATTATTTTGTTTTTCTTTTCAATAAATCGGTGCCTTCAGGTTTTGTACTAGTGGGTCAGTGTTGTGGAGGTGATTTTGAATGGCTTAGGTCGCTTGCAGGTTTGAGAAACATTGATAAAGGTAAACTCGTGCTGTGAAGGTCAAACCCTCTGCCATTCTCTGACTATACAGAGACTGTATCTGACACAAGAAGCCACCAATGATATAACAGCCCTCTGCAAAACATCAATAAGAAAGAGACTGCTATCTTTTAGTGTTCATTTCTGAATGTTTCATCAAGAGAAGAGTGTATGTGTCTTGGCAAAGCAACAGTAGAGAATGACTTTTTTAAAAAAAACCTATTGCAGGGTTGTTTTTTTTAAAGAATGCATTTTTTTCTAAGCCTCCCTTCCTCTTTCCCATTTCTAATTTATCTCCGTATCAAAAGCTTTGTAAAACTGCCTGCACGCATGAGTGACAGAAGGCAACATTTGCATGGAAAGGTCAAAGGCCTCTTATAGATAAACAGCTTGATACACAACCCTGCCACTTAAAATTAAAGGAAATTATAAAGCACCTTTTTCTTGGTTAAAACACAGAGAAAGAGGTGGGGGGGAGTGAGGGGGGGAGAAAAAAAGAGAGAGAGCTTTTTCAAACATAAAATGGAAAAGCAGAAAATCAGTTTCTGGGGTGCTTTAGCATTCTGTGTTGATGCATTTCTTTTTATTAATATCATTTATTAGAGTGGGCAACCTATTTTTTAAATTTTATTTGATAGTTTGTTGCATATAAAAGACAGTGTAAAACTCTCCTGGCAAACAGTTGTTTACAGTGCGCTTTTCAGTACAAAGCTGTTTTAAAGCTCAATTGTGCATTTTGCAGATAAAGTGGGAAAACTAACTGAAGGCTGTATTGTAAGCAGTGGTTGCCGTGGAAACCCCAGTTTCAAGAGCTGGTTCTCCATTACCACTTAATTTAGGCTTCCTAATTGCATTCCACTAAATCGGTAGCGACAATATCTGCAGAGCAAAACTGCATGCCCAGTCTAGCGCAAACCTCTTTGAAACAAGCTTTTTGAAAGCCAGGAGCTATAAAAACTCAGCATGACGTGGAGCATATGAGAAACCTGTAGTTCAGATGTATTGCGGCTGGCTTTCTCATCCTTCCTAACTTCAGTGGGCTCTACACCAATCTATTAGTTCAGTCTACCTTAAAGATCATAAAGCTCTGCCAAGTGGAAACTCATCTGTCCACCAACACATTGGTGCAAAAGGGATTTAATTGTCCTCCCAACCCTGTATCAGCTCTATCTGATTTTCCTACGTGCCAGTAGGTAGCCTACCCAGCACAGAGGCTCACTTTGCCTTGAACTGTCCTTGCTCTCCAGCACAAGGAGAACAATACTTGTTCAGTCTCAATTATTTGCCACTGTTCAGCTGTGTAGCAAGCCAGACCGCCCATCTGTGGCCTGAAGAGAGCCTTGTCAGTACCACTAGACATAAAAGCATTCCAATTATCGACCACACAGCTTTAATAGAGGAGGCAACTAATATGATAGTGTAAGTGATTCTGCCAGTGAGAAGCTCTCCGTCACTGTCAGATTAACACTTCAGTTAAACTCCTGTAAATCAGTCACATTATGCAGTTGCTGGAGGAATAAACACACAGCCCCATTATGCTCAAAATTCCAGAGGGCGATCCCCTAGAATAGGAGTTACACTGGATGTTCCATTCATCTGCATTTCCTGTCATGTTTATTATTCTGCAATTACTAATGTGGGCATTGTTGGCAAGATTTAAGTTGCCTCTGATTAGGTGCCAAAAGAGATGCACAAATGGGTCCTGGAATCTTCTAGGGACTTAAAAGCAATGGCTTCAAGGCTCCATGCAGATGTCCTAAGTCATTTCGTTGGAACTGTTACTGAGTAAATAGGAGTAGGATCAGGCTGGATGAGAGATGAGAGTTGTGAGACTGAGCAAGGATGAGATGCAGAAACTGTCTCATATTTTCACATGCACATGTGTAAACACTCACACATATGTGCACACATACGCTGACTGGTTAGTGAAGTTTTTGACAAGCAGTTCATCTAAATGCACACTGTGGCACATCTCTGTAAAGCTTTAAAAAGCTGAAAGCATCAATCTTTTTGTAAACTCTGTGTATTTCCTAACTAATCCAAGGCCTGAACCACATTCTGCCATTATGCACCAGTTATGCATATAATGTGCAAACATCTAGCAAATCACTACTTTTTCAGTATTTCATTTAATTCAGTCCCATCAATGTTTACAAAACAGTTTCTGAATCATACGAGCGTTTGATTAGTGTCCTCTTGTGTGCTAAGCTGATTTCTCTTTCTGAAGAGGCTCTGCATACATCTCTTTTAAATTATGAGATGGTAAAGTGTGGACTCAAAGATTGGCTGCAGCAGGCATCCAATAACCCACTTTCACTCAAAGTCTACAGTCTCTGTCCCCATGTTGAAGCATATCACAGCACTGGTTACTATATGTGCAGGACTAAGATTAAGCCTGGCACTAAACCTAAATACACATTGCACAAGAAAAACTGAGACAACTCCATCCATGCACTGATATATTTGTAGACTATTCATTTCAATAAATATTGATTGCATGTTCATCAGAGAAAATGGCTTGCAGTTCCAGTAGATGACATAGAGAGTATAATGAACCCCCATAACTTTTTGGTGCATTTTTTCAATCTCCAGAAGAAGAATTTTCAATTGTGTATTCTTTTCTTGTTTTATGCTATTCGAACTCTCCCTTTATTGAATTTTGGTTTCCCAGAGGATAATAATGAAGAGTCTTACATCATCTAAAGATGAATAATAAAATGTTAACTGTTAAGGTGCCACAACAATCTTTGTTTCTTTTTCTGCAATGGATTAACAGATTGCCCACCCAGCCACCTCCAAATTGTTATAAACGGTGCTTTAAGGAGATAATAACAACAACGTTCAGTGTTCTGCTCCCAGGATTGTAGCATGGTGCTCACATATATCCCTAAGAATTGTAGTTGTAATTACAAACATTTGGTAAACTTATAAAATCTGAATGGATTTTGATAATTTTGTATGAACAGTAATTGAACTCCTTTTACAGATTGAGCTGAAATCCTACAAGATTTTGGTCATTTGAGATTTTGAGGGAAGTCAGATTATCACACTATATCATTAAAAAAGTTAATGATTCTTGCTGCACAATAGCAACAGAATAAATATTTTATAATTGTTCACACATTGCTATTTCATCCTTCAAATAGGAGCAGAAAGAAATTAAGGAAAGACCTACTGTATTAGATTGATCTATCAAGACAGCTGATCCTGTAGGGTTTCAGAAGTCTCTTAGGGACTTTTCAGAGCTGTTGGGCAGTTTAACTGTAAATGTTGTAATTCACTGGAATAAAGTGGCATTCAGTATGCTGGACTGGATCATGCTGGGAAGTCTCTACACATTTGCAGATCTAGTGGAACCCCTTGGTTGAGTGAAGAGTTTAGGGAGATGAAGCAGCAAAATCAATAAGAGCATCACTGCCAGAAGATCTACCTTGAGTCTGCCAGGACAGTGGTATGAACCCATGTTCAAGTATATATCGTGGCAATTTGAAAGGCAAAAAGGAGGTGTTTTCAGGCTCTTACTGTGTCTCCTGAATGCTTTCCAGCAATTCTTCTAAGGCAACTCACAATTTTCTTGGGAAGGATGTCTACCAAGATCATCTGAAGGACCACTATAAGCATTTTCATGGTATTTGATAGAAAACCCCTAACTCAGATTCAACACTTGGAATAGTTTCCTACAGTGGTTTCCTTCTTCCTGAAGAAATGGTTCCAGTCAATGATGGTTGGCCAGCAAAGATAAGCCTGGAGATCTCTACTTTGTATTGAGACACTTACTGTATTTATGAAAGCATTGAGGGATATCATCTACTGGCACAGTAGACCGATAATACCCAGCAATACCTCTTGTCCCTGAGCTGAACATTATCTGATATGTTGGAAGTGTTGACCCAGTGCCTGGATACAGAGGAACTAAATCTCTCCAAGACAGAGTGGCATTGGGTCTGTGGATATTACAATCCTAGGAAGTGACATTTTTATTTAGAAAAGGGCTATGTATCACTGATCAGAGGTGGCAGAGGGGTTCTGCACAACTAACAACTCCTATTTGAAGAATAGATAACATCTGTAGTTAGCAGACCTTTTACACAGCTGCATCTTGTGCATCAGTTGCAACCATTCCTGGGTCAGCAGGCTCTTCTTACTGTTAGACCTATTATACTCACCTCCTGTTTGAATTACTGTAGCATATTGTTTTGTGGGGTAGCCTTTGAACAGCAGTTAGAAGCCACAGCATGTAAAGAATTTGACAACCTGGACAGTGATGGTTAAATTCATATTTCTTTACACTGAGAGCTTATGCAATGGAGATAAATTCCTTGTGTGTCTAATCACACTTGGCAAAATAAAGTTATTCTATTCTATTCTATTCTATTCTATTCTATTCTATTCTATTCTATTCTATTCTATTCTATTCTATTCTATTCTATTCTATTCTATTCTATTCTATTCTATTCTATTCTATTCTATTCTATTCTATTCTATTCTATTCTTTGGGTGACCCCACTGTTTCCAGAGCTGTATTGGTTGCTAATCATTTTCTAGGTAAAATATCTGTTACACTAAAGACCTATGTAGCTCCGGATCTGGCTACAAAAGGGTATGTGTTCTTTTGCATTCATCTGCCTATCTACTCAGATCAAGGAAGTAGGGTGAATGCCTAGATTCTTTACAAGATTGCCATTTTCGCAGTGGGTTACCACCACTGTCTCCCAGCAGAGATTCAGCTAGCTTCACCCTTACTTTTGGAAAAAAGGGAAAACTCATTTGTTCCATTGGTACAGATGGCATTTATGACACATATGGGTTCATAGGTGAATGCCATTCATATTTTCTAGATTTTTATCCTTTTATATTTTGTTATTTTATGTATATATGTTGTATGCATATATGTTTTATATTATTTTATATTGAGAATGTGAGCTGCTCAGAGCTTTTATGAATGGATGGCATATAAGCAAGGTAAATAAATCAATAGTCCACTGGCCTGAGTATTTTTAACTCTGAAGTTTCCCCTCACATGCTCTTTTAATTTTGAGCAAGAAATACCAGCGTTTGAACTGAGGAGTTGCTCAGGTAAAGCTTTGCATTTTTTTACTCTGTTTTCACACACACCACACACACACACGCACACACACACACACACATGTAATTGCTCCCTTATTGATAATTTCCTCAAAGTTTATTCAGTTCTCAGGTAAATTTGAAGATGTCTGGATTCAAGACCACTTTCAGCCACAGAAGCTTACTTGGTGAATTGGGTCAGTCTCTTCCTGTCAGTCAACTATTTCAGAAGTGTTGTGGTCACAAAAATGGGAACTATGAATGCCAGCTATGAACTCATAAAGCAAAGGTAGAACATAAATTTAACAGATAAATAAAAATAGTAGATATGTTCCAAGTAAAAGAAAATTCAATTAAAAGTTGAAAGAAACTCACCTTTGATTTTGAACAAATCAATAGCTGGGAAGCAATGTTTTCATTTGGGTGAAATATGTCCTAAAACCTTCAGCTGATGTTTATTTAATTTCTAATGTTGCATGTTTACAACATAACCCCAAAGAAGAAAAACTCAGAAAAGGAACAATTCTGAGAAGTTTTCTTTAAGGAGTCCCCCTACCACCAAGAGTTAGACATCCACTTCCTTTTTGCTTTTGTTCCTTTCCAAGTACTATCCTTAAAAAAAGGTGATTTCTTGATATTGTTATTAAAACTTTCAATATAAATTTTGTAAATTAAAATCAAATGTGATTTTAATTTAACGTACAGTAAGTCATCAGGTTCTTTCACATACATTTGCAAGTATTGTCACATAGGAAAAAAACGTCCCAATCATCTGAAACCAAGTGTGTAATTTGTATATATTTTCTTGTTATCTATTTTCCCCCATATCCTTCTAAGTAGTATGGTACTACTTACATTAGGAAATCATCCGTAATGCCTTAATGCACTTAGACAATGTTTATGTTTACTATAACCTCTGAGTAGCCTGTGATTTGTTCTGTTAGGGATTCAGTATAGCAATTTATAATTTGTTAATTTACAGCTGATACAGTAAATCCAAATATTAGGAAATTCAAATCAGGAAATCTAGGGTTTTCAATGTAGCATCTTTACCAACCGCATTTATTCAATACATACTGTAGGGCTAACAAGATTGATGCTACTGATAAAAAAGTTAAAATTGATTAGTCCCCGGAAATACCCTGGAGTTGGGTATAGATAGAACATTCTTAAACCAACGCATATTATAAGCTGCCCAGAGCCATTTGGAGTCGGCAGCGTCTAAATCTGTAAATAAAATGCAATAAATAGAATAAATAGTTTCTCACATTTTGGTTCTCGATACTGGGGAAATTATACAGTCAAAGGCTGAAAAAGTGCAAATCTTCTTTCACTTTTTGCTCAAGGCTGCCAGAGGTAATACTGCTGTTTAGTTGTCGATGCAGAATGCTGACAGCCTTGGGGAAGGCTGATATACATGTTAATCACATTCACACAATAATGTCATGTCTAGTGTAGCCCCAGTCTGGCTGATGGCCCTGTGGGATGTATATGATATCGAAGCTCTTTTGAAATTGGGCAGCAAACTGTTGAACAACCCAAACACTTTTTGACCAGTTTGGGTGATAAATGAATAAAATAGATTTACAAAAATTTAAGAGTGGCTGAAAATTCTGTCTGTATTTCATCTCTGGTGACATAATACCACCACCCCCTTCATGGACCAAAAAGGTAGCTCATAAGCTCCTAAAAGTGACTTATTCCTGCCTGAACTGAAATAGTGTTTGGGAATTGGTACAGCCCATGAAATTTCCTGCTTTTTAAGAAAAAGTGTTAGCTGGAAAAGGTGCTACAGGCTCCTGCTGATTCTTCTTTTGCGACTGTGGAGTAATATAGCTTTCCTCCAACAACAGAGCAACTAAAGGAACTACAGTTTTACATTTTGCTGCAAAAATGTGCTGAGAACATTTTAGAAAGCTTCTGGGCCTCATTTTCATATTCTATGATATCTAATTATATATCTCTCAAATTGAGAAGAGCTCTGGATCATTTTTTCAGAAACAATATTTAAGAAGGAAGAGCACCAAGACTGACTAAGGAAAGAACATTTGGTAGTGATTTCTGCTTTATGTTTTGATGTGACAACTGTTGACACAACTGTGCTGCCAGGTGGGTTTGTGGAACTGTTCCATCTTTCACTCTTCCTGTTAGCTTGCTCCTTGTAGATTTGTGCAGAACAAAAGGGGTTTTTAAGAGGGAAAGCAGCATGGATAATTTCAGAGAATGCGTAGATTGTATAAGGCAGCAATGTATTTCTGGGGGATAGCAGAGCAAATCAGCTCTTCTTTTTTATACACATACTGTATATATGTGGTCTCCTTCCATCAAAGAAATAACCAGAGTGTGAATAGAGCAGTAGGAGGTGTGCAAGATGTTGATAACAACTGTCCCTGTTCTCTCATCGATGGCAGAGCAGGAGGAAGTGGGGGAGGGTGGCTTAAAAGAAATGAGTCTTCCCCAAAGAAAGTGGAGTTCCCCTGAGATCTTGGATAACCTTCCGTGGGAAAGAATGAGCACTTGGCTTGCCATCCACTTGGAGGGAAAGGTGTCAGGGCAGGATCAGAGCCAGAGACCAATTGTTCTATAGGGTACATTTCTCCAGAGGCTGGCACATTTCCCAGTAGATGCTTCAACAGAAATTAGCAAACATAAACCCTTCCAAGAATTCAGGACAATTAGTATTATCCAGCTTATACAGCTCTTCATTCAATAAATGGAGAAGAGTGGGGGTATGACATGGTTTTAATGTTCAAAGAAGTTATTTTGATTTCCTGGAGAATTTTAAATACAAGACTGACCTCCTGAGAATTTGAACTTCTTCAATGGCATTTCATGAAAGAACCTGCAATTTTGAGGAAGATCTTAAAAAATCATATTTGGATAGGCTTGGGTTGGATTTAGAGATTTTATTTAAAAACTTCTCTCAGTATATCATTACATATAATTTAATTGGCAGAAAGAGTGTTCTTTCTGTAGCACTTAGAACCATTCTCCCAGAGCTTCAAAACTCAGCCCAGTTGTGAAGACCAGCCTAGTGTGGACTTCAACAAGGCCATAGCTGAGAATTCTAGAAGTTGAAGTCTAGACATGTGGAAAGGGCCAGACAGGAAAGGTTTCCCTGGAATACTAGACACATACTATACAAAGTGTGACTGTTAAAGATGACAGCTTTAATTTCAATTCTCCCCTCTTTCTTGAGCCTGAAGAATTATTCCAGATGAATGTAAAGGATCTAATTCTCCTTAAATAGTCAAACCTGAAGAAAAAAGTTGGTAGTCAATTAATTGTCATCGGGAAGGAGACAACTGAAAGGATTTTGAAATGAAGATAAATCAAGTTATTTGAGATGATTTGAGATGATTTTCAGGAAAATGTACTTGCCTGTATCAATTGATAAATTGCAATAATTTTTTTGAAATTTACATAAATACATTTTGTGCAGTTGTGTATCCACTGTTGTCCTCTTCTCTTGTGGTTTAGCTGAACAATGAGGTGATTATCCTTATCATCGTGATATGTAGTTTAGATGCTTTATTTTCATTACAAATGGTTGCTGGGAAGTAGTTATACTACCAACATTGAGATTGCAAAGGCATGGTTTTGATGGAATTGTTATTTCTACATAGTGAATCAAATTGCTAAGAGGGGAAAAAAATGAGAATACCAGCTTTTGAAAACAATGAGAGAAATAACTTAACAGAAAGAAGAAATGTGCACCCTACCAATATGGACAACATGTTGAAGACCATCCATTGGACATTTAAATAAGTAAACATTCATAGGAAAGTACATATTAAGCCTAAGGAACTGTAGAGTTTTGTAACATGTAATTTTTGGGATGCTTTCCAAATGTAAGTCCTTCCATGCATTTTTTCTTTGAAGCAGAAGCTAGATCAAGGCTTAATGAATATGTGATGTAATTATTCTCCAAGCATTGGAATTGTGCCATATATTTAGTTGTGGATGCCAAGCTCTACTGTGGATTCCCTTCTCTGTGTAGTGCCACTATTACTGTTGCCCTGATTGCTGTATCATTGCCCAAAACAGCTTGAAAGATGGCATTATGTCTGCTTGCTACCCGCAGGTTTAGGATTGACAATGTGGTGAATAGAATGAAATGATAAATCTCTACAAGTGTTAACAGTAGCTGTAAATGTCTTAATTGTCTGCAACTATCCTGGTCTTAAAAGTCTGAACCAGATATTTAAATTTGTTCATAGTTACATTTTCTCCAGCTCATTTCCAACCATTCTGTGAAACTTTCCTGTTGTCCAGCCAAACTAATATAATAAGGAAAGAGTTCTACAGATATTTTTTCCAATGAGTCACTTAACTCTTAAACATGAATGGAAAATTAAATTGGTCCAAACTTCTGATTCTAATCATTTTCATTTGGGGGTTTTGGAAGCATCCAGACCTGGGGAGATGACTAGGTGAGGTGGAGAAAGCTTCTAGTTCCAGTCTTTCCATCCTTAACAGATTTTCCCTGGACCAAAAATGGTGGGAAAGGGAGAGGGATTAGAAATGATGACGTTGTCTTGACCACTTCTAAAATTCTCTTAATGAGGCACAGTTATTGTCAGTTTTTCAGATTATCAAGATTCCTTGTCTGGAGGCATACCTGTGAGGTAAGTTTCTAGAGCCCCATAATGTTCCTTTGGAGAGTTAATTCATGCAACCACATTGTATATGACTGGGTGTTTTCCTCCTTTGATACTGAATAAAATGTATTGTGCATACATTGAATGTTCTCCTTCAATCAAGTCACAAGGACAAACAGTAATTTTGCAGTTTTTAAACAGGAGTGAGATGTTGTATTTTTACAGTCTAGGCCAGGGGTAGGCAACCTTGGCTCTTTTATGAATCATGGACTTCAACTCCCAGAATTCCTTATTTTTAATAATAAAAATAAAAATAAAATATAATAAATATAAATTATTTTTCTTTATTTTCTATTTTTCTATTTTTCCTGCACCTTCTATTTCTTTTATTTTTTAAAGTTTTTATTGGTTTTTTATTATTGTAAGTGTAATTTTTAATGAAATCACTATTTTAAAAAAATGTAACAAGTTGGGTATTTCTTCAGGCATTGGGCCAGGGTCAGATGAATTGCTTTATATGACTGTAGGAAGTATATTTCTTGAGGATCCTGACTGCATTCTCTAATGCTATTTATTGTGCTCATTTTTAACTGGATTGTTATAGTTTTAATTTATTGTTAGCTGCCCATATTCATGGAAGTAAGAAGGATGTCCATATAAATCATTCAAACAAAGAAACAAAGAAACATGTGTTACTCTGAGTTAACATCAATGTTTTCAAACACTTCCTAGGTTGAGAGCTCTTTTATGTGTGCCTATGATAAATCATGATTCCTATTTGATTTACCTAAATATCTAGAACAGGGCTTTTCAACCTTTTCACCCAATGTACCACTTTTAGGATATGGCAACATCCGAGTACTACCAGTCTGCCTAGCAAGGTGTCAAAAACTTGATGACCAAAAAAAAAAGAAGGAAAAATGTGATGAAGTACAGGTAGTCCTTGACTTACAACAGTTCACTTAGTGACTGTTCGAAGTTACAATGACACTGAAAAAAGTGCCTCCCAAGCCACAGCCGAGCAAGACATCTGCCTGTCCGCCTGGCAGCGCTCTTCCTCCTGTCCGAGCTTTTCATTGTTGTGAGCATTTCTGTTGAGGATTGGCAGTGCGGGTAGGGTGGGGTGGGTGTTTGGTTTTTATTCCCCCCATCTGCTGGGTGGTTGCAGCAGTTTTTGGTCACTTCACATGACCCTGGGACACTGTGACCATCATAAATATGAATCAGTTGCCAAGCATCTGAATGTAAATCACAAGACCCTGGAGATGCTGCAACATTCCAGCTGATCAGTGCTTCTTCTGGGCTCAGCAGAAGTGGCAGGATCAGCACCGAGCTCCAGCTGGAGCCTGGTGTTCTGTACCAGCCTGCTACCGGCCCTGCAGAAAAAGCAGGGACAACCCCTTTACAAACGGCAAGAGGCTGGAATAAAGCCTGCCAAATTTATTAACATAAAACAGAGCAAAACAAGACACCAACCATGAAACAGGAGCTATGAAAGAGGAACTATTCAAGCGGTTGCCTTCAGCAAACCAGCCCTCCCACACATTCCCCTTTTATACAGTTCAGGGCGTGGCTTCTCTCTGCCTCCTTCTGAGGTGCCCCATTGCCTTCCTCTGTTTACTCCTGATTGACTGCCTCCTGCGTCGGGCGTCCTTGAACAGGGCCAGCTGTGGGTCATCTTCATCCATGCTGTCAGGCTCACACAGCTGGGTCTCCATCGTGACCAGGTGGGAGTGGCCTGGCTGAGGGCTCTGCGGAGCCTCAAGGCCATCATCAGCAAGCTCTTCAACACCCCCCCTCCTCCTCTGAGTCGTCCAACCCAACTGCCGAACCCACAGGCTGACCCTGAATCACAACACCTGGAGCTGATCCTGGCACTTCTGCTGAGCCCTGACAGCCCTGCACCTCCAGCCATCTCTCGCTCAGGCTTGTGCGGTGCTGCCATTCTCCTCCTCCACTACCACTTTTCTAGGATGGTTGCGTACCACCTGCCAGGTGCCAATGTACCATAGGTGGTACCCATAGCACTGGTTGAAAAGCCCTGATCTAGAATACTTTGCTTGTTGCCACCACTGTATCAGAAATTCATCTGAATCTAATGATAATATTAACATATTTTATATAGAAAATATAGGCATGAATGGTGAACTTCCCATCCCTTTCTAGTAGTCATGAGTGATTTTAGTCCTGTTGTGATCTATTCACAAGAGCTTGTAGCACAATACATTTGGCAGAGAGAAAATCTATCACTGTTTTTATTTCTTGGCGGTGAAACATTGGCTGGCCTGAGTCTGGTTGCATTGGCTGCAGCTGTTGTAGTCAGCTATCACTTTCTTTCCTGAATATGTGTGAGGGGTGACATGATAGCAGTGTTCCAATATCTCAGGGGCTGCCACAAAGAAGAGGGAGTCAAGCTATTCTCCAAAGCACCTGAAAGCAGGACAAGAAGCAATGGATGGAAACTAGTCAAGGAGAGAAGCAACCTAGAACTAAGGAGAAACTTCGTGACAGTTAGAACAATTAACCAGTGGAACAACCTGCCTCCAGAGGTGGTGAATGCTCCAACACTGGAGGTTTTTAAGAAGAGACTGGACAGCCATTTGCCTGAAATGGTATAGGGTTTCCTGCCTGAGCAGGGGGTTGGACTAGATGACCTCCAAGGTACCTTCCAACTACTTCTTCTTCTTCTTCTTCTTCTTCTTCTTCTTCTTCTTCTTCTTCTTCTTCTTCTTCTTCTTCTTCTTCTTCTTCTTCTTCTTCTTCTTCTGCTTCTTTTTCTTCTTCTTCTTCTTCTTCTTCTTCTTCTTCTTCTTCTTCTTCTTCTTCTTCTTCTGCTTCTTCTTCTTCTTAATAATAATAATAATAATAATAATAATAATAATAATAATAATAATAATAATAATAATAATAATAATAATAATAATAATAATAATATATACAGGCAGGCCTTGTTTAGCCACTGACTTGTATGGCAACCATTCTCAGTTGCAAATGGTTATGGAAAGTAACTTTGTGACAAATCTTCACATTGACAACTTCTGCAGGTCTGTAAAGCAAAGGGAAGCTGAAGTAAGATCATAAGCCAAATCATGGTTTCACCTAGTGACTGCTTCATTTAATGATCGAGTTGTGCACTCCAATCGCGATCACATGAGGATTATCTGTACCATATTGTTTTCCTGGTATGTCTGGGTATGGATGGAGGAGGTCATTTTTATGCACTATGAAAGGCAGTAGAAATTCTAAGCAGAAGCAGAAAGGAAGAAAAAGGTTTATTTCTAATATATATTGAAAATCCAACAGCCTTTTCATATTGTCTGCTGTGCTTAATATTGAGTCTCAGCAATGTTTTAGAGCAGCAGTCACCAACATTTTTGGCACCAGGGACCAGTTTTGTGGAAGACAATTTGGGTATGGTTAATATGATTATTCTCCAACTCTGTTTAGTTATTCTTCCTTTTAGCTATTAATATTACAGTTTAATCAAGGAGTGTGTTTGGACCGGTATCGTGGAATGAGTCCATGATAAAAGCTCCACCTCTTTTTACCATGTCACCTGTAATATATAAATATATATAATGTTCAGGTATACACACTGAACACAATGAAACTTACCTTACATAGAACTATATTACCCATTTATTTTATACTGTTTAAAATACAACAGTTAGTGAGAGTGAAAAGGAAAAAAAATCATCTCTTGTTTGTACAGGGATTTGCAATTACATTTTCTATATGTATGTTGCCTTGTTATTTTCAGTCTTTATGAATATGGGTGGAAAACCCTTTTAATTGCATTACTTAATAGTTCAATTAAGGGCCATTACTATAAGCATTTAATTCCCTGTAAAATATGTGTCAAGGCAACATTAGCATACTACAGAGCAGAACCCATAACATTAGACTGTTGAAGTGTAATTGTCTTAGATTCCTAGCAAACGTATATTTGAACACAGACTAATTGTATTGCTACAAACGTGGAAATGTGCCCTTGTGTTATGCACTTATCAAAGTCCTGTGGACTCTGAAGCTACTGAGATTGGTCATAACACGTCAGTCCTAGTTGGTAGAGAAACATGGACAAGAATGTTTAACATGCCACAAAGAGCAACATATTAGTTTGATATATATATATATATATATATATATATATATATATATATATATATATATATATATATATATATATATATATATATATATATATATATATATATATATATATATATATGTATGTATGTATATGTTTGATTCAGTACACATTATGAACATAAATATTTACTGTTATCATTATAGGTTTTTGCATAATTTTGAAATTATAGAATAAATTTGGAATTAAGACATGGTTGCCATTTGTTCTGGTTGAGAGATCTCCATCCAGATATGGTGTAAACATAATGAGTTCACATGAAACATCTATTTCAGTAGGCTAATTCTTTCACATGTTCCTCTTTCTTGGCTATGCCCAAATAGTTCTAAATTTGGTCCTATTTTTACTAATTCAACAGCCTGAGATTAGCACCATTAACACCATCAACACTATACATCTAGACAAAGCAGAGATAACATTGATTCCTTCCTCACTGTGAGATATCATGCTTTCCATTTAAATTGTTTTTAAATTTGCACTCACAAATTAAAGTTGTTAACTGGGTATGTGAATATTTGTCTTTTTTGGCAATATGAATGTTGGTATCTTCAATCAGAATCAAGGTGAGATAATTCCTGTCTGGCATCATAATAATTCGGAGTTATTGCTACAGAGAAACAGTATTAAGAAATTATTGAAGATTTAGTTTCAAAAAGACAACAAAGTTCATGTTTGGTTTTCATAATGGTTTCTGAAAACTGGTGTGTTATATTGTGATTTTTCTCTTAAAAATATCATCCATTTTTACAGTCATCCTAATCTATTTAATGGTTCTTTTTCGAATGTGATTTGGACCAAGGACCCCCAGAATAGTTCTTCAACTTTCACAATGCATTTTCCTCTCTACCATGTGTAGAAAACTATAGTAGGCCTAGCCAGAATGTTTCTTTTCTTCTGCAGAAACCTTAACATGATCTTGCATACAAAGATCTAGGTAATCTCATAAAAGATAAAGAGATAAAACAACCAAGCTTCTTAGTTTCTTTTATGTGCTTAGAGAAACAGTCATCACTAAACAATAGCTAGCATATTGGTAGATTAACATGGGAGCCATGTGTATGCAGCTATTTTAAAGGTATTATATATGAAGAGACTAAAATACTAACCCATTTTCTCCACACAGGTACCCTAGATTTAGCTTCATTATATTTCTACTCTAACTCATTACATCTTCTCTGGTACATGGTTAAGGATGGTTTAATCTGATAAATTAGATAAATATTATGAAATTAGAATAGAATAGAATAGAATAGAATAGAATAGAATAGAATAGAATAGAATAGAATGAAATAATAGAATAGAATAGAATAGAATAGAATAGAATAGAATAGAATAGAATAGAATAGAATAGAATAAACAGAGTTGGAAGGGACCTTGGAGATCCTAGTCCAACCCCTTGTTCAGGCAGGTAACCCTATACCATTTCAGACAAATGGATGTTCAATCTCTTCTTCAAAACGTCTAGTGTTGGAGCTTTCACCACTTCTGAAAGCAAGTTGTTCCACTCATTAATTGTTCTAACTGTCATAAAATTTCTCCTAGATTGCTTCTCTCCTTGATTAGTTTCCACCCATTGCTTCTTGTCCTGCCCTCAGGTGCTTTGAAGAATAGCTTGACTCCCTCTTCTTTGTGGCAACCTTAGTTGTCCTTTGGCTTATCTAGCATATTTTGCTAAGGAAAACAGTTCACATTTGTTTTGATTGATAGACAAATATGAAAGGTTAAGCAACAAAAAAGCATGGCCAAAAGGACTCTCAAGCAGGATATACTGTATGTCCTTTGATGTATGGATGGTGCATGTACACTGGTTCTTTTGTTTAGTCATCTTCAGCCTTTTTAGTTTGTTTGTGAAGTTTTCCACAAACAAACTGCCCCCCTTGTTCTCCTTACACAATATAGAACTTATGCAATAGCTATAGGTCTGGTAAAGTCCTCCCTGCATTTTACACAATTATTAGAAGAGTAGGAGTGATGTAGATTCCAACTTTTTGCAGTATATTTCTTTTTTGTGTGTTCATTGACTCAAATTTTGTGATGTTTCAGATGTAATAGCTGCAGGTCTTTCTACTCCAGATGTGAAAGGCTTGTCAGATTTCCCTGCCCTTGTGCAAATAAAGGAGTTGCAAAGATTGGCACAGTCCCTGGATTCTCTTCTGATAGATAATTGGGATTAAGTAAATATTATAATATTAACAAGATATGTGTAATAGTATGTGCAAATGACCTGGGGAGGAGGGGGCAGGAGGAAGAAGTGCTGCCTAGGGAGCAATAAGGTAATAAGGGGCATGACCTGTAGTTGCATAATAGGCAGAGAAAGAAACTCATAAAGGCATCTCTATAACATATCAAGTTATATAAAGAGACAGCAGGAGATTTCTACTATCAGACTTGTAAAATTCTGCTAACATAGCCTTAGGCTTAGCTCATCTGGTTGTGTTTCTTGTCTGGTCTATCTGGGAAGTCTGAATATGTTTGTAGATATGTTTGTATTTATATTTATATTTATTTTTAGATCACCTTAATGTTGATCCACTTGGTTGCAATAGGAATTGACTGACTAGCTTGTCATTCAAGCCTGATATTGCGGGCTGAAAAAAGAGTGACTGGCCCAAAGTCAGCCAGCCATCCTTCTTGGCTAAGATGGACCTAGTCACCTGATTTCCTGGTTTCTAGCCTGATGCCTTAGCCACTAAGCCAAATTGGCTCTTACTGTATAGGAACAAGTATAGGAAATGAATGAAGACTCTATTCTAAGGTGGTGCACAGAATTTAAGATGCCAACTACATATTATAGTGAGGTTTCATTGTGATTCCTTTCTTCCCACTGGTTGTTATATGATGAGACTTTGAATGCTGTATAAGTGCACTTTGCATAACAAGTAATATGCCAATGAATCATCCCTGGATCATTGTACTGAAGCTGCTAATCTATTTTTTTGTATATTATTTCTTTCCTTTGAAGAAGAATGAACTATAGCCTGTGAACTATGATGCACTAAGATCTTTGGCATCTCTAAAGTAGCCTCAGTCCTTACACAGTACATGAATATTTTAAAAAAAAATCTTGGAAATTTTTTGCCTCAGTGACTTAAAAAACTAACAATGATTGCTAAAGTGTATTTATTAGATTTATGTGCTGATTTTTCTTCAGGAACTAAAAGAAGAATATATAGCATTACCTCACTACCTACCATTTACCTCACCACTTCTGGAAATTTATCTTAGATAGTTTAAGGGATAATATAATGCAGGGGTCCCCAATCCCTGGTCCATGGACTGGTACCAGGCCACGGCATACAAGCAACTGGTCCGCACAAGCAAGCAAAGCTCCATCTGTGGGATGCAGCAGCACTCAAAACCATGCACTCTCCAGTCCATGGAAAAACCTTTCTCCATGGAACCAGTCCCTGGTGCCCAAAAGGTTGGAGACCTTTGATGTAATGGACAGAAGGAGTAACTTTGAGAAACATGAGGAAGAACTGCAGCCAAGGCAATATCAAATAAAAACAGCCTGGGGTAGAAATGTAATTTGAGAAACATGGCCTCCCTACTGCTGATGATAATCAAGGGAGGGAGGGAAGAATCACACTCAAATTTGCAAGATTCTTTTACAATAACCTTATAATAATACCCTTGTGTGTGTCTTTGGTCTCCATGTTGATCTTCCTTGGAGGCCTGACAGATAAAGATTGGCCTGAATTCATTCAGTGATCTTCCATGATTAAGGGGGAACTTGACTTTGAGTCATCTACCACTATTAGTATTTATTAATATTATTATTAATAGTATTTACTATTACTATTATTACTTCAATTAGTCCTCAATTTACAATCACAATTGGGACTGGAATTTTAATCATAAGTCATTGCAGCTGTAAGTTGAGTCATCACATCACACAATAAAGACTCAATTTTCAGTCTCACCAGCTTCTTGGAAGAAAGAAATCAGGATCTGAGAGGCCAATGGAAAAGATAGTTCTAAAGAAACTCACAAGATGTGTGTATTGCTATTTACAACCTGATATCTAAGCATATCCCTTGTCTTAAAATGTTTTTGTTCTGGTTTCTCAATTTTATGAATAAAATTGAAGTGCTTCTGTTAACCCACTTTCTAATCATTTTTTAAATTTTTTTATTGGATTAATAAACTCCTTGGGGTAAAAGTAAAATGTATCTTTACCATGGCTATATAGGAATTTATATTATGCTTTAATGTACTAAAAATGCCTCATATGAATGACTTTTAGGTCAGTGCTGCTGGCAGATTTTTTTTTTATTATTGTTGCATTATCCCTAATTGTATTATTATCCCTATAGTTTTCCTGCCATTCAAAAGGATGCCTAGGACTAGAATATTAATCTCTCTTTGGCCCTGAAGGTGGTGGTACAGGTCATAGGGTCAGTTCAAAATAAGATCACAGAAATCTATGTTTTGAGTATAGATATTGCTTATTAGTTTGACTCTAATGGAAAGTTCATTGATTATTTCAGGATGTGATATGTTGACACTTAGGACTATCATAACTCTGTCTGGCATATATGTTCTTCCTGAACCAATAGCTATTGCTGATGTGCAAGTAGAAGTCATGGTCAGTTGAACTTTTGCCAAAGGTTGATGTGCAAATTGTGGCTAGAACTAGAGCAGAAGACTGCCAACCGTAATTCATATCCTCTTAGTTGAACAACTAGAGTGCATTTGATATGAAGATCATGCAGAATTAAAGCAATTGATTTAGTTGGCCATTGATAAGGCCACATTAAACCTGTGCTTTTGGCCTTGCATTGGCTTGAAAAGACCTTAAAATGAAATGTTGAGCTACAAAGCCCTTCGCCCTTGGCATTAGGTATTTTCAGGAATGCATTTGACCTGACCAATATGATTGGCCTGGGGACAGCTTTTGGTAGTACTTTATTGATATTTATATTTGTGTGTGTATTTGTGTTTGTGTGGTGGTAGAGAATAAAGTTTGGAGGCATTGCTTTTTAGTGGCATCTCCTGGTCTTTTGATCAGATTCTTGACTGAGATCAGGTTGGTCCTCTCAATTTGTTTGTTTTGGCAGATGCTGAAGCAGAACTCTTCCAAAGTGCCTTTGCAGAGTGAACAGCTGCTGTCTAGGTTTTTATATAGCAATAGTTTTGTTGTGGGATTGCTATTTATGTATTGATTCATTATTTATATTTTATGTCCAAAAATCAACCTTGATGTTTTTTGGAAGATATTGAAGCTGAAGCTCAAACACTTTGGCCACCAAATAAGAGATGACTCATTGGAAAAGACCCTGATGATGTGGAAGGTTGAAAGCAAAAGGAGAAGAGGATGGTAGATAAGATGGTTAGATGGTGTCACTGACATAATGGACATCAGTTTGGGAAGACTCCAGGAAACAGTGGAGGACAGGGAAGCCTGGTTTGCTCTGGTGCATGGGGTCACAAAGAGTTGGAAATGACTTAGTGCCACAACAACAGCAACCTCTATTACATTATACATATCTCAGAATCTCCCACATACACAATTTTTATTTATTTATTTATTATTTTTCAGTGAAAATCTCATTACTTTAGAAGTACACATTAGAGATCCATCACAAATCCAATGAAAGAATGAACTTTTAAGGAAATACTAAAAAGAAATCCTGAATGAACAGCCCATGCCAAATAGTCTCACCAAAAGAATGCTTCTATTTCAAAGAATTAAAAAGATATAATTCAACCATCCAATGTATGATTTAATAAAAATCTCTATGATTGAGAAAACTGTTTTTTAAAAATATGTATATTGTACTGAACTATATACCGACTACTTGAAATATAACATATTCTGAACAAAGGTGGGCATTCATGTTATAATAATTGCAAAAGTATAATCCAGACATAAAGACTGTATTTCAGAGATTTGTGTTTTAGCTATTTTTGATAAAATTATATATTTGGTTAATCATAAAATGTCACATATTTTCTCCTTCTGGGAAATTCTTTTGAACATTAAAAGCTTAATTTTCTTTTTGAAGGTTTACAATATCAGGTGAACTTGGAATGCAATGTAGTTGTAATTACATTTTTGTTTGTTCTTTTTATGTTATTGTTGTACAAAGTTCTTTCTTTTTGTTTTGTGTATGGTAAATTGTTTACTTTTATTTTACATTATTTTATGTGTGTTTGAAAATGGATCAATTAAAAACTATTTGGTTTGTGGGGAAAAATTTCAATACTTTAATTGGCCTATATAGCAAAAAATATTCTTATGTTCTGCCTTAGAGATGTACTCGCATGCAAATCCAATCTGTAAGATTACATTCATAATACATTAATTTATCAGATGCCACAAGTTTTTTTTTACATTTAAGTAAAGAGCTATTATTCCTAAGCATATATTACATGACTAGACATTGTAGCAAGACAAAACTTCCAAAGTCTGAGAAGCAAAGCATGCTTTACATATAATTTGGGCCATTATTTGCCTTTGATTTTATGCATCCTCAGCTACAATTTTAAAAACATGTAGGTTTGGATTTACAGAAATAAGTAGACAATTGCGCCAATGGGTTTTTTTCTGATGGCTTTAAATTAATCTCAAGGAAAAAAAAATCACTTATTAGGCTTTCATGCCTAAAACAGGATTAGAACTCAAATCTCCTCACTCCCAATCCAGCACTTCAACTATTAGATCAGCTTGGTGATTATCTAAAGTTGTAGGAGTTGTAGCAGCTAACTGTCTTGAGTTCAGTGCTAAGCTTTGTCTCTGGGTTGAGCCCAATAAGTTCCTTATTCTGATCTTCCTCCTCCTCCTATGAAGAATCATACAACGTGTTGGTCTATGTATTGACCAGGGATCGTGGATAGTAAATAAGTCATGGAGTTAGGGTGGAGAACAAACAAACAAACAAATAGATCATAATGTGGATGTTTGTTAAAAAGTGTCAGTTTATATGAAATCTTTAAGAAAGGAATTGAAAATAAAACTGCCAATATGCTAATGCTTTTAATATCTATAGTGTAATCATATTAGGTCCAGTACAAAGATATATGTAACTAGAAAAAGTGACCAAAGAAATCAAGGGTAGGAACAATTCTTCTTTGAGAAAATGTTATAATGGAAGGAAAAGAACAAGTAAGGGAAAAATTAAAATTCTTAAGAAAATTGCTAATGGGGTTGAAGAAAATAGATACAATCTGTTTTAGAAAGTACATTTCCTTTATATAATTCTAAAATCCATGGAATCAATTAATGCAGGTAAAAATCTATCAAATCTGTCTTCCAAATAAATGATTAAACTCTCACCTGGCCTAGTTTGATCATTTGTATAATCCTGTCAAGTTATGAGGAGGAATTTTGCTAGAATGTTTTCTATTGTTTAAATTTTTATATATCCATTTTAACAAACACTGCTCAGAGAAATGCAAATATTTCAAAAGCCCTTTGAAATTGTTTAGAAGTAGGCACTGTAAGCTCAATAGAGTTTGGGCACACCTAACTTCCCTCTGCTTCAGTATCTGGTTTCCAAACCAAGCATTAATGAACCTTTCCCATTGTTAATGTTTGACCTGAACACAGATTTAGTCACCAAATGCATACTACATAGTCAGAGTGGAAAGAGAAGCTAATAAGGAATGAATGGCGAGTTGAAAACAAGACCTGTAGGTTGGTCATGAAGAGCACAGTGTTACTATTACTCATTTCACAATTTCATTTAACTAAAACTGTGATGATACACAAAATACTGTATGTAAAATAGCCAAATTGATTTAATTGGTGACTAAATAATAAGAGATCAAGAATTAATAGCATGGTAATCAAAATAATATTTCTTTTCTGAAGAAAAAATTACTAAAAGGCTTTTAGCTTTTAAGGAAAAAAATTCCACTGTAATTAGATCTTGAACTAGATTTCCAAGCTGCAAATTCAAACTGTGAACTATTAAGTGGCACTTTTTAATTCTTGAACTGCATAGACCAATAGCAGACTCTGTTCGGTTTTTCCTTGTGCAAAGCCAATCATATCACATCAAATTATACAACTAATTGACACACACTCCTTTAAAAATTGCATATTATTTTGGCAAGCCGAATTAACACCAGTCCCCTGAAACCATGTTTAGTAATTCTCATTGATTATGGTAGCCCCTACTATTGAGGGGTGATTTAATCAGCTACAGGGTCTCCTGCTGATGAGATGAACCAAGGAACCAGATGTTTCTGCCTTCTAGATTAATGAAAATGTCATAGATGTTTCCTGTCCATCTCGGTGAAGAAATAATTCCATCATGTTCATGATCTAGGTAGTCTGTATTCATCTTTTTGACACAACTAAACTGAAATAAAGAGTTTACTATATTGCTACACATCATATGTTTCTTTTTGTGTGTGTGCATATGTATATAAAATTTACTGGATATTTTACAGATGCACAGCTGTTATATGTCTAAGGTTTTTTTCACCACCAAGTCTGCAAACACATAGAAGATGATGAAGTTTATTGAGGAAATTATATTTCCAGTTCACATTATACTGTATATACAAGCTAGTGAAATATGTTTTCTGTTTATAAGCAAGGAATCTTACTAGCATTAAATTACATTAGCTGTGTCATGCAATTAAAATAGGCATACCATTTATATTAACATTTTAGTGCTTGGTTAGTTTGAGAAGGTTAGTTTACTTGAGTTTAAATAGGTGATAATAAGCATGATGAATCAATCTGCTTAAAACTGAACATGGTGTAACTGAAAAAAAATCTCAGTATTAAACTGCATACTATACAGTTTATAATAATATTCTTTGGAATATGGCTATTCTAATTTCTTTCTCAGATTATGTATTTGTATTTTAAAGTGCTTGCTCCTCCACTGCTTTACATCCATAAAGGATAAGAAAAACTATAAAATCCTTGTTTGCTTCAAAATCTTAAGAGCCAGTGCTGACCATGCCAGTTTGATTGTATAGTGCAGTGTTTCCCAACCTTAGGAACTTGAAGATGCGTGGACTTCAACTCCCAGAATTCCCCAGCCAGCATAGCTGGCTGGGGAATTCTGGGAGTTGAAGTCCACGCATCTTCAAGTTCCTAAGGTTGGGAAACGCTGGTATAGTGGTCTAGGTCACTAAAAGATAAAGGGAAAAAAGGGAGAGCACACTAAGACTTCAAAACATATTTAAATGATACTTTTCCCTTCAAATGGACCAAACTCTAAATCAGACCTCTTCTCACCATTTATACAGTTGGAATTATTGCCTTTCAAAGTTGCAAACTCTGGAAGGTTTAGAGTTTGAAAATTGGAACCCTGGGAGTTCCTGGAAGTTGGCATACCATTTATATTAACATTTTAGTGCTTGGTTAGTTTGAGAAGGTTAGTTTACTTGAGTTTAAATAGGTGATAATAAGCATGATGAATCAATCTGCTTAAAACTGAACATGGTGTAACTGAAAAAAAATCTCAGTATTAAACTGCATACTATACAGTTTATAATAATATTCTTTGGAATATGGCTATTCTAATTTCTTTCTCAGATTATGTATTTGTATTTTAAAGTGCTTGCTCCTCCACTGCTTTACATCCATAAAGGATAAGAAAAACTATAAAATCCTTGTTTGCTTCAAAATCTTAAGAGCCAGTGCTGACCATGCCAGTTTGATTGTATAGTGCAGTGTTTCCCAACCTTAGGAACTTGAAGATGCGTGGACTTCAACTCCCAGAATTCCCCAGCCAGCATAGCTGGCTGGGGAATTCTGGGAGTTGAAGTCCACGCATCTTCAAGTTCCTAAGGTTGGGAAACGCTGGTATAGTGGTCTAGGTCACTAAAAGATAAAGGGAAAAAAGGGAGAGCACACTAAGACTTCAAAACATATTTAAATGATACTTTTCCCTTCAAATGGACCAAACTCTAAATCAGACCTCTTCTCACCATTTATACAGTTGGAATTATTGCCTTTCAAAGTTGCAAACTCTGGAAGGTTTAGAGTTTGAAAATTGGAACCCTGGGAGTTCCTGGAAGTTGGTGTTCAGACAAATCAGACATCAACAGGGACATAGAGATGAACATTTGAACACCATTCAAAAGAGACAATAAAAAAGCTAAAAAGGAAACAAAAGACCAGAACTTCTCTTTGCCAGCAATTAACACCTAGATAAGCAGAGATTAATGCCAAAAGCAACAGCAGACATAGAATAAAGCAATTAACAATGCCCTAATCAAGGAATTACCAAATCAGAAAACAATGAAACAGTTGTCTAATCAAGGAGGCATCAAGGAAGAAACAACACCCCACCATCACTGATAGGGCAAGTCACTGTATATAAACAGAGACTCCTATAAACCCCACTCCATTCTAAGCACTGAAGATGCTACCTAACTGGGTAATGAAATGTTTATGAGAAAACAAGAGGGTATCAAGGACTCAGCAGTTCAGTCCTGGACTACATATATTCTCCTCTGTTGAGCATTATTATAAGCATTTTCATTACAATGTAATTTGCCTTTGAGGTGCTATCACTGAACCAGCATCTGGATTGTGCTATGTGTATTGCACAGGATTTGGGAACATGAGATACTTACCTTGATAACTGTCCATAGGCTTCCCATGAGCATCTAGTTGGCATTGTTCTAAATATAAATCTTCACACCAGTTGGTGGAGAACTATGTGTATTGCACAGGGAATACACATAGTTCTCCGCCAACTGGTGTGAAGATTTATATTTAGAACAATGCCAACTAGATGCTCATGGGAAGCCTATGGACAGTTATCAAGGTAAGTACCTCATGTTCCCAAATCCTCATACACAGAGGACTGTTGCATCTGTTGGTAGAAGTAACCCTAACAAGAGGCTATTGTTAATCAGATTCTGAATTAAGTTATCTACTCCTCTTTATAAGCACCCCATATTCTGTACTGAAATATTAATTAATCCAGGAGTTCCCAACCAGGGTGCTTGCACCCCCTGGGGGAGTGCGAGATGATGTTCCAGGAGGTGTGAAAAGTTGGGTTTTCAAAATTATAGTGTATATGCATATTTCGTTGCTGTTATTTCAAACGTTTATAAGGGGTGTGAGAATATATCAAAAGCGGGGTGAAGAAAAGGTTGGGAGCCGCTGAATTAATCTGTATGGGACCAGATTATGATGTGAATTTATTTAAATGCCAATTGATTTCTCAGTTTCAGAAATTGTTTTTATCAACACATTGTTTATCCACTATAAATTCTGATATTTGATCCTATTTGCAATAACTCAAAAGCAATTTGAATTGAAATCAGTGGTAACCTACTCTGCTTCCAAGCCATTTTTTTTAAAGTTGAGAATACCAGATAATTGGATAGCAATTAAAGATTTCCCAGTGATGAATTATTTCAGTAGTGGGACAACACTGCTGTGTACTAACACATAAGAAATTGAAGATATAAAATAGGAAAGGCACCAGCCTGGTAGAAACTTGTAAAGATATTAATTTACAGAGAAGAAAAATTCTTCAGAGTGAAAAAAATAGCTAGGATTTTGGAAAAAGTAAAAGTAAACAGTCCACAGAAGCTTTTGGGGATACACCTAACGTTCAGGTTGAAGATTGCTTATGGCTGAGGTAAAGCTACCAAATCTAGAAAAGGTAGTAATAGTTGCAGCAATAGTAATCATAATGATAAATTATTCATTTACTTTTGCAAAGTCAGATCATATCAAAACATGCTCAACACTCATTGCTTTGCAGTCAGAAAGAAATCAGTCCAACTATCATCAACTGAAGCAAAGAACAAATATTGGTTGAAAAATGTTTGCCCAAAACTAACAAATTTTTAGCTAAGGATTAGTTTGGTGAGGATTGGTCTGCAAATAACAGGAAACAGAAAATGCCTTGAAATGCTGCAGTTAAACCGGCCAGGTCCCTGGAGATGCTAAAGCAGTTTCCCCATCTTCCTCTTCTCTACCTATGGCTGCTTCTTTCAATGCATAAAAACACATATTTCAGGGATCCTTGGTGATCTCTGAGCTTCGTTGTCTCTTGCAGACATTTTATTAACTGAACCGCACTGATGATGTTGCCTAGTTTGGGTAATGAAACATCTGCAAGAAACAGCCAAATTCAGAGAACACCAACCCTGAGCTACAGATATTCTCCTCTATCGGAAGCACTTATTTTTATAAGGATGGGGAAAAGCTGCAATTTCTTTTAAAAGCTGCTGATAGATAAAGAAAATGAGCTTATGTTGAATCTGCTTCCTTTGATATTTTAGATCCAAATGCAACACACCTTGCATTTCTACAAAGCATAATGCTTGATCTCTCTCCCAGTTAGAAAAGTGGCCTTGCCTTGTGGTTTGGTCTGAAAGGGAGTTGCATTCAAGCTTGCAATGAAGTGAAATGCCCCTTTAAAGATC
Organism: Vipera berus; assembly: GCF_964194415.1. Taxonomy (NCBI): domain Eukaryota; kingdom Metazoa; phylum Chordata; class Lepidosauria; order Squamata; family Viperidae; genus Vipera; species Vipera berus. Next base: position 89,737,491 of record NC_138206.1, on the reverse strand, counting down.
TGCACAACCTCTTAGATTAGTGCCCATTAAAGAAATTAGAGTTCACCTCTCTAATTATAATACACCAAACAGTTATTTCACCTTTTATCTTCATTTTCTTTTAGGGTTTTAATCAAGGTAAAATCTTCCTAACTAATACATTGAAGCCTAGGCAAACTTCATGAAGAACAATATCATTAAAGGTCCTACTAAACCTTGGAAATGAATCTGATTTAATATAAAGTTAAATGGCTGAAAATTATCACATATGTCAAATAAATACTATTCCAGTGCAGTATAGTACAAATAGGGATTTAGAGAATATTATATATTATATATTATATTATATACTCAGCTATATATTTGGGAAGATGTTTTTAATATTCATATGTTTTAAAATATATAATCAATTATAAATTATTGAATTTATCCATACTCAGATTTAAAATTGACAGAACAAAATAAAATTGATCACATTAGCATTTGTTTAATCTAAGATAATAATACCAACTCCATCCAGAATCTACTTCTTGTGCAGGGGCCAGAAGCCATTAATCCCACTCTAGACTATGGAAGACACATTTTTGATTGCCTCTGCAGTGGGAAAGTAGGAGCCAATGTTCATCGGTTTATCTGATTTTTTTGGATTTGTGGGTCCAAGTATTACTGTTCAGGTTAGACCCAGTTTTTTTTCTTGCCTCTGGATGGCATTTTTTAGGTCAAAGGACTAAGCTAGAAAGGTGAAAGGCTGGAAGGTTCATTTCAGGAGCTGCTAATTTGACACCCTCTTGGGTCCAGTAGAAGGCAAGGTTTTATGATAAAAGCTTTTCCCTAGCCAACCGTTGGAAAGTCTAACTGTGGTTTTGATGCTCAAGTGCTGGACAACTAATACAGTATTAACAGTTCTTTCAGTCACTTTCTCTTAAGTTGAACTTCTTAGAATTCTTCTGCATGAAGTAAACTCACAAAAAGCCACTGAAACAAAAGATACATCTTTTGCCAGGATGTCTGGAAGGGGGGGTGTCTTAACACATCTGGAGGATAGCAATTTGGATTCCCATTTAGGATTATCCTATTAAAATTACTCTAAAATCAATAAAAATTCTTTTGTTTTGATATTCCAAAGGCAGTAACAAATATTTCCAGGAAGGTATGTTACCATAAAACTCTGCAATCTACATCATTGGTTATGTTGTTGTTGTTGTTGTTAGTTGCAAAGTCATGTCCTCCCATAGCGACCCCATGGACAAAGTTCCTCCAGGCCTTCCTATCCTCTACCATCTTCTGGAGTCCATTTAGGCTCACGCCTACAACTTCAGTGACTCCATACAGCCACCTCATTCTCTGTCGTACCTTTCTTCTTTTGCCCTCAATCTTTCCCAGCATTAGGCTCTTCTCCAGTGAGTTCTTCCTTCTCATTAGGTGGCCAAAGTATTTGAGTTTCAACTTCAGGATCTGGCCTTCTAAAGAGCAGTCAGGGTTGATCTCCTCTAGGACTGACCGATCTGATCGCCTTGCAGTCCAAGGGACTCGCAGGAGTCTTCTCCAGCACCTTAGTTCAAAGGCCTCAATTCTTTGGCTCTCAGCCTTTCTTATGGTCCAACTTTCACAGCCATACATTGCAACTGGGAAAACCATAGCCTTGACTATACGCACTTTTGTTGGCAGGGTGATGTCTCTGCTTTTTAGTGTGCTGTCTAGATGTGCCATAGCATTCCTCCCCAGGAGCAAGCGTCCTTTAATTTCTTGGTTACAGTCCCCATCTGCGGTGATCTTGGAGCCCAGGAAAATAAATTCTGTCACTACCTCTATTTCTTCTCCATCTATTTGCCAAGAATTGAGAGAGCCGGATGCCATGATCTTCATTTTCTTAATGTTTAGTTTCAACCCAAGTTTTGCACTCTCCTTCTTCACCCGCATCAAGAGGCTCTTTAGCTCCTCTTCACTTTCTGCCATCAGAGTGGTATCATCTACATATCTTAGGTTGTTGATATTTCTCCCGGCAATCTTAATTCCAACTTTTGATTCATCTAGCCCTGCCTTTCTCATGATGTGCTCTGCATATAAGGTAAACAGGCAGGGGGACAGTATACAGTATAAACATAACTTTAGTAGCATGTGAAATGAGTGCAATGGTGCAATAGTTTGAACATTCTTTGGCATTGCCTTTCTTTGGAATTGGAATGTAAACTGACCTTTTCCAATCCTGTGGCCACTGTTGAGTTTTTCAAATTTGCTGGCAAATTGAGTGTAGCACTTTTACTGCATCGTTTTTTTAAGATTTTGAATAGCTCAGCTGGAATACTCTCACCTCCACTAGCTTTGCTCTTGCTCAGATTTCCTAACGCCCATTTCACTTCACATTCTAGGATATCTGGTTCGAGGTCAGTGACCACCCATTCATGATTATCAGAGACATTAAGCTCAATCTTGTATAGTTCTTCTGTGTAATTTGTCCACCTCTTCTTAATCTCTTCTGCCTCTCTTAGGTCCTTGCCATTTTAGTCCTTTATTATGCCCATTTTTGCATGAAACGTTCCTTTCATCTCTCCAATTTTCTCGAAGAGATCTCTGGTCCTCCCTATTCTATCGTTTTCTTCTATTTCTTTGCACTGTTAATTTAAGAAGGCATTCTTATCTCTTCTAGCTATTCTCTGGAATTCTGCATTCCATTGGGCGTATCTTTCTTTTTCTCCCTTGCCTTTCGCTTCCCTCCTTTCCTCAGCTATTTGCAAAGCTTCCTCAGACAGCCATTTTGCTTTCTTGCATTTCTTTTTCTTTGGGATAGTTTTAGTTGCTACCTCTTGCACAATGTTGTGAATCTCCATCCATAGTTCTTCAGGCACTCTGTCTATCAGATCTAATTCCTTAAATCTATTGTCACCTCTACTGTATATTCATCAGGGATATGATTTAGTTCATACCTGACTGGCTTAGTGCTTTTCCCTACTTTCTTCAATTTAAGCCTAATTTTGCAGCGAGAAGCTCATGATCTGAGCCACAGTCAGCTCCTGGTCCTGTTTTTACTGACTGTATAGAGCTTCTCCATCTTTGGCTGCATAGCACATAGTCAATCTGATTTCTGTGTTGGCCATCTGGTGATGTCCATGTGTAGAGCTGTCTCTTGGGTTGTTGGAGAAGAGTGTTTGCTATGACTATTGTATTCTCTTGACAAAGTTCTGTCAGCCTGTGCCCTGCTTCATTTTGTACTCCAAGGCCAAACTTGCCTGTTATTCTGATTATCTTTTGGCTTCCTACTTTAGCATTCCAATCCCGCATGATGATAAGGACATCATTTTTTGGTGTTAGTTCTATAAGGTGCTGTAGGGCTTCATAGAACTGGTCAATTTCATCCTCTTCAGCACCAGTGGTTGGGGATAGACTTGGACTACTGTGATATTGAATGGTTTGCCTTGGATTCGAACTGAGATCATTCTGTCATTTTGGGGATTGTATCCCAGTATTGCTTTTCCTACCTTTTATTGACTATGAAGGCTACTCCACTTCTTCTGAGGGATTATTGCCCGCAGTAGTATATCTGATGGTCATCTGAATTAAATTCATCCATCCTGTCCATTTTAGTTCACTGATTCCTAAGATGTCGATGTTCAGTCTTGTCATCTCTTGTTTGACCACGTCCAGCTTGCCTTGATTCATGGATCTTACATTGCAGGTTCCTATGGAGAATAAATCTTTACAGTATTGGACTTTCCTTTCACCAACAGATGCATCCACAGCTGAGTGTCCTTTTGGCTTTGGCCCAGTCGCTTCATTCTTTCTGGTGCTACTAGTAGTAGCCCTCTGCTCTTCCCCAGTAGCATATTGGATGCCTTCTGATGCCTTCCAGCATCATATCTTTTTGCCTTTTGGTACTGTCCATGGGGTTTTCATGGCAAAGATACTGGAGAGGGTTGCCATTTCCTTCTCCAGTGGATCACATTTTGTCAGAACTCTTTGCTATGACCTGTCCATCTTGGGTGGCCCTTCATGGCATAGCTCATAGCTTCATTGAGTTATGCAAACCCCTTTGCCATGACAAGGCAGTAATCCATGAAGGGGCTCATTGCTTATAGGAAAATGTAAATAAATAGAAACATGAAAAACTAATGCTCATAATAAAGCATGGTTGGAATTGTTGTTAGTATGAATACAAACTGCCAGCAACATAACCATGGGGTCAGTTTAGTGCAGTGGTTAGGACATCAAGCTAGAAACTGGGAGATTGTGAGTTCTAGTCCCACATCAGGCACAAAGCCAACTGGGTGAAGTTGGGCCAGTCAGTCTGTCTCTCAGACCTAGGAAGAAGATGATGGCAAGCCACTTCTGAAAATGTTGCCAAGAAAACAGCAGGGACTTGACTATGTAATGACCAGGAGTCCAGGCTGGTTCAAAGGCACACAAAGCTTAATTAGAACTAGACTACAAGTCATGAGATTTGCAAAGCTTAAGTTTTGTTAATATGGGACCTGTTTTATTGCAGAGGAAATGTAGCAGTTTTACAAGCAGGAAATGAGTTAATGTCTTTATGCCTACACAACAAATCCTTTTAATTAATTGTTCTTCTCATATTAATAATGGAAAATATTCTTTACATATCTGTAATTCTCTTCATACTGTTGTATATGAATGTTCACTTCTTTTTATAGGTAAACTTTTTATATGTATATGTGCTTTCCCCACTGACAAATAACCATGCTCTAAGTAAAAGTGTGCCAATTTTGAAAAGAATATGTGAGTGAATATTCTATATATCTTGAAGGACAAATTTCTGCTTAGTAGCATTAATATTACCTCCAAAGCAAGATGGCCACGCTTTAATATGACTTTTTTGTGACAGGTATTGTCCTATGCCAGATACCATTTCTGCCCAAAAAAGCTCTCTAATGGCTGTTATTAGTTGTCAGGCTGCTGTTTTCCTGCAAATCTTCTGTTTGGACTTTTCTTTCTCCTGGATTGTCACTAGTACTTTCTTCTAGCTCATTCCCTTATGATTGACCTAAGAGTCCTAGGTTAAACATTTTCTCAGACCTTGTTATTGTTCCACCCAACTGACTTTCTTATATATTAAACCATGGGTGTTAAACTCGCCACATCATGTGATGTGTTGCAACTTATCGTGACTTTTTTTTGCATTGCTGGAGCTAGGGTGCGGTGTCCATATGATGCAACTGGCTTGTGGGCTGGCAGTTTGATACCTCTGTATTAAACTCTAACAAGGTAGTTCAAAGAAAAATAACTAGTAATTTTTCTCTATGGTTTCATGGTTTCCTCTTCACAGCTAGCTTAATATTCTTTTCTCCATGCCAGATCACCAAGTGCTCTGCTTTAATTTGCCTATTCATAATGCTTTCTAATGCTAAAACTATTGTGTGTAGCATAATCTCAGCTGATCTCTAAAGTGAGATCTGTATTTTGTTAGAGTTGCAATTGGAAAGGGGCAGTGAAAAGAAAATGGTCTTTTCCCCACAGTGGATTCCCAGGAGTGGTTTAAGAGTTACCATAATGCTGAATGCAAGAAAGCGAAGAGCATGTTGGCTAAAATTAGCTCTAGGTATGTGACATTCATAATTGAAAGAGAAAACTCTATGAGGCCCATCACACTGGGATAATTCTTCAGCTCTTTCCCTCTCTCAATTTATGTCACTCATAAGACACCTGCTAAATAAAGAAGAATATTTCATGGCTTGGGGCTACAGTACCAGAAGGGCTACTTCTTTCTGTATATTAATACACATACTTTCACATCAACTTAGGGTGCTTGTTCTTAATATCTTCCCATGCCAAAGTATGCTCAGCAGCTACCTTCTCAATTGTTGGCCCTGTCTTTGGAATTCCTTCCTGGAAAAGTGTGCCCTGCACTGATTTTATTGAATTTGCAAAACCATTTTTTATAGATCCTGCCATTTAATCAATAAATGTGTTGAGTTCAAACATATTGCTGTTTAGAAATGTTAACATGGGGAAATGCCTTTGTTGTTTTAAATTTTTCACATAGGATTATAGCCATGAACTGTAGTGAAAGAAAATGGGTAGTTTGCCATGATCCCAAAGAGAAATGAGTACAAGCAAAATTCTTGAGGATCATCAAATTGATGAAACTGTGATCTGTGTTTGACACAGAAATGTTAAGCTGATGAATCACTAGCTATAACTTTCTGAATGACCTATGACTGATATTTAAAATAAAGATAAATACTGTTTAGAAATAATTTAATCTGGTTAATTAATATCCTTAGATATCCAAAGCCTTCCGGTTTTGCGCTATAGTGCAGGGCAAGGGATTGCAGCACTCTGCACCCCTCAGCTAATTTCACCCTGCTATATAGAATACTATATGACTAAACACCTATTTGAATACAATTAAAAAATATAAAGTTTGACTATAAAGAGGCTTATAGTAAGATTGCTAGATGTTGTACTATATGATTAAATACTTGTTTGAATGTGGTTAAAAGAATAGACAAAGCTTGGACATAAAGGGGCCCTATAGTAAGAGTGATAAGATATATAAGTAGCATAATATTTTTATACTATATGAAATGTAAAAATATTGAGATGGTGTATTTGAATGAAAAGTTTGGACATTCAAAGGTAATGAATTCTTAGAAAATCATGACTGATAAGAGTGGTTTCAATACTGAAGGGAAATTAAGCTTAAATAAGAATCTTGAAAACAGGACATATAATGACTTAATAAGATTACTTCTATAAATACAACTGAAACATAAGCTGATTAGAAAATATGTTATATGTTGATGTTATTGCTATATGTACAAATACTAGAAAAAAGTTTATACCCAACTCTGTATGTATTGAAAGTATTAAGAATTATATTTGTTTAATGTAGACAAAAGGAGGATATTTTTGGAAGAAGAGAGGATCAAGGAAATATATTATCAACTAACATATTGATCAATTATAGAAATTAATTATTATTGATTGTTTTTAAATATATGAACTCAGACAACACATTGTTCACTAAGCACTAAAGATTGTCATTGTAAAAGATTAATAAAATATATATTAAAGTATCCATAGATATCCCAGCACACTGTAGCAACTGTTTAGCACTGTAGGGCTAAATAGTTTTTGAATTATCATTAGTTATCTCTATAATGCTTCCAAAAGTAGATAGAGCCAATAGTGATAAGATCTCCAATTTTTAAGAATATCTTTCTATATATTGTACAGGTAAACACCCATGTATTCTTCAAGCCCATCCAGCAATTAGAACTGTGTATATGTAGCAGGTTATCTGTGGGAGAAAACACAGCGATTGGGATCCTTTCTCATCAAATAGATCAGTTGTCCCCAACCTCTGGTCTGTAGACCAGCACTGGTCTGTGGCATGCCAGAAATCAGGCCATGCAAATAAATGAAGCCTCATCTGTGGGATGCAGGCAGCACATGAAACCATGTCCCCTCCAGTCCGTGGAAAAATCTCTCTGCATGAAACCGGTACTTGGTGTCCAAAAGATTGGGTACTGCTGAAATAGATGATAGATGTGGTATTACTGTTTAAAAAATTCTGCTCTACACATACCATGTTTCCCTGAAAATAAGACCCGGTCTTATACTTTTTTTGGCACCAAAAGTCACATTAGGGCTTATTTTCGGAGTAGGGCTTATATTAGGAGCACACTAAAAATCAGTCTAGGGCTTATTTTCTGGGAAACATGATAGATACAGGTAGTCCTCAACTTACAGCCACAATTGAGCCCAAAATTACTATTGTTAACCAAGACATTGTTGAGTTTTCCCCATTTTATTACTTTTCTGCCACAGTTGTTAAATGAATCGTTGCAGTTGTTGGTAACATGGTTGTTAAGTGAATTTGTCTTCCTCCTTGACTTTGCTTGTCAGAAGATTACAAAAGCTCATCACATGACCCTGGGACACTGCAACTGTCATAAATATGAACACGTTACCAAGCATTTGAATTCTGATTATGTGACCATGGAAATACTGCAATGGTCATAAGTGTGAAAAATGGTCATAAGTCACTTTTTTCAATGCTGTTGTAACTTTGAACAGTCACTAAATGAATTGTTGTAAGTCAAGGATTACCTGTGCAGTCACAGGAATTTTCCAGTCATAGTCCCATTACAGCATTAAATTACACATGTCAGGGATATCTAAAAGTAAAGCTTATGCTTATGTTTGTAGTATAAGTGATTGTCAAAATGTCCTGGCTGATTCTGTTGCTGTATCTTCTCCATCATTGTTTTGGACAGATGGCTTGTTATTATGACTGCCATACTTTTCATAAAGAGTTTCTAAATGTGATCCTTTTCCTCCCCCTCCTCCTTCTCCTTCCCCCCATTGGCATTTTTAGGATGCACCTGATTTTAATTCTAAAACCCTTAGTTGTCCCTTACTTTCCAAATGCTCTGTGTCCAAGTTAAATTCCAGGACTCTAGCAGCTTGAGAATAGTAAACACAGTGCTTGAGCTGCCCCTAAACATCATTTTTGATTTTAAATAGAAAGCCTTCCTTTATGAGGATGTTCACTTCACAGCTGGAGCAGTGTAATTTTTACACAGGTCCCAGCAATCAATAAAAAAAACTACAGGAGGAATGATTTATCTTGTTGGTTACAGAGACTGTCACCGAGAGAAATTGTAAAAGATCAATTTACACAACCTGGTGTGAGAATGTTATTGATATAACATGGCCGATCAGTTTCTGGTTGTCTGTGGGCAGTCACTGAAAACGGGACTCTGCCCTCTGATAGGGCCAGTGACCAAGACCTTAATAGACTTGGTGGTCCATAAAATGGATAAGAAGCCAATGGAGGAAGACATTGTCAGAGGCCCTTGCTAGGCTAACTGGCCAGGAGCAGAATAGATTGGCTGAATGCCGATCACTTAGTTAAGCAATGTCAGGCTGTTCTCTCTCCCCCCCTCCCTCCGCCTTTATTTTCCCTTTCCTCCCACTGTGAGAACAGTTCACTTGGAGACTTGCTGCCTTAATTACAAAGAGCCCTTTTAAATACAGGTCACAGGAGTTGGCTCACTTGAAAGGAAATAAGGAAACAAGCTACCTTCCTGGAAAAAAAAAACTTCCACTTCTCAAATTAGTTAAATGAAGCTTATCAGCAGTAGTTAGTTGATCCTTTGACAGTATGTTAATTGCAGTTCTTATGTTAACTATGCTATAAAGACTTGGTATATGATTTTTTTTTAAAAAATAAAGATGTGTGTGCATGTTTGTGTGTGCATAATGTAAAACCCAAGGTTAGCAGTTGTCAATATTTAGACATGAGACATATGTTTATGAAACCAACACTTTAATGCAGTTGATTTATGTATGCATTTTTCATTTAAAATTCGGGCAAACTTCATGTGGGGATATATTTTTATTTGTTTGATGGTTATGTGTTATATATCCTATCCTTACTCCAGGACCTCAAAATGGTTTAAATGGGTGGTGGTGGTGGTGGTGTCTGCCTGTGAGGCAATTTGAACATAGAAAGAGAGATTGGTCAAAGTTACTTAGTGAGTTTTCATGCCTGAAAGCAACTTGAGCTTCCGTTTCCAATTATACCCATAATTTCCTTGCCATTGAGGAACATTAAAAATCAAAGGGAAGTGGTATCCTCCTTATCCTTGCTTTGCTTCTCATCTCATCAGATTTGTGTGAGGGATGAATTACTCATTGTCAGATCCACTGCTTGATGAGAAACCCAGTGAAATGTGTCATAGTTCCTTGGTTTCTAGAAAGAAGGAGGATCACAGAGATGACAGACAGGGATAGGTATTCTCCCCAATGGGAAGCTATCTAACTTCTCAGTTCCTAATCCAGGGCAAAATTCATTCAGCATTTTTTTCTGGCAAAAATAGCTAAGCTTTTCAAGACAGTGAGAAGCTTCACATATCAAGGGAGCAAGGGGACACACGAGGAATAATAATAATAATAATAATAATAATAATAATAATAATAATAATAATAATAATAATAATAATAATAATAATAATAATAATAATAATAATAATGTTGGAAGGGACCTTGGAGGTCATCTAGTCCAACCCACTGCTCAGGCAGGAAATCCTATACCATTTCAGACAAGTGGCTGTCCAATCTCTTCTTAAAGACTTCCAGTGTTGGAGCATTCACAGCTTCTGGAGGCAGGTTGTTCCACTGATTAATTGTTCTAACTGTTGGGAAGTTTCTCCTTAGTTCTAAATTGCTTCTCTCTTTGGTTAGTTTCCATCCATTGCTTCTTGTCCTGCTTTCAGGTGCCTTGGAGAATAGCTTGACTCCGTCTTCTTTGTGGCAACCGCTGAGATATTGGAACACTGCTATCATGTCCCCCCTCGTCCTTCTTTTCATTAAACTAGACATACCCAATTCCAGCAACCGTTCCTTGTATGTTTTAGCTTCCAGTCCCCTAATCATCTTTGTTGCTCTTCTCTGTACTCTTTCTAGAGTCTCAACATCTTTTTTACATTGTGGTGACCAAACAGGATGCAGTATTCCAAGTGTAGCCTTACTAAGGCATTGAAAAGTGGTATTATTAACACTTGATGTGAACTTGATTCTATCCCTCTATTAATGCAGCCTAGCAATGTGTTGGCTTTTTTGGCAGCTGCAGCACACTGCTGGCTTATATTTAAGTGATTGTCCACTAGGACTCTGAGATCCCTCTCACAGTTGCTGCTATTGAGCAGGGTACCTTCTATACCAGGGGTGTCAAACTGCCGGCCCGTGGGCCAGAGCATCACAGAGAAACCGTGCCCATCCCATTTTCGGCAATGGGAAAAAGTTCCGATACGTCGTGCGACATCACGTGACATCGAGAGTTTGACATGCCTGTTCTATACTATACTTGTGCGTTTGGTTTTTCTTGCCTAAATGTAGAACCTTACTTTTTTACCATTGAATTTCATTTTGTTAGATAGCGCCAGTGTACAAGTCTGCCATGATCCTTCTGTATCTTAAACCTATCTTCTGGAGTGTTGGCTATTCCTGCCAGCTTGGTGTCATCTGCAGATTTGATGAGTTCCCCATCTATCCCCTCATCCAAATCATTGATGAAGATGTTGAAGAGCACTGGGCCCAGAAGAGAGCCCTGGGGAACCCAACTACACACTTCCCTCCATGTAGATGCAGTTCCATTGAGGACTACATGCTGAGTATGACTGGTCAGCCAGCTACGAATCCATCTGGTGGTGATGCTGTCTAACCCACATCTTTCTATCTTATCAAGTAGTAGGATGTTTAGCTTAATGTGGAAGAGACTATAAGTCCCAAGACTAACCTCCCCTGACCTTCTTCTTGTAATGTAGCTGCCAGACCAAATATGGAACAACTTCTTCCATGTTTTGATTATGTATGGTGGAACCATTGGCTGAAGGGGAGGGAGTCCTGCCAGAGGAGGTACAGAGACATTCTACCTTAGAGTCCATTAGTGGGGGAAAGCATTTTTGATCAAATCCCTAGGTCTATGTATACCATTTCCAAAGGGAAGGTTAACAGTGTTGTGAGATTCTTGTAATATAGGCATCAACAATGCCTATATTACAAGACTACCCACAAGTGGTTCTAGTTGCTTGCATATAACATTATTGTGCAGATTGTGACAAACGTGTAATTAATGTTTTCTTTCTAAACAAGCTAACTTACAAAGCCCACATATTTCAAGAGATCTTAAGCCAGGTAAATTACGATGTGCATTAATGCTAAATTGTGATTAATCTAGAAGAGAAAGCAGCACTTTGGAGTGAGCAATGGGAGGGAGATGTGTTTGTAAACCTGAAGTTAACCTCAATCTTGTCAGGAGAAAGCATGCCTTCTTGTCATCCATATACATCCACTGTTTCCACAGCATTATTTCCTGTCTAAGTAAAAGGCTGGTTGTATTAGCATTGCCTTGTGCATTCATTGGTACATGACAACTGAAGCTTTAAAATTAATAGTTTAGAGATACAGAAACTCAGCTAGATTGCTTTATTTACCAACTTTCATTTCTTCAGCATTAGTGCAGAAAAGAGAAACTCAGTCACAATTAAAAATCCCACAGAGGTAATTTCTGCCTTGGTTGAAGTTATTATTCTATGTTAAAGCTAACGCTATAAGGATTCAGGAGAACATTAAAAGGAAAAAAGTAATGTTGTCATGTGTTTAACCTGTTAATTATAGTAATCTACACTACACTGTAAGTATTTTAACCTGCAATGAGTAACAGGGGGTTGAGGAAATGAGCAGACTATAGCAAATGGGGGTGGGGTGGGGGTGGTGAAACCTGAGCTATGTGCTTCCTAGTTGTTTATTTTCATATTTCCACATGCAATGCTATCTACTAGGATTTACCCTTCTACAAAAAATGTTTTGATTTCTTTTCTTCCAATTTTCTTAAAAAAAGATTTCAACAGTTCCTATGTTTGAATTCATATTGTATATTTTAGAGGAAAGAGCAGAATTATTTGTACATTCCACATTGAAGTAGATATTGCATTGGTAATGCAATGTCCGCCCCTTTCTCCCACTTTCACAGAAAAAAAAATGAGAAAATTAAAATTCACAATAATATTATCTGCCAAACATGCCCAGCTAATGGATAGAACCACTCTTTTGGGTGATCTACTTATGGAACCAAATGATAAACCTATCACATACAGATTCCAACCATCATACAGATCACATGTCCAATTCATGCTCCATCAATAATGCCCATTCACTGAGAGATTTATAAGACAAATATTTGCCCATTATGGATTTTGCATAATGGATTATGCCTTTTCTTACTATGGATCATGGCATTTGAGAGACACCTTGAAAAGCCAGCAGAAGTCTTGAATATCTATTTCTATATGTGGTCTTTCAGCTTGTGGTTTTGCTCCTTCACCTCAACAAAGATTTTAAAAAGTGTACTTGCCAATTCCCTTTTAGTTCTTCTGTGGTTATTTTTGATAGGAATGGATAGCTCTGCATCAATGTTATAGTTACACACAGTGCTTTTTTTTTGTAAAAGAAAAAGGTGCCGGAACTCACACATGTCATACAACCCGCCTTGCCTACCCTACAAGGTTCCATCCAAAAAAGGTGCCGGAACTCCGTTCTGAGCGTTCTATGAGAAAAAAAAGCCCTGGTTACACATGACACACACATCTATTCTATTCCATTATCAAATATACTGAGAACTGCATTCTTTTTTCATTGTTTGGAAATCACATTTGTGTCCCACAAATCTACAGTTTTGTAGATTTTACTGTAAAAGACATTTTCCATGTGGCTTTATATACACTTTAATGCATTTAAGTTCAAAACCAAAGGCAATTAGATAATTACTTTCCCACCTGCTTATTAGTTGGAAAAATACGAATATGATTTTATATAAACATGTAGAGATTATTTCCATCATGTTTCATCTTGGTGGTCATTTTCATTTTACATCCCTATAATGTTAAAAAAAATGCTACCCAAGTCTCCAATCATCCCATTCAAAATCCTCCTATAGAAAAATCGCTAGAAATATTTGAGGTGGTAAATGAGAAGAAGACGATGGTCCTAGGAACATGCAAATATCAGAATCCACGTTTCAGAGAGGTTTCAGCGGCTTTAAGTGTCTATTGTTGTGGTCAACAGCTCACTTGCTTTGCTTTTCTAGAGCTCAGACAAAAAATAGAGCCAAGCAGCAATAGCAATTGTTAATGCATAAAAAATGGGCAATATTTTATTATCAGGGACTAAATTAACCTTTTGTGCTTTCCAAAGATTGCATGAGGCATGGTTGGCAATTTCTGGGCATCACTAAAAATAAGAGGCAGGGAAATTCTTGCTACTTCTATTTTTTAAATTGTACAAAATGTTACTTTTACCATATCAGATCATCTAGAACACTCTCCTTGAGCACATTGGTATTTTTAACATGGGAAAAGAATCTTTCTAGTTGCCTTTTAAAATTAGGAACTAGGATATGATAAGAACATGTGGCAGGTGTAATGAAGGCAATCAGAAGCCACCTCTTTACTGTAGCAGAGAAATGTCCATGTAGATGTGTCCATCATTGAGTATGATGTAGTGACTTAACAGAAGAACAGAGTTGAAAGGGAACTTGGAGGTCTTCTAGTCCAACCCCCTACTCAAGCAGGAGACCCTATATCATTCCAGACAAGTGGCTGTACTGTCTCTTCTTAAATACCTCTACTGATTTTTTTAAAAAAGATAAGTACTATTGGATAGTTATTAAGAGACCTATTGTTGGAAAAATTACCAATAGACTGTACGAAGAAATGTGCCAAGAAATAACATCAGGAAGTAGGAGAAGAACCTGGAGCAGAATCAAGAGAGGAATCAGTCTGGAGTCATTACATTCCCACAAGTGTCCACCTTGAATTCTGTTGACTCTTATTTAGCACCAATTTAGTCCTGTCAGTTCACTAGATTCTTGTGTATAGGCTTGCGTAATGTCAGCTTGACTAGAACTTAATACTTTGTGCTTGACAGGAATAGAATGTACCATTACAGCAAGCAATAAAAAGCAAATAAAATTCTAATTAGTGTGGTAGGTCAGGATTTACCCAGATCTATCAGGATGAAATGTGAAAGAGTTTCTCTTGCTCAAGTTAGTTCAACAATGAAGTATTGAACAACATTTTAATATACTGAGACTATGCAAATTGCACTTTGCATTGTTCAGATTTGAAGAAGGCTAATAAAACCTAATTTCCTCACAATTAAACAGTCTGTTTAATTTGAGATCCCTCTTTCACATTTTATAGGTTTGGTGAAGCCTTTACTATAGTTAAAATATGAGCAAATGACCAGACATTTTCTACTGAGTAAACAGGGAATGTGCTCTGACTTTCTCTTTGGAGACAAATGCTGCCATGTTAACAGTCTCTGTTGGGAACCTTTCAAGGAGCAAAACCCCTACTGCCTCCAGATGACCTTCCTGGTTTGGTGGATGGATGGAAGCAACAGCCATCAGACAGTTTGGCATTATGCATAAAGTCAGCCCTTAAATTGATAGAAGCCAATAATACCTTTTGCCACCAGCTTCCTACAAACAAATAATGTACCTGAAGGAACCCCGGTGGGTGTAGAACGGACCATGAGACATACAATGCTATGCTTAGAGTCTGAGAATGGAAGAGAGTGAAAAAAAATGAAAGAAATGGAAGATGCAAGCTTTGCTATAGTTAAAAACTAAATATAGTTTACAGCTATGAAAAGTGATCAGAAAGAGATGGGATATGTTCAAAGACCTAGCCCATATCCATTTTGTGGCTGATCAGATTTCATGGATTCATTTTTGCCTATCATTCTAATTTATTTATTTATTTATTTATTTGTTTTTATAAACCGCCCTTCTCCCGAGGGACTCGGGGCGGTGTACAGAGTAAGATAGGCAACAAAACGAAACAGTATTGAAAACAATAATCAGAACAAAACAAACTGGGACCCCAATTAGAGCTATCAGAGCTATCAGGCCAGGCCGGACTGCTGGAATAAGTAAGTCTTTAAGTCGCGCCGGAAGGTGCGGAGGTCGGGGGCCATCCGGATTTCAGTTGGTAAGCAGTTCCAGAGGGCTGGCGCACCCACCGAGAATGCCCTCCCCCTGGGCGCCACAAGCCGACATTCCTTGAGCGGTGGCACCCTGAGGAGGCCCTCTCTGTGGGAGCGCACAGGGCGGTGGGGTGTTGACATTGGCAGAAGGTGCTCCCGTAGGTAGTCCGGACCCATGCCATGTAGGGCTTTGTATGTCATTGTTAGCACCTTGAACTTCACACGGAAGGCAACCGGAAGCCAGTGCAGCGCACGGAGGAGAGGTGTGATATGGGAGTATCGGGAGGCTCCCAAAAGTGTCCGTGCCGCTGCACTTTGCACCAGTTGAAGCTTCCGAGTGGATCTCAAGGGCAGCCCCATGTAGAGAGCGTTACAGTAGTCTAGGCGAGAGGTCACAAGGGCATGGGTGACTGTATTTGTGAACTTATCTACTTAACATGTATGCATTCCTCCATATACCTTTTCCCAGATTATGGAATCCAAAATATTTTAAATCAATATGTTTTTAGGACCATTTTGACATGAGGACTGCATCACTAAGTCAGAAGGGTAAAATCTGAAGAGTCACTGTAGAGTCAATTCTACATTTTAACATGGAGAGAGAATCAAATCTTGGAATATTCTTAATTCCAAAATCACCATCCCCTCCTATTTAGTCTTGCATGACAGAACCATTTGGAAGACCCCTGAAGAGACAGCTTTGATGCTTCTCCTTTGACCTTCTCCCCTCTGGTTTCTACTCTCCTCCTGGCTTTACTCTTTCTATTTCTCTTTCTGAATGGGAGGGTCATATTGGTGCTTTGCTAAATTTTCATTTTTAATTCATATTATGTAGCCACTGAGTTAGCGCTGGATGGCCTTTCATTTTGATCAGCCATATCTTACATGAACTTAGTTTACCTTTTCTTTGGAATGAGGGGAGAAGTATTCTACGAAAGGATTTTGGAGTCCATAACATGTCTTCCATGTTTTGCATATCATACATGTATACTTGGATCATAAACCTTGTCAGCATGTTGTATTATGATGTGATATTTGAGTGCATCATTGACCTAGAAGGTCTATTTTGATATCAAATTGCTGTAATAATACTGTAGAAAGAGATTATATTATATTACTGCTTAAAAATTTTGCTAGTTTTACATAGCCATTTTTTTTAAAAAGAAAGTCAATCTTACTCCATTGTGTTTTGAGTATAGCTTTTGAGTTGGCTGTTAAATCTGTCTCCCATTTTCTTTGCTTTCTCTCTCTCTCTCTCTCACACACACACGCCCATTTTGAAGCACAGAACAATGTGACAGCAAGGAAGACCACACCTCCTTCCAACAACCAGATACTTTGTCTCTCCACTGCTCATGTGAGGAAAGCCCTAAGTAGAGTCAACCCACGGAAAGCTGCGGGACCAGACAATATTTCTGGCAGAGTGCTCAGAGGAAGTGCAGACCAACTGGCAGATGTTTTCACCGACATCTTTAACATTTCTCTGAGCACCACTGTTGTCCCAAAGTGCTTCAAGACAATGATCATCGTTCCTGTGCCAAAGAAACCATCTGTGTCTTGCCTCAATGACTACCGTCCCGTTGCACTTACTCCCATCATCATGAAGTGCTTCAAGAGGCTCATAATGAGGCACATAAAGACCCTGCTGCCCGTAACATTGGATCCACTGCAGTTTGCATACCGCTCAAATCGTTCCACCGATGACACCATCTCTACTACACTCCATCTAGCTCTCAGTCATCTAGAAAACAAGGACTCATACGTACGTATGCTGTTCATAGACTTTAGTTCAGCATTCAACACTATTATTCCCCAACACCTGATGGGGAAGCTGGCCCTGTTGGGCCTGAATACCTCCCTCTGTAACTGGATCCTGGACTTTTTGACTGGAAGACCTCAGTCAGTCTGGATCGTGAATAACATTTCTAACACCATCATACTGAACACTGGGGCCCCTCAGGGCTGTGTGCTCAGTCCCCTATTGTTCACCCTGCTGACACACGACTGTGTAGCAATGCACAGTTCGAACCACATCATTAAGTTCGCTGATGACATGACCGTGGTGGGTCTCATTAGCAAGAATGATGAGTCAGCATATAGAGAGGAGGTGGAGAAGCTAATAGACTGGTGCAAAGGCAACAACCTGTCTCTGAATGTAGACAAAACAAAAGAGATGGTTGTTGACTTCAGGAGGACAAAATATGACCGTTCTCCACTGAACATCAATGGTTCCTTTGTGGAGATCATAAGGAGCACCAAATTTCTTGGTGTTCACTTGGCGGAGAATCTCACTTGGTCCCTCAACACCTGTTCCATAACAAGGAAGGCCCACCAGTGTCTTTACTTTCTGAGGAAACTGAGGAAGTCACAGTTTCCACCATACATCCTCACAACCTTCTACAGAGGGACTATTGAGAGCACCCTGGGCAGTTGCATTACTGCCTGGTTTGGAAACTGCACCATTTTTGATCACAAAACCCTACAGCGAATAGTGAGGATGGCAGAGAAGATCATCAGGGTTGCTCTTCCCTTTGTCATGGATATTTACATCACACATTGCATCCGTAAAGCCAGAAACATTGTGGCTGATTACACACACCCCTCATACACACTCTTCACTCTTTTGCCATCTGGAAAGAGGTACAGGAGCATTCGGGCTCAGACATCCAGATTGTGTAACAGTTTCTTCCTACAAGCCATTAGAATTCTCAACACGAAGAAACTGGAAATATAAATACTTGTATTTGTAGTTTTTTAAGTTTTTAGTTTAGAGTTATGTGTAGTTTGTGTTCTGTTCTTTTGATTCATGTTGTCTGATGTAGCACCTTGGTTCTGGGGAAACGTTGTTTCGTTTCACTGTGTAAAAAGGTAAAGGTTCCCCTGGACATGCGTGCTAGTCATTTCCGACTCTAGGGGCCGGTGCTCATCTTCGTTTCAAAGGCGAAGAGCCAGCGCTTGTCCGAGGACGTCTCCGTGGTCATGTGGCCGGCATGACTAGACGCCAAAGGTGCACGGAACGCTGTTACCTTCCCACCGTAGTGGTCCCTATTTTTCTACTTGCATTTTTATGTGCTTTCGAACTGCTAGGTTGGCAGAAGCTGGGACGAGTAACAGGCGCTCACTCTGTTACGCGGCACTTGGGTTTCGACCTGCCAAACTGCCGACCTTTCTGATGGACAAGCTCAGCGTCCTAACCCACTGAGCCACCACGTCCCTTTCACTGTGTACTGTACTGTATATTGTTGAAATGACAATAAAGTCTACTACTACTACTACACATACACACACACACAGACAAAACCAAACGATATGATGATGTACAACTAAAAATATAACAGTAGTAATAAAATCAGAAAAGAATAAACAAAATAGCGATTAAATGAGTGACTCTTGTAGACACTAAAAATATATCCATGTAGTGTTAATGAAGAACTAGCTCAAGCCCTTAACATATTATTAAATTTTGCTATATAGACCATTTTCTCAATTTTAGTGCAATATGTTATTCAAAAACAATGATATAATATGCTTAGATTTTTAATATTCTCTTTAAGTGCATTAAATATTGAATATGTATAAGAGATTAAAAAATGGATATGCTATTATTAATTACAGTTTTGGATATTAATGTTATAAACATGGTTCAGTTTACCTTTTTTGTGCTATTGCATAGATAACAATTACATCCTAACCCAGTGATGGCGACCTTTTAAAGACCGAGTACCTAAACTGCAACCCAAACTCCACTTATTTATCATTGGGTGCCAGGTGGGCATGACCACTGGGTGGGCGTGCCTGCAGTGGTCATGGCAGACTGGGTGGGCATGGCCAGGGTGGGTGTGGCCATGTCGATGTTGCTCATGGGGGGATGCCTATGGGGGCTGGGCATGGTTGGGGGAGATCCAGGGGGTGTCTGGTGGGTGGGACAGTGGGTAGGAGGCTCATCCTGCAGGGTGAGGTGAGGCGAGGCAGGGAGCAGGGCAGGGGTGCCATTTCCATTAAGCATTTCTTGAAGACGAATCATGACCCAAACTAGGTAACATCAGCAATGCCAGAAGAGAGGGGGTTTGTGGAATGAAGGAGGAGAAGAGGAGAAGGAGGGTGGCTGTGGAGTCCTTGCTGCTCTCTGAGATTGGTGGTTTTCTTGCAGATGTTTCATGACTTAAACTAGGTAACATCATTAGTTCACTTATTATCCCATTTTGGGTCCTGAAACATCTGCAAGGAAACCACCATCCTCAGAGACACACACCCCCCGCCACCAAGGACCCTTCATTTTAACTCTGAGCCAGAAATATTCTCCTTGATTGGCATTCTGGACCATCTCAGGGCAGAAGAACCTGCCTGGCAGGACCTCATTCCTCTGGGGCACATCATGGGGCACATGATGTGGCACATCATGGGGCACATCCCATGATGTGCCATGGGACATCATGGGGCACATCATGGGGCACATCCCAATGCCCCCATCCTTCCTCCACCATTTCCTGGACCCTAAAGGCAAATGAAGTTTCTCTCAACCACCAGCTCCGGCACTCCTGATTCCTCTGAGCTGCTCCACCACCTCCAGCTTTGCCTATCTCTCGGGGCTTCATCTGGATGTGGCACCACTACCCCCATTTGTGGATCGGGATGCTCCTCCAAAGGCCAACTGCATCCTCCCTTCCAGTGGTTTCCCCCAACCTTTCATTGCCTCAGCTCCACACATAACCCCTCACAACCCCGAAATAGCCTTCCAGGAGCAAATTCTTCTCCTTTTTTCTTGCTCACC
The DNA here is from genome assembly GCF_964194415.1 of Vipera berus. NCBI lineage: Eukaryota > Metazoa > Chordata > Lepidosauria > Squamata > Viperidae > Vipera > Vipera berus. The sequence goes on along the minus strand of NC_138206.1, from coordinate 89,717,231 downwards.
CTGGCAGTCCTTCACCCACTCCCCTCAGACCCATAACCGGCACCCCACTCCAACCGCCAGTGGGGCTGGGTCCCTCAGCAATGGTGGGGGTGATGTTGAGGGTTGGCGGTACCAGCTTCCTTTTGGCTGGCATGGCGGCAGCGGCAGTAGTGGCAGAAGCTGGGGCTTGCGTTCTGTAGCACCTAGCAAGGGAACTGCCTCAGAAGCAGCAGCAGCAGTGGCATTGTCATCACTGGCTTGGCTGCCCTAAGTGAGGCCGAGGCTGCAAGCGAGGCCTAAATCTCTCAGCCCAGCCCTGAGGTAAAAATGTAAATAGGTGAGAGGAGGAGAGGAAGGGGCATGGCCAAAGTGCAAGTGCACCATTGGGTGCATGAGGGAGAAACAGAAAAAACATCTTCCACAAACTCGCTGTCCTGCCACTGGCTGGGACTGTCTCCAGCATCCACCCACCCTCTCCTTGCAATTGGATGGCTTGTCCAGGAGGTTGAGGCAGGCCAGAAAAAAGACAGGTCGTAGTTTGAGGACCCCTGAGCTACAGCTTTGGTGGCTCTGTAGGCAGAGCTGTAAACTTCTCTTCTCTGTCTACAGAGCCACCAAAGCAGCAGGTGGAGTGCTGGAGGCTCCAGGAGGGTGGGCGCTGAAGTGGGCAGTTGGGCCATTGGCAAGAGCAATGCAGTTGACTGGAAAGTGGTCTCAGAACAAGTGGGGCAGGAAAGGAAAGAAATCCTCCGAGGCCGCTTTTCACTCAAGTGTGTTGCTCTTGCCAATGGCCCAACTGTCCACTTCAGCACCCTCCTTCCCTGAGCCTCCAGCAATCCATCTGTTGCCTGCCAGCCCCCACCTCAAGGCCTTGCCCACCACCACATAGCACAGCCACACTGGGGCTGCAGGGCATGGGTCCTACCCTCCCACCACCATCCAGCGTAAGGTTGCCGCCTGTTCTGTTCCAGCCTACGACCGGCCCTGTTTGTGTGTTAGGGACAACCCCTTTTTCCTTTTTACAGTCAACAGGCTGGAAAAACCCAACCCAAATTTATTTACAGTTCAAACAAAAAAGCAATCGAATATTTCCTTCAATAAATAAATCAAAATATCAAACAAGAGTCAACAAACAAGAGTTAAACAGAAGTATCAAGAACAGACCAGGACTCTCTCAGAATGTCTCCAAACTGTTGCCTTCAGCAACCAGCCCTACCCACACCTTTCCCTTTTATTATCAGTCCCAAGGCATGGCTTCTCACTGCCTTCTCCTCCTCTCACTGAGTTGCCTCATTGATTTTCTCTGCTCTGCTGGATTGCATTCTGCTTCTAGTGTCTCCGAACAGATTCAGCTGTGACTCATCTAAGTCCGACACCTCGTACTCACACACCTGAGCCTCATGAGGAACATGACTGGAGGGGCCAGGCTGAGAGTCCTGCAGTGTATCAGAGCCTCCCTCTGACACCAAAGGCTCTCCAAACCCCTCCTCCTCCTCCTCAGATTCATTGGACTCAGCTGATAGGAGCACAGGCTGATACTGAATCACACTATCCCGCACCACAGGGCCCTTCCCCTGGGTCTGCCGATCTGGATGTGGTCGGGATGGGAATTGTTCGTGGAAGGCAGACACGAAAGCAGGAGCATGAACAGTGGTCGCATCCTCCCAGGTGAACTCCTCGGGTCCATAGCCTTTCCATTCGATCAGGTACTGGAAGCGACCTTTCAGCCAATGGGAGTCCTGATTGCTGGAGACCTCGTACTTGGGGGTGCTGTCTTCATCATGATGTTCCAGGAGAAATGCGGTGACCCAGAAAATCAATGGTCACCCAGTAGAACTGGCACTTTTCCAATTTGGCATACAGCCGATGTTCTCGGAGTCGCTGCAGGACCTGACGGAGATGCTGATGGTGCACCTCTTGTGATGGGGAGTAGATCAGAATGTTGTCCAAGTAGATCACAACAAACTGATCTAACAAGTCCCGGAAAATATTGTTCATGAAATGCTGAAACATGGTGGGGGTGTTAGTCAGGCCAAATGGCATCACTGTGTATTCAAATTGTCCATATAAAGTACCAAACGCTGTCTTCCACTCATCACCCGACCGAACTCTGACAAGGTTGTAAGCTCCACGCAAGTCCAGTTTTGTGAAGATCTTTGCCTCCCAAAGTTGGTCCAAGAGTTTGGGGATGAGGGGCAGTGGGTATCGATTGTGCATTGTGATGGCATTTAATTTTCTATAATCACAGCAAAGCCGCAATTCGCCAGACTTCTTTTTGACGAAGAGCATGGGTGCAGACACTGGCAAGGACGAGGGGCGGATGAAACCCTGAGCCAAATTCTTATCAAGAAAGTCCTGCAATGCAGCCAACTCAGGGTCTGACATGGAATACAAATGCCCCAATGGGAGAGGCGCGTCAGGGACTAAATCAATGGGGCAGTCATAGGGCCTGTGCGGGGGTAATTGATCTGCCTTCATCTCACTGAACACATCAGCATAATCAGTCAGTTTGGAGGGCAAAGAAACCCTCCACCTGGCCAGCACAGATATGGTGGGTGTGGTCCACACACTGTAAGCTTGGGAAGGTGACCAAGTTCTGTGACCAATAGATCTGTGGGTCATGCGTCTGAAGCCACACCAGTCCCAAGACCATGGGGAAATGCAGATCTGAGGTGATATAGAACTGGATGGCCTCCTCATGGGGACTGATGGCCATACATAATGGTTGCGTGGTGGCCTTAATTGGCCCAGACAGGAGCACCCGACCATCGATAGTCTCCACTAACATGGGCAGTTCCACCAGGCACTGGAGAACAGCCCATTTGGTCAGAAATGCTGAGTCCATAAAATTTGTGGTGGCCCCAGAGTCAATTAAGGCATGGACTGGAATCACCTTCAGCTTTCTGGGGAGGATCAGACGTGCCTCCAATATCAGATGCCATGGAGGTCCACAGGCAGCATCAGAAAGACGTCGCTCAGTGTTGTGGGACACCCAACCTAACACACCTTTTAGATCGGGCTCAGGGTGTTTCCCAACAGAGGAGTAGGGGGCTTTCTCAGGGCAGAGTCAGTCACTGATGCCCTTTGTCACTTCTTTGGGCAGAAGGCAGCCAAATGCCCAGGGTCCCCACAGTAAAAACACAAACCCCCCAAACATCGCCTGTTCATTTCTGCCACTGATAGACGAGGCCTGGCAGCACCTAGCTCCATTGGCTCCTCCCTCTGAACCGGGGTCTCACACACAACAGGGGCCACAGGGTTCTCTGGGGTGGCATGGTGACTCCTTCGCTGCTGCAGCCGAGCATCAATCTGCAGACAGAGATGGATCAGCCCAGTGAGGTCTGAGGGAATATCAATATGGGCCACCTCATCCAACATCTCCTCTGACAATCCATCCTGGAAAGCGTCCACGAGCGCAGCCTCATTCCAGGCTGAATCCTGGTTAAGCAGCTGAAAATCACTGATATAGCCCTGTAGGGGGTTTTGACCTTGCCTCAGAGCTTTCAGGTATCAGGTATCAGGTATCAGATGCCCTCGACGGGGATGGAGACACCGGACCCGTGCTCTACGACGGTGCCGATGAGCAGGAGGAGGATCCCATGGTGAGCACGCTGGTGTGTCCCTTTGCAATCCCTGTTGTGTTAGTGAGTCCACAGTCAGGGCAGAAGGGGGCATACCGAGCTTTAATTGACTCGGGAAGCACCCGTTGTCTTATTAGCCGAACAGTGGTGTCTGAGGTGGGCATTAGGATGGAGAAGTTAGCCACCCCACTTAAGTTCCAGCAGGTAGATGGATCCCTTCTGGGGGGGCACCTGTTACCCATGTGATGGAGCCCATCCGACTGGAGATGGGAGAGCATTGGGAGACCCTCTGATTCATAGTGGTACCCTCCATGACTGAGGTGGTGATTTTAGGGCTTACCTGGCTTGACAAATGGGGCCCGATGATCTTGTGGGAGGGGGGCTACCATCGCCTCCACATTGGGATGGGACCCCAGCCCCCGAGCCATGACCTCATAAGGCCGGAAGGGACAGTGGAGGAAGAGAAGGCCTGTGTAGCAGAGTCTGGGCAGGGGTTCCAGGTGCCACGGGTATACCCAGATCTGGCCGATGTGTTCAACGAGCAAGAGTGTGATATCCTGCCACCTCATTGACCAACGGACTGTGCCATTGAACTGGAACCAGGGATTAAACTGCCCAAGCCCCATATGTACGCCAATGTACGCCATGATGTATGTACGTCTGGACATCAGGTAGCAGTCTGCGTCTTTATGGGGTCCTCATACATCAGACGCATATGATTACAAAACCCCACAAAGTTGTCCAATAATGGACTAGGTTGGGCTAGTAGGGGTGTGCCCCAACGAGCTGCATCACCAGAGAGAAGGCTTAACTGAAACCCCACCTTATCCTGGTCAGTGGGGAAATCAGCTGCTCTCATGCTGATAAATAGCTGACATTGTCCCAGGAAAGCAGGAAAGATATCTGGATTGCCATCAAATTTGTCCGGCATTGCAACTTGGCATTTTCTCCTGGGTGGTGGTGATGGTGATGGTGGTGGTGGTGGTGGTGGTGCAGCATGGACCTGTGTTTGTAATTGAGCCACCTGAGCTGCCAACAAAGAGAGCTGCTGGGAGAGCTGGGGATTCTCAGCACGTAGCTGCTCCATAATAGTAAGGGGTGGGAGGCTGAAGGCAAACTGTTCTGTTTCAGCCTACAAACGGCCCTGTTTGTGTGTCAGGGACAACCCCTTTTTGCTTTTTACAGTCAACAGGCTGGGAAAACCCAACCAAAATTTATTTACAGTTCAAATAAAAAAGCAATCAAATATTTCCTTCAATAAATAAATCAAAATATCAAACAAGAGTCAACAAACCAGAGTTAAACAGAAGTATCAAGAACAGACCAGGACTCTCTCAGAATGTCTCCAAACTGTTGCCTTCAGCAACCAGCCCCGCCCACACCTTTCCCTTTTATTATTAGTCCCAAGGCGTGGCTTCTCACTTCCTTCTCCTCCTCTCACTGAGTTGCCTCATTGATTTTCTTTGCTCTGCTCTGCTGGATTGCCTTCTGCTTCCAGCATCTCTGAACAGATTCAGCTGTGACTCATCTAAGTCCGACACCTCGTACTCACACAGCTGAGCCTCATGAGGAACATGACTGGAGGGGCCAGGCTGAGAGTCCTGCAATGCATCAGAGCCTCCCTCTGACACCAAAGGCTCTCCAAACCCCTCCTCCTCAGATTCATTGGACTCAGCTGCTGGGAGCACAGGCTGATACTGAATCACAACACCGCCCCTGCCCAGATGCCCCTGCCTCCCCAAGCATTTTTTTTACTATTTATTTATTTATTTATTTTTGGGACTTATATGCCGCCCTATCTCCTGAAGGACTCAGGGCAACTAACAACAATAAAAACAACAATACAAAAGTTAAAAGAAATTAAATAAACAGCCCCAATAAATAAGTTAAACTAAACAATTAAAAAATAAAAAAAAACATTTAAAAAAACCCTGTCGTCAGTCCAGGTCAGCCTGATGAAAAAGGAATGTTTTAAGGACCGGAGATCTGGGGCCATCCGGAGCTCAAGGGGGAGTTGGTTCCACAGGGCTGGCACTCCCACAGAGAAGGCCCTCCCCCTGGGGGTCGCCAGCCAACATTGTCTAGCCGACGGCACCCTGAGGAGGCCCTCTCTGTGTGAGCACACTGGGCGATGGGAAGTCATTCCCGGCAGCAGACGGCCCTGCAAATATCCCGGGCCTAGGCCATTTAGGGCTTTAAAGGTAAGTACCAGCACCTTAAATCTCACCCGGAAGACAACCGGTAACCAATGCAGCTCATGCAGGAGGGGTGTAATATGGGAGTATTAGGATGCTCCCATCACTACCCGTGCGGCCGCATTCTGCACCAGCTGGAGCCTCCAGGTGGTCTTCAAGGGCAGCCCCATGTAGAGACCATTGCAGTAATCTAACTAACCACATAAGTACTAACCTGCCTTTCAGCTACATTCCATTTCTCCGTTCACTTGTCAGCCTTCTCCGCATGTTTGTGGGACTATCGGTAAAAAAATAGTTCCATCAGACTTTTTAACTTCTCGCCAAATCTCATGAGAAGTTAGAAATCTCATGGAACTTTTTTTTTTACCGATAGTCCCACAAACACGCGGAGAAGGCTGACAAGTGAATGGACAAACAGAATGCAGCTGAAAGGCAGGTTAATTAAAAATGTCTGGGGGAGATGCGGGGGGGAGTGGCAATCTACTCTGGGTGGCTTCAGCAGGTGCCCGGCAGGGGGAGGGAAGCAACTGGTCTACTACCATGCTAGCCCTGCCGTGTTGCTTCTCCACCCCATGCACAGGCCCTGCCCCACCCCTCGCATTATTATTTTGGTAATAATAAATATACATGTTACCCTTTTACAATATTAATTAACTGAACGCCTATGAAGGCTCAAGTAGCATAAATTAGCCTGGTCAACTATTAGACCTCCACATTTTAAAAAATGCAACAGTACAACAAGAAGAGAATATAAAATTATTTTGAGGGGAGAGGGAGGAGAAGATGAGAAGAGAAAGAATGATAGAAAGTCTGTCTTTCAGTTCCAATAATTCTTGATGTTTAAAATCTCTGAAGTTTCTTTCTGTGTTAAAAATGAAAAGCTACAAGTTTATCTTTTGCCATTTTCCCAAGGGAAGCTGACCCGAATATTCCAGCAGCAGTTGAAAAGGTTTTTTCCTAGCTTTATCAAATGGCCCCAACAGAGCTGAGTTTAAAATTAAAAGCTTCTCCTACCAGAGGGAATATATGTGACTTTAATAACTGAAATGTGTTTTTACTTTCTATTACAGGGGTCAAAAGGTTTCCAAACAAACCAAATTTATCAATTATTTAGAGCTGATTTCTTCTGAAGTGGTATTTCTAAGATATTATTTGGTGGAGAAATTTAATGTTCTAAAGCCAGCAGCAGAATTTTATTCATAACAAATTTCTCTGAAACTGAATTTGCTGGGGCAACTTAATTTTCCACTATCGTGTTTGCACTGCAGAAATATCAACTGAAGTGTTATAGGGCCTAACAAGTGGGCTTTTCAAAGAAAAAAAGCTTGCTTATTCAGCAGCTCCCCTCTTTGCTCTTTATTGCTTAAGAAATGAACCAGCCAATTGTATTTGGAGCAGAATTTCTTTAGGTGCGTCAATGATAATCTAAGGGGAAACATCTGCACCTACATTAGAGCAGATTTAAAACCGAGGAAACAATATCATAAACCACACTGTGTCATCCAAGTAGCCCCCCAAAAAATCACATCAGTGTCAAAAGTTTTGTTAAAGGTGGTTTGAGTTGTATTTCCATAATATTTATAGTAGGGGTTTTTCCCTCTATGAATTCAGAGTATGATATTTCATTTAGCAGAAGAAATAGAAGGAATGTAATTAGAGAAAAGTCCTTGAAAAAATAGATAAAATCCCTAATGTAGTCCACAGGTCATGTAAATACTGTATTTATTATGTAACTAAACATACATTGGATTTCTGCCTAAAGACTGCCATTGTAGGCTGCCAGAAGATGTTATGAAACAGTTCATAAATTCATAGAAAGTCTGGTAAAATGAAATCAACATTCCACAAGCTAACACTTCATTGTCTTCCAAACAGTTAAAAAACAACAGCAGGTTTATTTTTGCCAGCAAGTAGAAAAGCAACTAGGGTGTAACACAAGGCAATTAATTATTTTAAGAAAAACAATTAGTCAAAATGGACTGCATTTGTCAGTGAAATATATAAAGTCTGTTTATCTAGATACAAACTATTTATATCTAGGCTGACTGACACTTAATCCTTGATGTGTCTAGGGAAGGAAGGGAAAACATACCAAGAACACTGGTGGCATCTCCTCCTCCTCCTCCTCCTCCTCCTCCTCCTCCTCCTCCTCCTCCTTCCAGACCTGAACAGTCCAGTGGTCTGATTTGGTATACAGTAAGTTCTTCAAGATTTTCAGTTTTTCTTTTATGTTATAAAAATACTTAACAACTATATGTAAAATATTGTATATAATAGACAAATATTAAACATATCCTTTCTCCATTCTCTTGTGTGTGTGTGTGTGTGTGTGTGTGTGTTGGAACTTGTCCTCTTGTGCCTACTTAAATATTTCAGGCTAATTCCCCACTTGACTCCTGGCTCAGCCAGTCTCTCTCCGGCAATTGGTAGCCTTCTATTCTTACAATGTCACTGCCTGAGATTTATTTTTGTTTGTTAAAAAAAAAACAGGTGAGAGAAGGATGTTTATTTATTTATTTAATACCATACAACCCAAAAGCTCTCAATGCCACATAATATATTTACAACTAAAACAACTACTATTCACAACAGTGTAACATCCATTGGAAAATGAATAGTAACAAAAACATCCTTAAAAATCATATAGTGATGCTAATTAAACTTTATTTAAAGCTTTTTAGAAGAGGTCTCCAATTTTTTCCTGGAGGTGATAATTATTTGGACAAACCTCACCTCAAAGGTTAGTCTGAATAATAAAGAGGCTATATTGGAGAAACATCCCAGTTCAGTGCATCATACCACAGAAATGAACATTCTCCAGGACTCCCCAGTGTGGAAGATGTCCACATTGGATGGGGCAAACCCGGATAGAGAAGATAGACCCAGAAATATTTTATGGATATTGTTACATGTGGTCTCACACTATGTATGTCTGACCAACAGGAAATATGTGTCATAATGAAGAAGAACACTCAAGGAAGACCCATCTTCTCCATAACTTGGGAATACTTTGGTGGTTTCTAGAGATACGTTTCCTGTATGCATATTGTATGATGATGACAGATGAAGAAGACTTTGAATGTATAGGTTATAAAAGGAACACTTGTAGAGGTTTGAAGGAGATACTTGTCTTGCTATCCATCTCTTCTTCCTGCATTTTTATTTAGTCAGTACTGCTTGACTAAATCTGAATGTTGTGATGTATTCAATTATTGGCCAGGGGACAATTTCTCTCTACCTATTTTTTTTTTAGTTGTCTTGAATTCAGTGTAGAGTTAATTGGCTAGTGGAGATATGGTGCATTAAGCTCATTACAAAATGGACAAAAAGGACATAAGTTACTGATGTACTTTAAAAGATAGCAATAACATACAACTGGACTCTTCCGGATTTCCTATCATGGATGTGTATGTGAGGCTAGGGGAAAGAGAACACCTCTAATGGGCAGGATCATCTTAGTGCTCTAGAACCCAATGGTTGTTGCTCCAGTGATCTAGAAATGTAGTCAGGAAATTCAGTCATTTTCAACTCTACAGACCCTGAGGACAAAATATACACCTATTTCAGAAGGCATTTGAAAGCCTACATGTCTAAATGAATTGCATACCTCTTGCTACTTAAGATATGAATGTTTTGATCCTTCTTTACATAACATCTCTCTTCTTCTAACCTGTATCCCCATTGTCTTCCTATTGGAATTTATTGTTTGCACTAAGCTTGCGTGTTAGCAGAAGATATGAAATTGTTTTATGCAAGGTGTATGGATGTGTTGAGGGGTTGGAAGCTATTTAATACGTACTGAATTTGATCATGATTCAAAGAGAAGAGGAGGTTTCTCTTCCTCTCCCCCCCCCCCCCCGCTTTTATTCTGCCTTACAGATTCCAGTTCTTGACAAGGGAAAGAGCAAAGGCTCTCCTTACTGGATAATGAAGGGGATCCCGAAAGGTCAGCTTTGAAATAATGAATTCCACACATACATGAGATCTAAACACTTTCTGCTTACTCTTTAAAAAAAATTAAAAATATGGAACTGAAATGTTGATAATATGTTGCTTATAGTGAGACTTGATTTTCCTTTTTTTTTTTGCAAATCCTTTGGAGGAAGACAGGCCAATGTAAATCATGCACTCAGAACACACAGAAACATATTTATACCTGTATGTTTATATCTCTGTATATTTGCTTAGATGTTAGACTGAATCTTTAGTGTTCAGTGAATTTATATTCACATGTGAATACTGACAGACATTTTTCTCTATTTTTCAGACAGAGAATATACTCCCATATTGGTGGATGGCAAAAGTCATTTGTATATTTCAAAATATTTGAGGACCACCTACCACATTTTCTTGGGATGTGAAAGTTTACATGAAAGTCAATACCCAATGAATTTTGGAATTCTTTATGACCACAGATAAGAAAAAACATCACAAGGAGACTGCTGACTGCTCACTCTTAAGTGCTGAATTTGAAGGTTTTTATAAGGTCCAGTGGAAGTTATTTATATAATGAAACTAATGTATGATATTTATATCAAGAACATGGTAGATTCCCTTTATTAGTAAATATTAAGATTGTGAATGTATAAACAGCACCATTATTTACAAAACATTATGTATACATTTGAGGGGATACGGTGGCTCAGTGGGTTAGGACGCTGAGCTTGTCAGTCAGATGGTTGGCAGTTTGGCGGGTCAAATCCCAAGTGCCGCGTAACAGAGTGAGCGCCTGTTACTCGTCCCAGCTTCTGCCAACCTAGCAGTTTGAAAGCACGTAAAAGTGCAAGTAGAAAAATAGGGAACACTATGGTGGGAAGGTAACAGTGTTCCGTGCGCCTTTGGCATCTAGTCATGCCAGCCACATGACCACGGAGACGTCCTCGGACAAGCACTGGCTCTTCGGCTTTGAAACGGAGATGAGCACCAGGCCCTAGAGTTGGAAACGACTAGCACACATGTGTGGGGGAACCTTTACCTTACCTTACCTATGTATACATTTATATTGATATTAAATATATTGGGTTTAATTTACAGTTTGAAGATAGAAAGATTAAGGTGCTATATCAACTGAACTGAATTAAAATGACTTCACAACTCTTGGTAGCAATCAGGAGTCTTTGAAAATGATGGGGATAGAAAGAATCTTCTCATTATGTACTAAAGGGGGCCCCAACCTGTGGGCCACAGCTCAAAACAGGGGTGTGGCCTATTTGTAACCAGGTTGCATGAGTGGTGGGCCAGTATGCAGCCTCACTTGCGCAAGTGGCGGGGACCAGAACTTGCAGCCACACTCAATCAAGCAGTGGTGCTTGCACCCACCACTCACACAAATGAAGCCATGTGCACGCAGCTGCCCCTTGCATAAAACCATTCCCTCTTCCCCCCTCACCTCCACGCTGGACTGCCAACCAGAAAGGTTGGGGAATGCTGATGTACTAGGTTATCTTCTTAGACACCAAAACACTAGAAATGTATTAGTTATCCATGTACTACAAACGATAATGCCACAACTGAGTTATCTATATGGGTAGCCCTCATTAGTGAATACAATTGGGACCAGCAATTTGGTCAATAAGTGAAGGAATTGTTAAGAGAAACTAAGTCTGTGCTTATGATCTTACTTCAGTTTTCCTTCATTCTACAAAATCATAAATGTGAAAATTGGTAATCAAGTTACTTTTTCATCACTGTCATAACTGTAAACAATCATTAGATAAGACAGTCACTAAATGAGAGCTACCTGTAAATGGAATTAAGCAAAGGAGGTAGGACTATTAAATATGTTCACTACCTTGAATTGATCTTTCTATCATCTCTCTCTCTCTCACACACACACACATACCTGTCTATCTATCTATCTATCTATCTATCTATCTATCTATCTATCTATCTATCTATCTATCTATCATCTATCTATCTATCTATCTATCTATCTATCTATCTATCTATCTATCTATCTATCTATCTATCTATCTATCTTATCATCTATCTATCTACCATCTACTAATAAAATATAATAAAATAAAATAAAGGAATGTTGACATACACTTTATTGTTTTCATGGCTGGATGTTCTGAGTCAATTAGACTGAGCCCCGAATAAAAGCAAAGGCTTACGTTGATTTGATCAGGATTGTGCCTCTGCAAAATGGTGACCTGCCTCAGTGGGCATCATGGTGATGGAGGTATTTAGTGTGGTGGATGAGGGAAGAAATGGCTCCCTTTTCCTACCAGGCATACCTTTCCAATCTGATGCATTTCCCGACGTGGCCTTGCTCAAGCTTATAAACCACTGGAATCAATTTCTTTTAAAAACACGTTTTTCAGAAACTTATTACGCACTTTAGAGATATATTATATACCTTCAGCAGCAAAAGAAGAAAAATTACAGGTGCAAAAGCAACCCATTTTTCTCGTGGCTGAAAATGATGCTAGGGACTAGTCACAGGGGAACAGTAAAAATTACACTCCAGCAGCAACAGGGCAGGCGCCCACAACGCCACAGCCGGGTGAGTGGCACAGCCAGGCAGCGTGCTAATAAATCAAGATAATTCTCTCCCTGCCTTGAACTTAGACCCAACTACAATTCACTGGTACAGCAGGAGGAAAAAAAAGTCTGTTCGAGGAATTCAGCTTTACTGGGGGGACGTGATTAGTCAATGGCCAGATTGAGCCTCGATTGCATCTAAATAGTCCACTTTATGAACCATTTATCTTCTGCTCAGACCATTTTCATTACACCAAAAACTGATGCTGAGCTACCAGCTGTAAGATACAGCCTGGTGAAAATTAATAACCTTCCCCCCCTCTCTCCTTCCTTTCCTCCCTCCCTCCCTCCCTCCTTTCCTCCCTTCCCCTCCTGCAGTACTCCTGCATATGTGAACAGGAGCATTTATCCCTGTTTTGTTGCTATTTGCATCCTGGCGTTCTGGCAGTCTTTCAATTTTCTCAAGTCTCTTAGCCTTTGCCCCTGTTTCGCTTTTGCAACACAAACAATTCATCTATGCATTTAAAATTCTCTTAGCGCCCTGACATCAGGATATAGCCTTAGAGCAGGGAGCAGTTTACACAGAAAAGAACTCTTATTAATTCCTCTGTCCTGTATTCCAGCTAAAATATAGGGATCTGGAGATTACTGCAGGGTCCCTTAAAGACCATTTAGAGCAGTGCAATTTTAAAAAGGAGACCATTATTAATACCTGCTTAGGCTACTGACTGTGGAGAGGGCAAGGAGGTCTGGCCAGTGATGGAAGATAGGCACTAAGTGAGGGCATCACGTGGCTGATTTTTTACTAACAGCCTGCGGAGGCTTTGCTAACTGTGAAGATATATGCTGATACGATTACAATAACGCACAATGAAATTATGGAGTATTAATGGTGCTTAACCAGTGTCAGGAATTAAGCAGAATTAACACAAGTCTTTCTTTGAGCAGACATAGTTTTTGATAGGGCTGATTAAGGATTTGACTATCTGAGGAAGCTCATTACAGGAGTATTAATTAGGATGCAACAAGGAAGGAAGTGTGTTTTTGGGAAAGAACTAAAAATGAAAAAAATGAAAAAAAATCCTCTTTTTCTGTTTTTATATAGTTCTTTCTTTAAAATTGAATTCATCATTGCTCTGAACATGGCTAACCAGATTTATTGATCATACTGCAGAAATGGGATTGCTAAATTGCATGAATTAAGATTTTAGTCAACAAATAGTTTCAATGGAATTTTATAAAACTTGATGATTTGGGCAGCTGAGGTGGGGGGGATTGTTTAATGTACAGCGCATTAACATCTTCCTCCTTAAAGCCCTATAATTTACAGCTGAAGTCGAGAAATGCTCATTCAATGCCTTTCAGGGCAATGAAACATGCTCATGGTGAAGATTGAAAGGGAGGAATAATGAAATCATCTCTTTTGCAAACATATCAATGTGTTTAGAATTAAGAGCTTATGAAAACCTGTACAAAACTTTTCCATAAGATGATGTTATCATTTTAGATTTTTGTTTTTTCCACAAGCAAAGATGAATTGTATTCAGACAATATGCTGTGGGAGTTAAAGCATGAGAATACTGGACTTCATGTTTTTTTCCCCTTTGGAACACTGAAGAGAAGGAAAACCCAGTTTCATATGCTGAAGCTGGGCTTTCCTTCAAAAGATGACATCACAAAAATGCCATTATGACATTATGATGTGATCAGTCATGTTGCTGCAAGGTCTGAGCTTGGAGATGCCCTGGAAAGAAAGAAAGAAAGAAAGAAAGAAAGAAAGAAAGAAAGAAAGAAAGAAAGAAAGAAAGAAAGAAAGAAAGAAAGAAAGAAAGAGTTCTTCTAATAATTAACAGGTAAATGAGAAAGACATCTTGGGTTGCTTTTTCCTGGAGGGCAAAGATAAGAACAAATTGTACCCATGAAGGAATTGCATCCTGGGGGTGGGGAGGAATGGCTTCACCTGAGACTGCAGATGGTTGAATCATTAGTGCCCTCTTCTGGGTATTCATTTTAAAGGAACAATAGAATCCAAGTCACAAGGCTGAAGTTATTCAAAAGACAATTGCACAAATTGCCTCAACTCATCTTCAAGGATGGAATTCTTGGGCAACCTGTATGTATCTTAATGGGACTTGATTTATATATTTATTGAAGCAGTTTATATTCTGCATATTAAACTTGATATTCTAGCAAGTAAAACCAATATTTAAATGAACACAGAAAGATAAAGATTTGCACAATTAAAACATCACCAGTAAAGGAGTGTGTTTGGTTGTGTGTGTGTGTATGTGGGTGTTGTCCATGATGTGCATGCTTATGGCTATGTGTCTCATTCCATCTTGTTTGGAAAATTGCATTTTAAAAATATCATCAGATATGCTGATTATATTTGCTTCGGATCTGGAGACAAATAAATGGGGTGGGGGGGGAAAATAAGGACAGTCCCAAGATAAGCACATGCTTTGTAAACTAGAGGCCCATAATTGTTCTTGTCGCAGATGAACGAAGACTATAGTCTCGTAAAGGCTACACATTTATCGAGGGCAAAGATTTGTCATGATCTTCAGATGCATTAGGTTCTAGACCATGAAAGCTTTGCTACAATTGATATGAAGTTCAACAAGACTTTGGTATTTGTCTTACCCAGAGAAAATGGATGCCTTTAAGTCATTTTTTGGGTGATTGAGGGAACACTATTGTACAGGAATGGAACTCATAGAATCAGGAAGAGCTATTTTTCAGAATTCCTAAACCCCAAAACATAATTAAGAATTCCTACATATGAGAAATGCAGAAACATAAGCATTGGTACTAGATTGGGTACAATGAGTACAATAGTGTTAAGCTTTTATTTAGTTGTATTTTCTTTCTTTCAAAACTCTTCTGATAGAGAAAGAGCTAATTACTTCATTCAAGCTTTGTCCACATCTTTTCACAGTGTGAGCGAGGAGCATTTTGGATTTCGCTAATCTAGAGAAAAGAAGGAGTGGGGGGACATGATAGCAGCATTCCAGAATTTGAGAGGCTGCCACAAAGAGGAGGGGGTCAATTTATTTTCCAAAGCACCAGAGGGCATGAGAATGGATGGAAACTAATCAAGGAGAGAAGCAACCTGGAACTAAAGAGAAACTTCCTAACAATGATGACAGTTAACCAGTGGAACAGCTTGCCTTCAGACATTGTGAGTGCTTCATTACTTGAGGTTTTTAAGAAGAGAGTGGAAAGTCATTGTCTGAAATGTAAAAGATCTCCTGCTGGAAGGTCCCTTCCAGCTCTATTCTGATTCTGATTCTGATATCCTCCCATCTGTATGTTGTACAACCCAACATGAGTAGTCCTTCTTCATTTTTTAGCTACCTGGGATATAAACAAAGTTAGAATCCAAGATGCTGCCTGGTTTTGAGACATCTGAGGATCATAGTAAACTTTTTTGCCCCTTCTGCTCAATCTTGGAGACTGCCTGGACATGTCTCTGCAGTTTTCTTGGCCAGGTTTTTTTTAAAAAATCCCATTTATATCCCGCCCTTCTCCGAAGACTCAGGGCGGCTTACAATCTAAAGCACAAATCAATGTGCTTAGCAATAGTTTTGCAGGAGTAGTTCACCATTGTCTCCTTCCAAGGTCTAAGAGAAGGTGACTAGCCTGAGATTGTGTATGCCCAAGCCAGAACTAGAACTTGTGGTCTCCCAGTTTCTAGTCTAATGCCTTAACTACTACATCAAACTGCCACTCAGAGTAAGCTGTAACATGAGAAAACTGCCAGTTCTGATTATATATTTGCACCAGCACCTGAGGAGCATCTTGCAATGTTAACTGAAAAGTATTAGTGACTCTGTTCTTATGGTGGATAAAAAGAAAAAAAAGCAGGCAAAACAGATAACAATACCTGTCAATGGCAAAGAGGAAGAGAACTGAAGAAAGAGGAAGCAAAGCCAGAATTGAGAAGACAGTAAGAGAAAACAAATGTTGGCTCTGCAAAGAAGCTGAAAAACAGTGGACCAGCAAATTAGCTGCTGCAAGAATATTGCACAGATTGACTACAAACAATAGCATGAAAAAGTAGCAGCAATGTTGCATTGGAAGTTCTGCAAGAAATACCATTTGCCTGCAAGCAAGAACTGGTGAAACCACAAAACAGACAAAGTAATCAAAAATGGAAAAAAAAGTAAAGCACTCTGGGATTTTAGAGTTCAAATACACAACATAGAACCCTAGACTTAACAATTGTCAAAAAGAAAGACAATGATGTTGCAGTATCTGGGGACAGCAGCAGAATAGAAGAAAAAGAACTGGAGAAAATCACCAAATACAAAAACCTAAAAACAGAAAAACTGTGTGAAATAAAGCAAACATAGTACCAATAGCAATACGTGCATTGAGTGCCATTCCAGAATGTCTGGAACACCCCTTGAACACCATTGGTATTGATAAAATTACCATCAATCAATTGCAAAAGAGAGCTTTACTTGGCACAGCAATGATACTTTTATCCCCATGAAAAAATAATATCTGCCTATCCCAGATCCTTGAGAAGGACAATAGGTAGATAAAAATGCCAAATCCAGCCTAGACATCTGGCTGATGTGACCAACAATAATAACAACAATTATCCAAATTTCATGAGAGCAGGAAGTCTCATAGAACCAAAATCTTAAAAAAAAAATCTTAAAAGTGATTTCCAAGTAAGTCTGCAAACAAACAAGGTAAGCTATATTCCACATCCTTTCTTTGGAAAATCACTTTAAATCTACTTACATATCAGTAAAATGTGAATAGCACTTACTTACGTAAGGGATTGGTGTGAAAAAATAATGAGATTTTGTGATTTATCATTATAGTTTAAATATGGCTACCATAAAATATATGCAATGTTCTTAAGTTTTTAAAAAATGAATACTGAGCAAATCAAAAATAATAATTTTATTGTAGAGAACATCACCCAAAATTAGTTAATTCTGAGGGTTGGAAAGAAGATCTTTATGATATATATAGTGTCACTTTTTCCTTTCTTTTCTTTTTTTAATCTAAAAACTTCAGACACATAAATATAGGTTTAAAACCTGTAATGTACCCTTTCTGAACGCCATCTACTTTCACTTCCACACAATCATGGATTCATCCTAAAAAATGTATCTAGTCAGGAGCATTTGAGTTCCAGAAGCAGGATAGCCACTGTATGCAGTACTTTGTTCTAGGTGGAGATTTCAAACCAATCCATCTAGTTTTATAACTTTCCTCAAGTCACAAGCAATTCCAACTCGACACATTTGATACTTTTTTCCTAGCCTGCCATTGCCTCATTCATTTTATATTATATATTTTTGTGAAAAGGAGGGGAATGGTCTTTTATTCATCTTATATATTCCAATTTACATTTTTTTTTATTTTTTAAAGTTTGGAAGAACATTTAATGAGAACTAGACTCAAAGCTATTACTTTGTTAAGAATGAATTTTATCTGGGTTTTATTGGTACTAAACCATGGACAGCTCCAAGAAATGTTTTCTGAATACTACCTAAAGCACAACTCAAATTCTAAATGTAGACCATATTGACTTTTTCAAGTCCTGCACCTCCACTTTACTATAGGAGAAACTTGCACTGCTGTGATAAACTGTGAACTCCAGATTGGTCTATTACCATATCTGGTAATAATATCTGCAAGAGAGAATACATTACTAGGTACATCATTAGAAAGCTTGACCTACATGCTTATGTTCCTTGTGTTGTTCATTTAAGAAAAAAGGGCAAATAATATTTTTTATAGAAGGCTCCTTTTTATCTATAAAAGAATAACCATACTGCTTTCTGTGAATCAGTGCATGGACCATTGCTTGGTTCCAGGAATAAAGCAGATTAGAAACAAACATTAATCACACATCCATAAATAGATTTCGTTTTTTCTGTTTGTACTTGATCCCATAGTCAACTCTCCTTACTCTGAAACTGTTATTTCATTCTTGCAACTACCTTGGTTTCTGTTGAACACACAACTATTGTCCATGTTAATTCATCCAGTTATAGACAAATGCTGCTGCTGATATTAAACACTACAGAGGAAGGAGAATGCAATATAAATGCACCCAAAAGATCAGCTTGTAGTAGATCATAATATAAAAGAAAAATACCCAACATATTTGATTTTGCTAATTGGTGGCATATTGGTGGCATATTATTTGTTTACATTACTTTGCTTCTCTCAAGCAGGAGTCTGAGAAGTTTATGAGGCCACTGAGCTGTAGTGGCCTCATTGTTCTATGAATTGGTGTCTCTACATGGGTGTTCTCTGCACACCCACTTTCGTGTTAAACAATTCTTATGTAAAACTGTGGTACAATCCATTTTGATACTCTTAAATAATTTAAAAAATCAATATATTTTATTCTAAATGAGTTCCATAAGACTGCATGTTAGCATCTCCAGTGAATATTCAGTATTTTGTAATATTTTTCATACTAAATTTTCTTAGGCACCCATCCATGTCAATGATTAAAAACAGATTAAAGAACTATAGATTTTGCAGCTGTATTAATTGTTTCTAACTATTAGGTTTGTATACTACACTGCACAGCTTCCAGATCTATTTTATTATGCACTTTAAGACTATAATTTCCATTTAGCTGTTGCCAATATTTACTGGCACAAATCTCTCGGTTTTAAAATTTTGTTGTTGCCATTTCTATACAGCATCAATTACCTCTTACTCATTTCAGTATAACGCATTGCAGATAAAGAATGTACATTCAATGCTGTAATTAACTAAGTAATTAGCACCGGTCTTAGAAATCTTTTCCAGATCACCTTAGTTTTGATTTTTTTCTGTTCTACAAGGTGAATAGCAGGACCTGTGTAGTAAGTATAAATCTTTATTGTTCTACATTCACTTTCAAGTGTGTTGATCAACCTAGATTTTGTTGGATTAAACTGATAAAAAGAGTAATCAGAAAAAATACATTAAAAATAATAACAAATAAATAAACAACAAAAGCTTTGGGAACTTAAAAATGAAAAACTAGTTAGTAGTTATTTGGTGAAATCGTAATCATCTTGGTTTTGACTTGGCAACAAGTAGTGCATTAAAGTAGTTTTCCTTGTTGTGGATATTTCAGGAAAGCTATCAAGAGTCAGTTGATGTAAAGATGACCTTGGGCTAGAAGCTGGGAAATTGGAAGAAACTAGTCTTACCATATGCATAAAGCCAGCTGAGTTACTTTAGGCAATTCACTCTCAGCCCTAGAAAGAAGGCATGAGAAAACCAGTTCTGAAATCTTGCTAAGAAAACTGCAGGGACTTGTCCAGGAAATCACCAGGACTCAAGAATGACTCATAGGCACAACTACATATCTTTATCAGAATTTAGACCCTTCCCCCAAAAAACCCTTTCTTTATATGATATAGAAAAGTTATTGACAATTTTTGTCTGCAGATTTCTCTCTCTCTTTCTTTCTTTCTTTCTTTCTTTCTTTATTTCTTTCTTTCTTTCTTCCTTCCTTCCTTCCTTCCTTCCTTCCTTCCTTCCTTCCTTCCTTCCTTCCTTCCTTCCTTCCTTCCTTCAGATAAGGATAGGATAAGAGATTACCCAAATGTGCTATGGATGGCTTTTTATAAGACATGACAAAGATAACCAATTTCATGATTTCAAAAACTAGAGGGACTGAAGGAGATTTTGAAGAATGGAATCAGAAAATGGCAGCCAAATATCAACAGTATCAGTAATAAAGGATAAAATATGTCCAAAACATGTTATTGAAGAAATGACAGACATAGAACAGATTTTAGCTGACAAAATAGAGGTGGGTATCAAAAGTGGCTTTACAATTGACAGGCCAGGAGAATGAGAAAAGGATGTTTCACTGAATCTCCAAAAGAAACCAGCTGAGGTTTTAAAATTTAAAAGGGAAATACAAATGACAAACCAAGGGAGTGACCTGGGTAATTTTTCCTTTTTTGGATTTAAAAAAGAAGCTTATTAAGTTCTAGAAAAACCTGAAGTGTTCTTGAAGAGATTGTGATACAAAGAACAAATAAATAGAAATCAACTTCTACAACAATATTTGAATGAACTAAAGAGTAAGTGTTAGAAATAATAGGAAGCAATATAAAATTGGTTTATTTGGTCAAGGTTAAAACAAGATACATTGTGTTTTCTGGCAACCCTTTATGGACACTAAGACTAAAAAGATTATGTTTTACTAATTTATTTATAGATAAGAGATGGAATATGGGATGAAGAAATAAATGTTATAAACTTAGAGGGGGTGAAGAGTCACTAAATTTGTTTATACTTGTGATAAATATTGGCAGTCATGTCTTTATATATTTTTCTTCTCTTTTTATTATACTTTACTTTTCTATTATTTTTTCTATTTCTTTTTTCATGCACTTGTTACTTCTTTTTTCTATTCTTTCTTCTTTTTTAAGTTTAGTTTGCATCAGATTTTACTTTTATAATCAATATTCACACACAGACACACACCAAATGACTTTATGTGTATTGTGCTAAATGTTATTTCAGTCACAAAACTAATTAATGCATGTTATAAGTGAAATGAAGCATGTAGAAGATTACACAAACCCTACTTTTTAACAAATAAATTATACACATAAGTACCTGTGCAGATGATAGATAATGTGAAGTGGGCTACCAAAGTTATTATTATCATTATGATACTCCTCCTCTTCATCATGAAAATTTAGACTTTGATGTAGGAGCAGAAAGAAAACTCTTTTCTCAAATCAGCACCTCCAAATGGCATATGCTGTTGTCTTGAGTCTCAGGAAAAAAAAAGTAGTTTAACTGGACATGGGTGGGATTAAAGTTGTGCCAGAGTCCTCTCAAAGGATGGGCAGTCTGCGGCTAGGCCATAGCCCTTCACAAATACCGTTTAGAAAATAATTACATTTTGGCATTGTACTATGAATTGCCACCCCAAAACAACCATTATTCTGGTAGCTTTTAAAATGATAGATGAATCCAAAGAAAATGAAAGAACAAATGATACAAGGGAAAGCCCCTAAATAAGCAACAACTGCTATTATTAGGTATACAAATGCTATTTCACTATAAAACATTTGGTGTCAGAATATCTCTTACAATGGAATTCCTTTTGTTTTATTTAGTTTTGTTAGGACAGATCAAGAAAAGGAGCAGTGCCACACCCTCATCTGATGTAGACTGTGTGGTGCTGAAGGGTAGAGTTACACAAATAACATAATTCATTAAGTTCCATCCCTATTTTCTTTGATTGGGCAATGAGTAGGATGGCATATGGAATAGTCCATATGTAGCACATCGGAGAAAATGTGCATCAACCCATCTAGCTTTTTTTAGTGTAGTAACATCCCCCTGAAGGAAATGAAGATGTGCAGGCAGAGTACAACCACTACTTCAGGTGACCGTCAGGCTCACCTTCTTCTGCTCACACCTTAACCTTGCCTATCTTTTTCAAAAGAGTCACCTGAGATGTGAATAGTGTTTACTTATGCTCGAAAGGAAAGAGTTTCGGCTTAAGAAAAAGTTTTGCTCAAGGCTTGTGGATTGGTTTAATAGACAGACTAAGCTTCTAGGCCAGGATTCTCTATTCTTAACTGAGATGGAATTGTTCAAAAAAGTTACAAGGACACTATATTACTAGGCTACTAAGCAATCCCATTGACCTTGAAATATTTTGAATGATAAATCTCACAGTTTCTTACCTACTATTCAAATGTTTTGCTTCTGATTTTTAAAAATAAGTAAATAAATACATTTTGCATATTTTCTTTAGTCAGGTCTCCCAGAAACAATACCGCCATGTGATGGAAAGAATAATAGAAAGATTGGAGAAGAGCAGAAATGCTCAAATTTCTTTTAAAATAGTGCTATTCTCCTGTACAACTTCTGTGACAGGGAAATCATGGTTGATATATCCATTCCTGTTTTTACTAACAGCCAGCAAGTTCTATCATGAGTTCATTGATTGTCCACCTGAAGTGACAGGTAAGATGCAACTTCATCATCACATTATTATGATATTCGAAAAACACTAAAATCTTGGCTGTTCTCCCAGTCTTTGGGCAGGGTGATGGGCAACCTCTCTCAGTATTACTGGCAAGAGTTGGTTGGATTCAGATGTTCTTTAAATGTATGAAATAAACACTCTTCTGAATGGGTGTGCCAATTCTCCTTGTCCTTGTTATTGTAGGACAGCTATCCTATCAAAAGTTAATGTACAGTACAGATTTGTACATGTGTGTACAATAATAGATCATATCGGATGACTTCTGGCTTGCCATTGTGGCACCATGGATGCAGGAAGGCAAGCTCCATCTTCCATGTCTGAATTTGTTCTGCTGGGGGAACCTGGAAAGGGTTGAAAGTCGCCCTGTAGGGGCAATGAGCAAGGACGGGACCCCCATTTGATTGCAGGAGGGCAGCGGCCCTTCTGTTTGATCTGGGGAAGCCCTCCAAATTGGTGGGAGAAAGACCAGCCATACCAATATGGCTCATCACTAAGCTACTGACAGCTGAAGTCAAAACACCACCAAGCAACTTTAAAGCAACGTGGATGAAACTGGGTGAGACCTGATCCTCTTTTTAAGATTTTAAGTATTTTTTTCTGTGAAAGCTGCTCAAAGTAATTTTCCCGCTGTGAGGAGAGAGGGAAGGGAATTTTTACCCTACCCTCTAAGAAAAGTGGCGACTAACTACCCAAGGGAAACAGAGCAACTATAAGAACAATTTTAATCTAATTGGATGTATATTCTTTTGAAACTTGGGAACTGAAAGTGTTTCTTTTCTCATTGGAGACATTTGTTTTTATTTTTTAAAAAATAAGACTTGAAAAACTACCATATAAATTTTGGATTTAAAAAGCTTAAAACTTGTGGCAAAGTATGGTATTACAATTTGTTATTGCTTAAAAGAGACTTGGTTTGAAGCCCAGACTTTAGATAAAATTTCTTTCACCTTGACAGCTACCACCTGTCAAATACCCAGCTGCAAAGAAGAAACTTCTGGATGGCATATCTAGCTTGCTGGAACTATGAATGTAAAATTTGACTGAGTCTCAGAGCTATACTTGGGGAATTGCTTTCCTATTTCTTTACACAAGAAGCATATGTTATTATATGAGATGATGGAACACCTTGGATTATAAACTTTTACTTGACAAACAAGTACTATAAATAGCACCTATAACATGTGAAATAGATGTCCCATACCCAGCTACAAAAGACAAAAAAACTATTTTTAATGTTTGATTCTAAAGTCTGCAACTTAACATACTATGGATGAACATCAGGAAAAAATCCTTTCCATGTTGAAATCAATATATGAAGCCATCCTTTCAGCTTGTGACAAAATAAGAAGCAACATAAAGGAACAAGATACCAGATTAAATATACAAACCCAGATCTTGACTACAACCAAAGAACTAACAATGCAGGAAATAACAGGAAAATTAAAACAAACACCAGGACAGAGGACTCAACTGATCAACAGACCTAGCCAATGGAAAAATCAGAAAAGGGACTGACAACATTGAAACTGGAAAAGACTTTTTACAAACATCAGAAGAAATTTGAGGAAAACGAAGAAGAATAGACTGAATGGAAGATAAACCTATCAGGACAATTGTGTGAAATTGGAGTAATAGAGAGGTGATCTAATGAATACAAATGGGCTCATTCTTCCAAAAAAACTTCAATCAAAGGGTCTTTCTTATTCCAAATAATATATATAATAATAGAGGGAGAACTATTTGATGATTCAAAAGCACTAATGTGGAAGCTTAGCTGGCAAAGGAAGAAAGCCAGAGTAAGGCTGAAGAAAATAATGGTTTTGATTTATTAGAGGGGATATTATATTACTAATTAGAGGGTTGAATTTGGTGGAAAATAGATAACTTTTAGAAAATAAAGTAACATTATAATTGAATAGCTAAGATGTGTAACAAGACTATTAGGCTTTGGTATGAAAAGGGAAAAAGGGAGAAGATGAGATAAGGGAAATTTTGATCACCTAACATAAAATATTTGGAAATCATAAATAGCTGTGTGGGTTGTTTTTTCTTTGAATATTGATGGGAAATTAAAGTTTATGTAAAGGCCTAAAAGTATTAATAAATGTAACAAGAATGTTTTTACTTAGTTGAAAATAAAAATTTTGTTTGCCCAATGTGAGATATTTATGTATATTACTGAATTATTGGTTAATCCAAATAACATATATAATGGTTTTGACATTAGAGGGGATACGGTATTATTAACTAGATGGTTTAACATAGGGGAAATAGATAATTTTTAGAAAACAGAACAAGAGTATAATCAAATAGATAAGATGTGTATTTAGAATATTAGACTTTGTTATGAAAAGGGAAAAAGGAAGAAGTTGAGATACGGGAAACTTTGGTCACCTAAATATAAAACACTTGGAAATCAAATGTTAATTTGAACATTCATGGGAAATTAAAGCTTTTTAAAAAAGGAATAACAGGACATTGATTGTATATAAGGATCAAATGCAAATGCAATTAAGATATGTATAAGCTAAACACCATTGATAATTGTTAACAAATATGTTTTTATTTAGTTGATAATAATAAGAACTGTATTAGCTTAATATGAAATAGTAGCTATTAAGGGAAAAAGAGAGGAAATATATGATCTTGTAACATGAGGTTTATACTAAAGATTTATGTATGCTATTGAACTATTGATTAACCGAGTCATCACATTGCTTTTTAAATACTCAATTGTAAAATGAGAAAATGAATAAAATATTATTTAAAAAGGTCATATCAAATTCATTGAGGTCTTCTCTCATTATATATATATATTCTATATGTTTTCTGGGAAAAAGCCTAAAAGTATTGGACTAGAAATGTAATCATATAGAAAAACAAAATTCTATTCCTTTTTAAAGTTATGCAACAAAGTCAAATACAAATGCACTCTTATTTGGGAACCAATATGCTAATAATAAACAAAATTAACAGTTGTTTGACCAGAGGAAATGCAGAGGATGAATACCGGTAAAGGAGAATATTAGTAGCTCAGGGCTGAATTGAAGGGACCTTGATGCTCTCTGAACTTAGCTGTTTTATTGCAGACATTTCATTACCCAAACTAGTAACATCATTTGTGCTAGTAAGGAGTAGAATTTGCTCTCAGTTTATATTCTACTGGGTTGCCTAGTCAGTGTTGGTAGGGTGGTCTTAGAGGTTCTTTGGTTGGGCTGTTTACTGTTGGCTTGTTTGATAGTTCCTTGATTGGGGTGTCGTTTATTTAACTGTTGGTCTGATATTAATCTTAAGGTTTATGCTTATCTGGGTTCTGATTGCTGGTGGGGAGGTGTTTTGGTCTTTTTGTTCCCCTTTTGGCTTGTTGATTATAGATTATAGATATTGTTTATGTCTATGTGTCAATTGATGGCTAATTTGTCAGAGTGCCAGGCTTCTAGAAATTCCTTAGTGTTTTTGGACTTGGCTTGGTCTAGGATGGTTACAGTTTCCCAATCTAAACTATGGTTAAAACTATCCATATGTTGTGAAATTAAAAAGTTTTCATCATGTCTTCTGACTGTTAGTTGGTGTTCATGGATGCATTCTGCCAGTCTTCTGCCTGTTTTTCCTGTGTAGTGGCTGTTGCAGTCATTACACTAAATGTTGTAGATGACTCCTGCTTTTTCTTCTGGGGCTTCTGTGTCTTTTGGTTTACTTAGGATGTTTTGAAGGGTTTCAGTTGGCTTGTGTGCTAAGCTGATTCCATGTGGTTGTAGTGGTCTGTTATAGTTTCTGAGATGTTCTTAATTTCACAACATATGGACAGACTTAACCATAGTTTCCATTGGGAAATGGTGATCAAGTCTAGTCCAAAAACACTAGGGAATTTCTAGAAGTCTGGCATTCTGATAAATTAGCCATCAATAGTCATGTAGACATAAACAATATCTATATACTATGCAAAAGAAACAATCAACATACCAAAAAGTGAATAAAAACTGACAAACAAGCCAACAATAAACAAAGCTAAAGAACTTCTAACCCTCAACACTGTCAGGGCAATCCCCCAAAAATATAAACTGAGAGCACTCCTTAATTACACTGATGATGTTACCTAGTTTGTATAATGAAATGTCTGCAAGAAAACAACCAAGCTCAGAGACCACCAAGGACCCCTCAGAGGATGAACAGTATAAAAAGGATAAAAAGAATATTTATTGTACATAATTCATTTTCAAATAAGCAATATAGTTTATGGTTTGTATACAAAACTGAGACTTTTTTTCACCATGAAGGGCAACAATGGAAACATATCATAAGTCAAAGGGCCATCACTAATTGCATATTTCAGTTTCATTCAATTAACATAATTTGCCTATTAGGTCACAGCTTGAAACCAAACATTTGCCTGGAGCTAAACCATACATGGTAGAGATTTATTCTATGGGATTTTGATCTGGAATGCCACTTCCCAAAGATACAATTCCTCCCTTTCCATTTAAATCCAAACATGAATACCAGTAATGGAATCTGAGAGCTTTTTCTACTTTGTACATGTACAAATCTGTCCACTTTCTATTTTATTTTCAAAAGTGGAGATTGCTATTAACATATAGAGAAAAAAATTCCCAAGCTATAAACCTATACTAACCCTAACCCTAACCTTAACCCTATAAACAATTTTAAGGGCCTTACCTTAACTCAAAGATTTGCAAAATACAGGTTCAACCCCATCTCATTTTGCCCTATACTCTGAGTGAAATTAGTAGATTTAGTTTACTTTTTAAGAAATTTAGATAATTCTTTGGTTAAAGTTTGCATGTGCTATTTTTTTTCTTGTTCATTAGATCTCTGGCAGTAAAGTATGCTTATGAATGTACATAAAAACGATTGAGTGGATTCAAGACAAAGCTTATTTCATTTTACATTATACTTTTTGGCAACCAGCTCATGCCCATGGGAAGTTCAAAGCATGAGATGAACTCCAAAGCATTCTCTTATTCTGTTCTTTTAGATATGGAGGAAAAGAACAGCTCTTTGCAATGAAGAGAAAATTATGAAGTTCATCAAACAATTTCAGTGATTCACCAAATAACCTATGGTAATCTGGTGTCAACGATAACTTTAAACAAGCTTGGTGAAAGTAAGAATTATTTCAGAATCATTAAATTTTCAAGTTGTGGTAGAATGTTTAACAGGGCTTGATAATTCAGGGAAGAAAATAAGACTGGTTCAAAAGCGATAGCTCAGAAGATGGGAGAAGCATATGAAAAACTCAAGAGTAACTATGCCTTAATTACACTACTGTATGTATAAGTTGATTTAGAGCAGGGGTCTTCAAACTTGGCCCTTTTATGACCTGTGGAGTTCAACTCCCAGAATTCCTCACTGGCTGAGGAATTCTGAAGTTGAAGTCCACAAGTCATAAAAGGGCAAAGTTTGAAGACCCCCGATCTAGAGAACTGCTTTTTCGGGCTTTCAAGATTAATGTCAATCTTTGAGAGGTAGACAGATTCAGGGAACAAGAACCCCTTGGATTTCTGAAAACCTTTTTATTGCTAGAATGGTAAAATACAGAATCTTACAAGCTTGCTAAAGCAATTTTCCAGATCAACTTATACCTAACTTAAATTATTGCAGTTACTCTTTCTTATGATAAGAGGGTTATTTGTAAAAAAATAATGAGGTTTCTTTATGTAAGGAGTAAAGCTGATCAGCATTTGAAGTGGAGTATATGTTATTAACTTGTTAGTTTTTTCCATAAAATACATTGGTCACTAAGCCATATCAGATAGCTAAAGTGTAAGATATTATCATGCATATGCTCTTTGACCAATTCCATTTGCTCTCATTGCTAGTAGTGTATGCAGAGTTTGGGATCAGTTATTGTTTTGCTTTTTTAAAATTAGGGATAGGTTGCAACTATAGGGAATTTTCCCCATTTATTCTAAATATGAACATTCTCATATATACCATTTTTAACCAATCAGTTAATGATTAATGTCTTTGAACACAAATCCAAGAAGTGATTTGTGTGTATACATTCTTTTGTCTGCAAATAATGATAAGTAGTATTCCCATAGTATTATTATTCAACAAAATATTTTAAAAATACACAAGGACAATGTTATATATTTCATTATTATCCATTGCTCTTTGTTTACAGCTGAAATAAGGTTTTTTTCCTTTGGGATTCTGCTATCATTTATTTCAAATCAATGTTTAAAATTAAATGGTAATCCTCAAGAGACAGAGGACACTCTTCAGTTACCAGCCTTTCCAATTGGAAATTTTTTATTTCATGTTTCTATTTAATACTCAGTCCAGGCTTCAAAATTAATTAAAAGATATTCTTTCTCTAATCTTTTGATTAGTAGCTTCAAAGATTAAAATAAATCAAAATATTAGAATAACCTCATATTTTAGTAGCAAAACTAAACTATTATAAAATGTACAAAATGCATTCATTTAACTCTCCAATAAACGGAGGCTAAGGGGACAGGAAGAAAGGAACTATGGATTACAGAAGTATGGGGTTTTTTTGAACAGTATCTCCTGATGTGATTAGATTTTGACAGATTAATATTAACAACACACTTAAATTAGTATAAAATAACTAAGTTTTAACTATAGAATGATTTACCAAAGAAGAATTCTGATTGAGATGGTGTGAGAAGTGAAAATAAGCAAAGTTTGTGAAATACAATTCAGCTTTATGTTAAGCAGGATATGTGAAGCTGCATGTTTTCCTCTTTAGTATGTCCTTGAGTAATCTGTATGTTAAATGGAAGTGAGAGCTGAATAGATGAGGAGAAACAGGCAGTGGGAATAGGTACTTAAGAAGCATCTGTTGCCAGAAGAGGGAAGATCAAAAATGAATGTTGGTTGACTGCAAAAATGATGACCATAAGAAGCATGTTGAGATGTTATGTGAAGTGAGAATGAATAAAGACTGAGTTGCAAAACAATATATGGAGGAAGAGGGAATCTGCCAAGAGGAAGGATAAGACTGAGAAAGTCATAGTCGGATGGAATTCATGAGATCCTAAAAAAATATATATGCAATCAGGGAGTACTGTGGGCTGGAATTATCCTTAATATTTGCCACTGGTGTGCTTTAGTCATTAGAAAACAATCCTTCCTTCCTTCCCTCCTTCCTTCCTTCCTTCCTTCCTTCCTTCCTTCCTTCCTTCTGTGTCATCAAGTCATTTTAGACTCCTAGTGGCCCTATAGACAGATTTTTTCCATGATTTTCTCCAGCAACTACATAGATTTATTTTGTCCACATCCCACAATCTCAAGGCAACTGCTTAAATAGCTATTTTGCATGAACTTGATCTTGATCTTTTTAATCTATCTCTTGGACTTGCTTGGCAAAACAGAGAGGGGGGATTGTGAGTAAGAATACTCTGAGTATGAATTCCCTGAGGGAACAATGGGAGTTTCAAATATAATAGTCAAATTATCATCTGTTTAGGTACACCATTGTTTCTCTAATCTCATATGGAGCTAAAGGAACTTGTAGATACCCAGGGACTTGTTTCTAATGGAGTCTTGTACTAATGAAAAAATATTTTGGTTGTATTAAGGCAGGATCTGATCCCCTTACTTTTTGTAGACCCTCCATATTTCCTAGTAGATTCTCAGCCTTCTTTTCCACATCTTTTTTATGAAAGGTTTCCTCTCTTTTCATCATCCCCAAATGAACAAAAATGGGCAAAAAAGAAATTTAAAATAAATCTTGTTTTTATGGATTTTTCTAAAATATGAATGCAAAACTTATTCTGGACCAAATGTTTATCTGAATTATGAATGCATTCTTCGTAGTTGTTTTCTTCCAGATGAGAAGGCATTAACATAGGGCTCCCTCAATGAAGCTATCTTCATATGTAGTAAAATCTATCAAGAAGGTCAGGGAGAAATAAGCTACTGATGAGAACTATGCTGGTGATCTGGCCTCCATATTTGGTAGTAGTCTGAATATGATTTCTGCATATCCATCCAGGCTAAATACTTTCTTTTAGTAAGGTACATCTGAAGGGATGTCATAATAAGCTACAATATCAAAACAATACCATATAAGACTAAAGACTCAGGGCAGCTTACAAGCACAAATCAATGTGCTTAGATACTGTATTTCATTATGACACAAGGAAAATACTAATATCTTTGGCTGCTGAGTTTTGATAACTAGCTTAATCACAAGTGTATTTGAAAATAATCCTGTAGGGATCGAGTGAAAAAGGAAATGGAGAGAAATGCACTCTTTCTATAAAATTACATTTGAACAAAACAAACAAAGCCAAATTTATAAATTAAATATTAGTTATATTTATAGTTATTTTGTAATTTGATTCTTGTACCCCAAACCTTTACGTATTCTGCCACAAAATATTTGCTGACAAAGTTAAAAATTTAAGAATGTTCCAATTCAAAAAGAAGTTCCTTTACTGCGAGGCTGGGGGTCCAGTAAGACACAAATTCTACATATTGAGACAGTTGCAGAGATGCATATGTTAAACTTCATGTTATGATTAACTAAACTTACAGAAATGCTGCCTTGTAAGATGACAGAGAAGGTGAACTGAAAAGAAATCAACCACTCAGCCACTGTGATTTTCCCCCAAGCAGGCTATTCATTCCAGTGTAAGATTCTGGCATGAGTGACTGATGGAATATTTGACTGATGTAATTTACGGTGCTTGATATGACAGCCCATTGCAGGGAGCTCGAGGTTTACAGTTTTTGGTACTAGTACTTGCTGCTGAAACAAGAAATTACTCTCCTTGGACAGGCTGTAATTTAATAGTACAACTGTGCAGCTAGCCACCTCCCACTATATTTCACCACCCACTCCAGTCAGGGTTGATAGATAGTTCTCAGGACCTGAAAAGGATGCTGTAATGTATCACAGTCTTGAAAGATACATGAAGGGCAAAATCTAAGCCAAATATGACATCTACCTCTTGAAGATAGCAAACAAAACATAGCCAAAATGAAGAAGGTGATCTCTGGCCTTAAAACTCTCAAATGACCTTCCAGCAAGACCATTCAGGAACAGTTTCCCAAGCTGGGATTTTTGAGGGCAGAGAGGGAGACATGAAAGGAGGAAACAACACTGGTTCCTCCCCACAGCAGCCATAGCTTCATGAGAACCCTCTGAAGTGTTCCTTCCCCTTTTGCTAGATGGTTAGATGCACAGGGTTCTTTTTTCCCATTCAGAATCAGGCATATGTTCATGCATCACTTACACTTCCTTTTCACCTGACATCCTCCTTGTCCCCAGCTTGGTGACCTGGAAATCTTTCTCTTAGGTTTGTTAAAATCAAGATGTCCACTACCTGGTGAAAATGAATTAGTGTTTTTGAATCTCTCTGCCTCCATTTAGTGACAGTCCAGGTACTCCATGCCTATTTTATGTTCTCTTATTTTTCACTAGAAGGCAGGAAAGAGGAGGGGGAAGAGAATAGCCAGAAGTACGTCTCTGGGCTCCATTTCCTGCAAATTTTTCTGCTGCTGCTCAGACAATAAATTGCTAACACAGGAGTGGAAGAGAAGAAAACAGTAGCAACTATCTTCTTTCCTCAATCCTTCTTTCCTTCCATCACTCTTCAACCAACATTCCCATTAAGGATCTGCTCCTGGCTAGATTGTCTAGGCTGAAAAAAAATCAGTTGAAGACAAGACATGGTAGGAAGGGGAGACTGGTAATTGAAGCATCTGATGTTTTGAGTCCAGATTGGGTAACCCTACCTCACACGATCAAGTATATTGAAGGCATGGAACAATGAATAGGTAGAAAGAGCAGTCTGGTGGTACATTATGGTTGTAAGTTCCAAAATAGTTGTCTCATGTGCCTTTGTTACATTTATTGAGTGCTTTGAAAGAGGAAGAGAGAGATTGAAAATGATAGATGGAGATTTTCAAAATTGCAAGCTCTGTTTGATCTCATTAAATTATCTATATATTACCACCCAGAAAGTAGCTGTGAACTATAGGAATATTTTGATGAGTTTAAATACATCATCAAAAGTACTAGATATACGTAATCACGCAAATACCAGCATCACTTTTCTACAGAATTTCGAAGCAGAAACAACTGGAAACAAGAATTTACACTTCCATCAAGGATTGTCATCTTTCTCACAATTGGGAAACCAAGATTATGAAATCCACACTCGATCAAAATTATATCTAGAACTTTTGATATAAGACTGAATATCAATGTTAATAAGAAAAAGCAGTGAAGATTTGTATAGATGGAGGGAAGAAGAGAGGGAAGGGAGATAAGAGTTAAGCTATTGGGTTCAAAGAAGAGCAATAGGGAAAATTAACGAAATAAAAGAAATTAAGTCATGTGAGGAGAGCTTAGCAAAACGGTTTTTTTAGCCTTGAGAAGAAAATATTGGGGGAAAGGATATAATAGGATTCTTATAGGAGAATGGAAGAAAGAAGGGAAATATTATGTTCTCTAACATCCTGGAGGATGGGAATAATGTCTTAAATTACAGAATAATTTGACTGAAAGAAAATATAGCATAGAAGGGGAATCAGTAACCAAGGCAATTGATGAGTTCCCTTCTACTGGTTGCGGTCAAACAAAGGATGGACTATCACCTACTGGAAATGGTTTTAATTTGGATAAGTGCACTTTGTAGGACAGTGAAGTGACAACTGAAAATGAATGAGGGTGTTAAGCATCAGTCTTCTCTTGGCAAAACTGGTACCAGACACAGATTTCTAATGTTTAGGTAAGAAAGACAAATACAGTTGTTACCAAAGGGGGTTCAGGAACTTACAGTTATTGCTATGTGTTAAATGCAAATTCATTTAGAGTGAGCTAAAGCTTCACATCTTTACTTTTTTCCGTCCTGTTTGCATTTCATAAGTGCCTTGAATTGTTTATGGGAGGGAGGAATGCAGGATGGATGATTTTTATCTGGATTAGTCTGGTCAGCTGTTTGCTTCTGACCTTGAAAGAACCAGCACTATGGCATAATGAGATGATCTGTAAACCAATCCTAGCTCTGAATAGTGCATGGGAAATGTAGCAGCCTTGGGACAGAATATATCTCCATCAAATACTTTCCTAAAGATTAGGGCAATGGCAGAAATGGAGAGAAAAAGGAAAAATATCACCAGATTTTCTTTATCTGTCCTTGCTGATGCATTAACTTGTGTTGCAGGTTAATGTAGATAACAGACAGAAAAAGAGTGGCATTTTTGGGAACTCTCAAATATGTTTAGAAAAATAATTCAATATAGGGCTTTATTTTTGGGGAGTGGGGAGGAATGAGGGGAAGGTACTAAATAGTTCCTAAGTTCTTTCAACCAAAATAAACATATTTATTTTTCTCCACAATATTAATTAGGTTTATTTATTGCATTAACCCAATATCATTAACTGAAAGATGAAACAAGAATAGTCTTGATCCTAGGGTATACTACAATAGCCCTAGAGGATTGTTTCAGATTCAGAATGAGAAAATGTATGAGAAATTTTGATTGACAATAGAACATGGCTGCTAAGGTGGTTGGTTCTACTTGTACTTACATGGTAGTATGCTACTCAACGTTAATTTCAAAAGACCAAGAATATCATTCATATCTGTGGGAGACCCATCAAATGGATAGTTCAAATGATAGTCTTTCATAACAACTTTTGACAGCTGGAGATGACTGACATGCTAAAATGGACTATATGTCAAGACACGTCCTTCATAAGATGCAAGCACGAGTCTCCAAACAGGAACGTGTGACAAACAAAAAAGGCTTTATTCAGTTCAAAAGCACAAAAGCAAAGTCAGCATTGGGAGTGAATTGCTCCCAACA
This sequence comes from Vipera berus, assembly GCF_964194415.1. Classification (NCBI taxonomy): domain Eukaryota; kingdom Metazoa; phylum Chordata; class Lepidosauria; order Squamata; family Viperidae; genus Vipera; species Vipera berus. The sequence goes on along the minus strand of NC_138206.1, from coordinate 89,683,176 downwards.
CTTACATAGCCATTCAGAGATAGGGCCCCGCCCCCAGGTCACAAACTAGCATCCTCCCACAACCCATTATAATCCTTCCTCCCCCTTGCAGTCCCCTTTGCTGTTCTCTTCTACCCACCACCCTCCATGTGTCCACCGGTCTTTCCCCCCCAGGTCCAATAGTCTGCTGGAAACCAGGTAAGCAGTCCAGGCAAACCCCACCCTTAGGCCCAGATGATTGGCCCTGCCGTATTCGGCTCCACAAGGGGCAGTGCTGCTACAACCTCCCCCAAGCCTCTGCTGAGGCAATTCAAGCCCTGGAAGCTCACTACGGCAACGGTGGCCCTCCCGAGCATCGTGCTGCCAGCTGGGAAGAGGTGGGGCTGGCAGAGATCCTGAGGTGACCAGCTGCATTGGCGGTGGCATGCAAGGAGTTGGCAGCATGACCGGAAGCTCAGCAGCACCCATCAGCATTTCCTGGGCCAGCTGACAGGTAGTGGGACCAGCAGGAAGCTTGCAGCAGCCAGCAGCATCAGCAGCGACACCCACCAATGTCTCCGAGGCCAGCTGATAGTCGGTGGTGCCTGCGGGGAGCTCGTGGCTATCGGTGACATTGGCAGCCCTGGGCAGGGAGGCGGCAACACAGAGGTCCAGCGACACCCTCCGATGCGTCCAGGACCCCGGTCAAGCAGGAGGCAGGGAGAGGAGCCGAAACGAGGCTCTTCCTCCCTCCTCACTGTATGTCGGGCCCACGGGGCTCGACACTATGTAGCAGAACACTGACAATACTTCATCTTTGGAAGAGCATTGTGAAGCTTCTGCAGTGTAACTTTCTCTGAATCTTAGCCTGCAACCAGTATCCAAAGGACAAACCAACAAGGATATGACTATGACTAGTGATAACTGTTGGAATGCCATATTTTTTTACATCACGCTTCCCATTCTTTTACATACATTTGGTCTCCCTAAAAGTCTTTAGTTAATTCCTTTTGTATGTTTTATGTCTTTTTCAGATAAATTAAAATAAAAAATCAAAATAAAATAAAAGCTAGTTCAAGCATAGGTAACACGTAATATTCTGTGGGAATGGGGCAATATATTCTTTTGAAAAGTGAGATTATAACAGCCCAAACTAGCACAATACCAATGAAGAAGAAAAATAACAGCTCTCAAAATAAACCATCATGGCTGCATAAATAATTCTCTGATAAATTGAAAGACAAAAAGGACAAGTGTAAAAAGTGGAAAGAGGGGCACATAACTAGGGCAGAATATCAGAAAATAGTGGGAGAAAGCAGCAAGAAGGTGACAAGCAATAGGGAGAAAGCAGAACTATTTAATTGATCCATTTGTCTTTACACAAAGGGAAAAACAGTCCAACCTATCAAAAACAGTACTGTAAAAATAGATTAGAAACACAAGTTAAGATAGGCAAGAAAATGGTGAGCAGCTGTCCACCCTAGATGAATTCAAATCAACAGGACCAGATGGACTACACCCCAAGGTTCTCAAAGAACTGGCAGATGTGATCTCAAAACCACTGAATTATATCTTTCAAAGATCCTGGAGCACTGGGGAACTACCAGAGGACTGGAAAAAAGCTGATGTAGTTGCCATCTTTAAAAAAGGAAAAAAGTAGATCCAGGAAACTACAGATCTAGCAGCCTGACCTCAATACCTGGGAAGATTCTGGAAAAGATAATCAAGCAAACAAAAGCCAACATGAGTTTGTCAAAAACAGATCATACTAGACAAATCTTATTGTATTCTTTGACCAGGTGACAAAATTAGTGGACCAGAGGAATGCTGTGGATATAATTTACTTGGACTTCAGTAAGGCATTTAATAAAGTAGACTATAACTTACTACTTGATAAGATAGAAAAATGTGAGTTAGATAGCTTCACCATCAGATGGATTTGTAGCTGGGTGACTTACTGTACTCAGACTGTGGTCCTCAATGGAACTACATCTCCACGGAGGGAAGTGTGTAGTGGGGTGCCCCAGGGTTCTGTTCTGGGCACAATGCTCTTCAACATCTTCATCAATTATTTGGCTGAGGGGATAGATGAGGAACTCATCAAATTTGCAGATGACACTAAGCTGTCAGGAATAGCCAACACTCCAGAAGATAGACTTAAGATACAGAAGGATCTTGACAGACTTGAACATTGGGCACTATCTGCAGTGTATGCCTCCCAGCATACACAAAGGACAGCACAGCAGGAGGCTGATGGTGCAGATCAGCAGAGGGGTTGGACAGCTCCAGGCGATAACTGCTCACTCAGGATAAGCCTGAGTTAAGCTGTTGACAGCCCTAGGCATGGTCAGCCTGGTGGGAAGCCAGGATCTACACCCATTGTCACCTGCACTGGCAGGAAGCCCAGGTTTGAACTGATTGGATGCCATCCACCTGGGCAGGTACAAATAGATGCCAGGCTTCCCTGTTTCCCCAGTTCATTCTGTTCAGAATAAACTCATCTTTACCCCAGCTCTGTGTCCATCTCTATGTGAAGCATCCTGGCATCCCTGCAAGGTGGGGCGGTATTCGCGAAATTAGTTCTTGCCCAGGCTTATCAGCAGCTGCCGGTAGACCCCGAGGCAGCAAGGGCCCAGACCATCATCACCCACAAAGGGGCGTTCCGGGTAAACCGACTGCAATGTGGGGTGAGCGTAGCTCCGGGGATTTTCCAGGAAGTCATGGAAAAAATGCTAAAGGGGATCCCCGGGGTTTGCCTGTATTTTGACGACGTCCTTATAGTGGCCAGCTCGGAGGACATCCTGGCATCATGGCTAAGAGCGGTACTCGGTCGTTTTAGGGATGTAGGTCTAAGACTGAAAAGGGACAAGTGTAAAATTGGGGTTATGGAGACGGAGTTTCTGGGATTCAGGATAGACGTGCAGGGCATCCACCCGTCAGCCTCCAAGGTGAGGGCTATCAAGGAAGCCCCAATTCCTAAAAACAAAGCGGAGCTGCAAGCGTTCCTTGGTCTCTTAAATTTTTATCATACATTCCTGCCGCACAAGGCGACCATCGCGGAGCCCTTGCACAGGCTCCTGGACAAACAAACACCCTGGGACTGGACTGCCACACACACAAGCGCGTTCAGGACCCTTAAGAACATGCTAGCCGGGGACGCAATGGTCACTCACTTCAGGGAGGACCAGCCCATCTGCCTAGCGTGCGATGCATCCCCTTATGGGATAGGGGCAGTCCTCAGCCACTTAAGGGAGGACGGCTCGCAGGCTCCCATAGCATACTATTCCCGGACCCTGTCAGCGGCGGAGAGGAACTACGCGCAGATAGATAAGGAGGTGCTGGCAGTGGTCGCGGGGGGGAGTTCCTCATTTACACGGATCACAAGCCCCTGCTGCGATTATTCACCACGGAGAAGCAAATGCCACAGATCCTTTCACCAAGGATGCTCCGTTGGTCCATTTTTCTTTCAGCATACTCCTGTAAGCTAATCCATAGACCAGGAAAGGAAATGGGACACGCCGACGGACTCAGCAGACTTCCCCTAAGGGAGGCTGGACCGGATCCCGCTCCTGCTAATCAGATATTAGCAATACAGGAGCTGGCTGAGTGCCCATTAGACGCTAGCGACATAGCAGCCGAAACTCCCAGGGATAAGATTCTTAGCAGAATTCAGTCCTAGGTTAGCAGCGGGTGGCAGGACAAGTCACCGGGACCTGAGTTCACAGCATTTTTTACGCGGCGGCACGAGCTCTCAACCCATAAAGGCTGCCTGCTGTGGGGGAGCAGGGTCATCATCCCCACAAAACCTAGGGAGAAAGTCCTTCAGTCCCTTCACGAGGGTCACCCGGGAGTGGTAAGGATGAAGGCTCTGGCCAGGAGTTACCTGTGGTGGCCTGGTTTGGATAAAGAGATAGAGGGGTTGGTAGCAGGATGTTACACATGCCAAAGGTCTCGCCCACAGCAGGCACACGCTCCAGTCCACAAGTGGGAACAAACTCACACCCCCTGATTATGCGGGGCCATTTCAGGGACACACCTTCTTAGTCATCATGGATAGTCACTCCAAGTGGTTAGAGGTGGTACCTGGGTCCAACATAACATCAAAGGGGACAGTACAGGCACTAAGGGGAGTGTTTGCCACACATGGGCTACCAGATGTAGTAGTATCTGATAACGGAGCGCAATTTACCTCCTCGGATTTCCAGGGGTTCCTGAGGACCTTGGGGATTAGGCATGCCACTTCAGCACCCTTTCACCCTGCCAGTAACGGGTTGGCAGAGAGGTTCGTGCGGACTACCAAGGATGCACTCAAACGAATAGTACAAGGGGACTGGAAACAGAGACTGGCCACATTCCTCCTCCATCAACACGCAACACCCTGCACAGCCACAGGAAAGAGCCCAGCGGAGCTCAGGTGGGGCAGACGCCTTATAACTACGTTAGACAGACTCCACCCAGACAGGGTATCAGCAGACACAGAACCCCCAACCCTCAAAACCAATTTCAACATAGGGGAGCAGATCTGGGCCAGAAATTACAGCACAGGCCATCCATGGGTGCCAGGTGAAGTGGTGGAACAGACAGGCCCCCTCTCCTACAGAGTAAAGGTGGAGGGGGGACTCCTGTGGAGGAGACACTTAGATCAACTAAGGAAGAGAGCCCCTGAGAGGACGGGTGGAGAATCAATGGAAACAGCAAGGGAGGAGGCAGAGCAAACACAAACACACACACAGCCACAGTCACAGTCACCCAGAAGAACAGCAGGAAGGGTTTTGGGGCATCCATCTGCCTGGCAGGGAGCTGACAGGGAAAGTAGGCAAGAGCCTGAGGGCAGCAGGTCACAAAGAGCCAACACAGAAACACATGCACACACACAAATCAGACCAACACAACCAGACCAAGGAACAGGAAGCAGAACCGAAACCACTACAGAGCCAAGCCTGAGAAGATCAAACAGGACACCCAGAGCCCCCAGCTACCTCAGTGATTATGTTCGCTCTTAAGCCTGGGGGGAGGAGGAATCTGGAGGGTTAAATGTAAACATTGTAAATAAGCTGTATATAGTTAAGAAGGAACGACAGAGGATCCTCCTCACTATGGGGGAAGGGGTGCAGTGTATGCCTCCCAGCATACACAAAGGACAGCACAGCAGGAGGCTGATGGTGCAGATCAGCAGAGGGGTTGGACAGCTCCAGGCGATAACTGCTCACTCAGGATAAGCCTAATGAGTTAAGCTGTTGACAGCCCCAGGCATGGTCAGCCTGGTGGGAAGCCAGGATCTACACCCATTGTCACCTGCACTGGCAGGAAGCCCAGGTTTGAACTGATTGGATGCCATCCACCTGGGCAGGTACAAATAGACGCCAGGCTTCCCTGTTTCCCCAGTTCGTTCTGTTCAGAATAAACTCATCTTTACCCCAGCTCTGTGTCCGTCTCTATGTGAAGCACGCGACTTTACACTATCTAACAAAATGAAATTCAATGGTGAAAAAAAAGTAAGGCTCTATATTTAGGCAAGAAAAACTAAATGCACAAGTATAGTATAGGTGGTACCTTTCTCAATAGTAGTAACTGTGAGAGGGATCTTGGAATCCTAGTGGACAGTCACTTAAATATGAGCTAGCAGTGTGCTGCAGCTGCCAAAAAAAGCCAGCACAGTGCTAGGCTGCATTAAAAGAGGGTAGAATCAAGATCACATGAAGTGTTAATACCACTTTACAAAGTTAATACACTTTACACTTGGAATACTGCATCCAGTTTTGGTCACCGTGATGTAAAAAAGATGTTGAGACCCTAGAAAGAGTACAGAGAAGAGCAACAAAGACAATTAAGGGACTGGAAGCTAAAACATATAAGGAACATTTTTTGGAATTGGTTATGTCTAGTTTAATGAAAAGAAGGACAAGGGGTGACATGATAGCAATGTTAAAATATCTCAGGGGTTGCCACAAAGAAGAGGGAGTCAAGCTATTCTCCAAAGGTCCTGAAGGCAGGACAAGAAGCAATGGATAGAAATTAATCAAGGAGAGAAGCAACCTAGAACTAAGGATAAATTTTCTAACAGAACAATTAATCAGTGGAACAACCTGCCTCCAGAAGCTGTGAATGCTCCAATACTGGAGGTTTTTAAGAAGAAACTGGACAGCCATTTGTCTGAAATGCTAGTATAGGGTTTCTTGCCTGAGAAGAGGGTTGGACTAAATGACCTCCAAGGTATTATTATTATTATTATTATTATTATTATTATTATTATTATTATTATTATTATTATTATTATTATTATCATTATCATCATCATCATCATCATCATCATTATTATTATTATTATTATTTATTGTTGTTATTGTTATTGTTATTATTATTATTGTTGTTATTACTAGTTCTTTCATTTGAACTTCTGTTTTATTTGCATCCACCTCTTTTAACCAAGCCGCATCCTTGTTGTGTTTCTTTGGGTTATCCCATATCTGCTTCCAGAACTGCATTGTTTCTTCTTTGTCAGGTACTGACTGATTCATTGCAATCCATTCATTGATGGATGGGTAGAAATGTTTCTGATTGGATTGAAATTGGAGGTTCTGCTTGTAATTTGCAATTCGAGCTTCATATCTACTGATTTTCCTGGCTATAGTTGTTATTTGCTGCATCATCATCATCATCATCATCATCATCATTATTATTATTATTATTATTATTATTATTATTATTATTATTATTATTATTATTATTATTATTATTATTATTATTATTATTATTCCATAAGTATAATACTATATAACAGGACAAGGATGCAGATATTGTACCTATGTATTAGAAAAGGTTACAGATCCTTTTTGTAAAGAATTTCCCAATTTCCTGCTACACTTGAAAAAAGTTAGGAGATTTTCCCCATCCTAATTCTCCTGCAGATGTAAGAGATTTGGGACAGCAGAAGGGATATTTACAAACCATTGACTTTTCTCTAGAAAAAATCACATGTCTTCAGTGTACTCTTGCTAAGCTTTAAATGGTTGTCTTTTTTAGGGCAATAATCATGTGTTTTATAATGATTGTGCCAGATTGTGGCATTCTGGATTTTATGTATCATGTTGATGAATATTTGACTATTTGTTTTCTGTAGTTTTTCCTGCTTAATAGATGTGAAACATAATAAAAACTATACACTTTTGACATGTGATTAACTCTGAATAAAACTGAGTATAAATTTTAGACAGGCTCATTTCGGAAAGTATTCTTTTGCTGGATTTTAACTACTAATCATTGCCAAAAGCTTTGGAGGAAGTGACAATCAGCTTGAATATTACAGTTTGGTGGCTTAATAATAATTTTCAGGAAACAAAGCCCTGCTTTATCTTATTGTATACACTCACTTAACAGCTTTGCAGATGAAGAGACTTAGAGAAAAGGTATTTGTTCTGAAGGCTATTTCTAAAGATGAAATTCAAGGATCATACCAGAATGCTCATGAGATGAGAATTCTCTACAGTTCTTCTGCCTAAATTCACTCCTATGGTACCATCCACCAAAAAGAAAAGATAATCACCTTAAGAAGGAGAATCTTATAAACAGCCATTCATAGAGAGGCTCTCATCCATACTTCAATTGTTACCGTAGTATAAATAGTATATTAATATGTTGGTATGAAGCAGTGTTCTCCAATACGTTAGATATGAATTGAAATTCTTGGGAAATTATGGCTGGGATTTATATTTCTTGAGATCCAATATGTGTGGAAGAAATTAGGTGCAAAGATTTATGCCATTAGATTGTATCATTTAGTATCATTTAACGGTGCATCTAAGCTCATATTTAATATTTAATACTTTTGAATAGATGACCCCACCTGAAAATCAGGTTAATAATAATTAATAATAATTTATTAAGTTCATATGCTGTCTGATTTTCAGTGACTTTGAGCAGATTTTAAAATGGTTAAAAATTATTTCAAAAGAAGTTAAAACAAGCTAGTTAATTAGTTGTAGCAGGTAAAGTTCATGTTGACAGTAAACCTCTGCGATCTTCTCTAAGTGTCTTTCACAAGGCCAAGGCTGCAGGGCTGGAAATATACATGAAAACCATATTTTTAAAATGTCATTAAAGGACATTTAAAAAGATGAGCATCCTACCTCCACATTCGAAACCTAAAGGATATCTGTGCGCATTTTTCATTGTTTCTTATGGGTGGATCCTCATTTATATCACTTAAACAGATAGCTGAATTGTATCCCAGAATCTGTCATTGTTTCATCTAATACATTCTAATTCAAAGAAAAGAAAAAGGTGGGGAGTTTTTTTGCTCCCACCTCTAAAAGGTTACCTCTTCAGTGCTTATTATAAATACAGTAGCGGCTTCGTTAATCGATGCCACTAGGTTAAAAGTGCTCAGCTGTATGATTTGTCTGCTTCATTTTTTTTGTCTTTGTTGTCAAAAAATTTTCATTCCCATTTTTCTTTGAAATGCAGAGCAGTATGCTTTCACTTGCTCAAAATTTTTGAAAGCAAAATGTAAGTCATTGGAATGTATTTTCTTTGCTTACAAACACTTCTTCTTGGGGAAAAAAAATAACCTTTCAATATCAGGATAGATTTGGGACATTTTGTCATAAAAATTAAGCTGGATTATTGAGAAATTCCCTACAGGAACATCACCAAATTTAAAACATTACCATGAAGATTTCTATCACACATTGCTTCAGTAGTTAGAAATGGAATAAACTATCGCTAATCTCAACAATGGTGACTGGGTGGATGAAAGTACCCCTACTGTAAAGCCATAGGAGACCTTCTTGGCCAAAAAAAATCTGCTTATTTCCCTCTTATTCTCAAATATCAGGCACAAACTCTATCTTTCTCTCTTGAGTTTTTGAAACCCCATATTTAAGATGATCAGGTCTCCCCATTTCTCGTGCAGAGTTTTTCATCAGCAGATTTGATATATGGATGAGATCAATTTTTTCTTGTGGCAAATCTATATGTTATTCTACTTCTTCATTTGATACTGTTTGCTGAGTGGCTGCTACTTGGGAGCAAAGGTCACTATCTTGCTGCTGGAGCAGGCGAGTAATATTTTACTCCTCATAAGGGTAGTGAGAGATATTAAATCACACTTGACGTACCTGAAGCAAAGCAACTTCATCCATATTTTATCTGCTGTAAATTTAATACCACAGCACTTTTTAGGGTGATGTATTTATTAACTGGCTGGGGATGAACACTACAGAAATTCAGTTTGTTCAGGAAAATAAAATGAAGACACCCTGACAAGTTTATGAAGTAAGCACAATAGCTATTTATTACTTTTTAAATACATAGAGGGCCTAAATGTTTTTAGCAGGAGTTGCCCAATGAGTAAATAAAACTTCCCAAATCATCTTTGCTTGCTTTCCTTTGGAATTTTAATAAAGTTTCATCTTTATTTTTAAAATGCTGCCCTAGCTTCCATCAGCATAAACTCTACTTTCTTATGGAAATAAATTTATCTAAAGGGCATAGATAAAACACATTGGGATTGCGAATGGGGAAGAATTGTGGTCGCAGTCTCATATTAAATTCTTACAAATCATTTCCCCACCCTTCTGCTTACGGAAATTTGTTTTATTTATTTTTTTTTAAATCCTCCCAATAAATCAAAACATGAGAGCAATCAGGTTTTGGAGGCAAAGACTGCCTTGCAGTTAGTGAATCACTTCTCATTTGGTAGAGTTTGACTCAGGCTATTCTCTTAGACTTATAAATTATGTTCTTCTCTGTATCTTCTACTGAGTTCTAAGTACTGAAGGACACAAACCCTGGACTGCTATAAGGCAAGGAATGTCTAACGTTAGTTGTCAGACTGCACAATAAAAAATGTAGATAATATTGTCAGATAAAACAGTGGAATGGGGATGAAATCCAAGTTTGCTGCCATCTTGATTCAGATGCAAAACTTATACTAGATATGATGGTGACAGATACTTTTTTTATGAGCTATAATCCATGTTTTCTGATAGTGATTAGTTGATACATAGATAGTTAATTAAGGTTGATACTTAGATAGCTCTTTTGGGGTTCACGAAGCAGGGGGCATATTTCAGGATTACTTTCTGTCAGTTGCCAGTTATGCTTGCTTGTGCTTCACTGCTATGCGGTGACAGATTGCCATGAACTGTGGGGAGGGGGAATGCTTGGGAAAATGAAAGTAAGTGCAAAACCTCCTCAAGAAGCTGTCTCAAGGTCACCCAGCTGGAAGAAGGAGAGAGCTGCATACCAAATGGTGCTTGGACTGACTTGTTATGAAAACATATTTCCTGGACCTGATTGGTTACAAAAGGGTAGGTAATGAGAGACAGTTGAGGAAGGAAAAAATAGAAGTTAGGTATTTTGGCATGTGATGCTCAGTTCTGGCTATGCAATAGTGCAATACACTTGATCTGTAATAAAACTACATCTTTTTCAACAAATGGAGCCAAGGATTGTTACTATTTAGAGGTTTACGTTGTGGCAGATCGACACTTTTTGGCTATTGTTGCCTGGAAAAACAATGAATATGAGCACAAGGATTTTATCTTTAATGATCTTCCCAATTCCGTCTGATGTCAAGGCTGATCATTCCTGAGCGATTGTTATTTTAATCAGCTGACTCCAAAATCAACCCTGCCCGTACTTAAATACCAAACTAAAGACACCTTCCCACGGTCAATTTGAAAATAGAAAAAGCTAGATCAACTGAAAAAAAGAAAAGAAAAGGAGATTTAATTGTTAACAAAGTACTGATAAAGAGAAGAAAAAAAAGAGAAAAAAGCAAGATTTGGATATTTTTTTTTGATAGACCTTTTGCTGATGCTTTTGGGGTTAGTTTTAAGAAACTCACATAAAAATGCTCACTTGGTCTTGGTAGACTGCAAAATAAACAACTAAGAGAAACATGGAAAAGCAGTAGATGGGTTTTGTCCTGGTCAGGTTACGTGAGTGAACCCAGGATGACTGATCTGAGAGAGAAAAAAAATACTTCTGTTCAATAATTTTCTCAAGATAATTTGATAAAGCAGCATAAAAGAATGCTGCCATTCAAATCAGTGCTGGGTTTTGTAGTAGTCAAACAGCTGAAGCTCACTTGGCATTGCCCAAAACTCTTTTTGAAATGAAAGCTTATTTGGTAGTGGTCCAATCCATTCTCTTTCTCTTTCTGTGTCTCTTTCTCCCTGACCCAGCAGTGCTACAGATTGTAACAGAAAGCAACAATAAAGGATAATTCCCCCCCCCCAAAAATGAAAGCGTTTGTATATTTGTTCTCTGGGGCTCCTTACAGGGAATGAAACTTCACTGAACACTCCCTAAAAAGCATTTGAAATATTTGGGGGAGGTAGCATTCTTTCTTTCCTGTGATACTTATGAAAAGAAACAAAACTAAAGAACTAAGCAAAAATGATCTGACCTTCCATCTTTTCTGTCATGCTTCCAATTATGTTCATTATTTGTTTCCTCAGGACATTGCAAAACACTGAACAATTATATTTTTTTTTACTTTTGTTTTGTCCACTCATTAGGAGGCTCAATTTTATAGGTACATAAAGATCAAACTGGAATGGGATGGTGGAATTGAAAAGGTATCAAAACATCAGCTCCCTTCCCTATGATCTAGGGAGTCTCAGTGGATAATGAGTGTTGTGTAAACAAGAGGACAAAACAAAAAACAAAACAAAACAAAAAAACACAGTGATGAAAGACAGCTTTAGTGAAAGCTTATTTTTCCTTGGAAAGTCTCTTAGGCAACACTTTCTCGAGGTTTGTGAAAACCCTGTCTCAATTTTCACTGTTTTGTGTGGACAAACATACTGTTTCATTGCCTCCCTTTCAGGCTTAGATCATATCTGCAAGTTCACTTGTCACAATTCTTTATCTCAGCATGTTAGTCCTAGTCTTCAACTCCACAGAACTGTATCTTTTTTCTATTCCTCTTCATCTCTGCCTGCCTGCAACAACTTCTCTGTTCTTTTATGCTTATTTCTCTACCCCTTCCTTTATAACCATTAAAATCTCTTTCTTTCCATCAATATTTAAAAAACAACAACTCAAAAAAAAAACACAAAACAACCTCAGAAGAAAATAAGTTGCACAGTGGGTAGGAAAAGCTTAACCATTTTACTTTTACTCACAGGATTGATCAGGTCATCAGAATTCAATGGAATATGATATGAACAAGAATAAGAAATAATGTTATTCTTAGAATATTGATATCCTAAATTGTAATTGACTTTGGTACAAAAGCTCTATTTTCTTTATTTCTAATACTGTAACTAATCTAAACAATAGAATGTCAATAAGTTTAATTAAGACTGTACAAGTATCATTGTATCAAAATAACACAATGAACTAAGATTTACAACCATAAACAGGCAAAATAGGATTCAATGGAACTTCCTTCTGACCAGTATAAAGTTAGTCCTCAACTTATGAGTAGCAGAAGTTCTGTTGCTAAGCAAGATGTTTGTTAAGTGAGTTACGCATGATTTTATTACCTTTTTGTCACAGTTGTTAAGCAAAGCAATTGTTGAGTGAATTGTGGGGACATTAAGCAAATCCAGTTTCCCCCATTGACTGTGCTCGTCAGAAGCTGACTGGGAAGGTCACAAGTTGGGAATTACATGACTTTGGGAGGCTGCAACTATTGTAAATACATGCCAGTTGTCAAGCACTTAATTTTGATCATGTGACTGTGAGGATGCAGCTACAATTGTAAGTGCAAGGATTGGTGGTCAATGCTATTATAACTTTAAATGGTTACTAAATAAGTGGTTGTACATTGAGGACTACCTGTAGAGCAGCCTTTTCCTCCCAGTGTCCTGTGCTGGTCTATAAATACCACAGAAGAGACAGGTTTTAGAGCTGCAATACCAGCACATTCAGATTTCCAATTTGGAAAGGACATCCTTTATGAAATATCCATTCATATGGTACATTAGAGGAGTTTAAAAATGCAGAGTCCTTTCAGAAGAAAGAGATGTCAATCTCTTTCATTATCTCAAGACAGAATGTTAGAATGTTAGAAAAAAGACTTTGATAGGAAACATTGAATTTACATTTAACATTTTGTGGAAGACAGAGAACTACAATCACTGAAGTAATGATGGGAAAGAAAGGGAAAAATCTGTATTCTCCTTTTATTAAAAAAAACATTATTGAACCACAAAGAGCCATCTTTGTGCATTTTCTATTTTAAGACTTCTGGAAACTATTTTTCCCAGAAACTATGATTTTCAACTATTGAGGCTGGAAGGTGTTTCAGAATCTAGAAAAAAAAAGAAGTTGAGATTTGCATGCAGACACAAAGTTTTAACTTAACCTCTTCTAAACCAAGGCATCTCATCTTAAGTATAAAAATCCTGAAATTAAAATATCTCACATAAATATCCATTCAATCTCTATAAAGGCCTTCAGCAAAGGAGTGGCAAGAAATTCATGCTGAATGTTTTATCAATAGGCAGTTTTTCTGAGTGATTGTGAAGGTTGCCAAGCTTGCCATCACTCCTATGAATAAAACCCAGAGACAGAGTGCTAACAACAGGCATGATATGAATTTAGCATTCAGAATCACCAAGACATGATTCATCTTTAAGCTAGGCTTTTCCAAATTCTTTAATTTTTTTTGCTGATCCCATTCTGGTAGAGATTCACTGGGAACTCAATTTTCTACATGATTAGATAAATGAGCAGCCTTAAAAACAATGACATCTGATAAAGGTGGTGAAAAATCTAGTATCACAGCTTCTATTTTAAAATAATTTTGAATATATAATGTAGAGTGTTGAAGAGGAATGGGAATAGCTCAAAAGTCATCTTAAAAAAGCATTGATACTGTACATTTTTTCTGTTCTTTATCAGTTCAAAAGACAGAAGGAGAAAAAAAATTGAAGATGTCCACTGAACAAGAGATAAACTCAGTGGTGGGATTTAAATATGTGAACAACCAGTTCTCTGTATGAATGCTGCTTCTGGAAGTCCATTCTGGGCCTGGGCAACAAAAAATCTGCCGAAGGGGTGCGAACTGGTTGAATTCCACCTTTGGATGAACTGATATTGTTTCATAGCACCATGTGCCAACCATACTGTGCAATGGTGTTAGAAGAAATTGAACATAAATACTGTAGTATTTTGCTGAAAAATTGGCATATACAACATTGTTTCTCAACCTCAGCAATTTTAAGAGAAGTGAACTTCAATTCTCAGAATTCTTCAGCCTGTCATGGAAATTCTGGAAATTGAAGTCCAGATATCTAAGTTACTGAGATTAAGAAACACTAATATAGAGTATCTAGAAAGATGACACCTTTTAAAACTCTTCATAACAGCAAGTCTGAAAGTAGAATTTTCCCACTGTCTCCTTTATGCCTGAGAAAATAGAGAGGGTCCCTTCTGAGCCCTTTGCCCTACCCATTATCAAGTTGTGGACTATGCTGTCTCTTCTGTCATCATTCCCTATGCAGCATCTCTGGGCCCAGTCTTCCAAGGTCATCCCTGTATACCATTACAACTAGATTCAACGATAGTTCCCCCCTCCCTGTGCCATCTCTCTGCTGAGCATTTAATAGGCTATTGTAGGCTGTATTGCTATTATCATCTTTTCTTATCTTCTCATCTTTCCTGCTATCTTCTCCTTTTGGTATCTTAAGATTTATCACTTGTTTGTATCTTATGATTAATGATTGTAACCATGATTTTTGATCTATGACCTATCACTTTGTTCTTGTATGTCTGTACATTGAGAGCTTATGCACTGGAGACAAATTTCTTTTGTGTCCAATCACACTGGGTCTATTCTATTCTATTCTATTCTATTCTATTCTATTCTATTCTATTCTATTCTATTCTATTCTATTCTATTCTATTCTATTCTATTCTATTCTATTCTATTCTATTCTATTCTATTCTATTCTATTCTGAGGAGACCTGGAGGAATTGTGAGTGATTTTCATCATTCTTTGCAGATAAAGTCAATTTGATTTATCTTGCCTTGGAGTCCAGTTCTGGACAGGTCATAGAGAGGTAATCTTGACAAACCTATGTCAGGTATATATGGATTCTGTTCAGCTTGCAGATCTCAAGGACATGGAAATGTAAGGGTGGTCATCTGCTTTCTTAAACTGCCCTTCTTAGCTGATTAAATTGGTGAGGTAGGAACTGGTCCTGTGCCACCTCAAGTATATATGTTATCTTATAAGCCATGGTGGTGCAGTGGTTAAAATGAAGTACTGCAGGCTGCTTCTGCTGCCTGCTGGCTGCCTGGAGTTTGGCGGGTCGATTTTCACCAGCTCAAGGTTGATACAGCCTTCCATCCTTCCAAGGTCGGTAAAATGAGGACCCAGATTGATGGGGGCAATATGCTGACTCTGTAGAAACTGCTTAGAGAAGGGCCTGTAAAGCACTGTGAAGTGGTATGCAAGTCTAAGTGCTAGTCGAGAATATATGTAGCCAGAACTGAATTGTGGAGTCCTTTATGGTCTCTGAGCTTGGTTGTTTGCTTATAGATGTTTCATTACCAAACAAGGTAACATGTGATGATGCTACTTAGTGAAACATCTGCAAGTAAGCAATCAAGCTCAAAGAGCACCAAGGACTGCAAGGATAAAAAACCACTTTGAATTTGATACTCTTTTCTTGGAACTAGGCAGATTTAGACATTCTATTCTTTGATAAGGTGTCTGAATTATTACTATTATTATTTAATCCATGTTAATCAGAGCTTTATCCAGGGTTTGGGATTAATCCCCTTAGTAGACAACATGCTTGAACTAGATGAAGCAAACATGACACTGCTAGCTGTCTTGGATATCTCAGCTGTGTTTGGAATCATCAATACTGTTATGTACTGGGCTTTTTGAGGGAATACCACATGGGTTGCTGGAGCAGCTAACGGCTCTCCAGGAACCCAGAGTACAAATCTCCTGTGCTGCTATTGGCTATCTCCAGGCGACAATGGTTGATTGAAACCTATTGGCTGCCGCCTAGGGGCTAGACTATATATTGCAGCTAGTTGCAGCCATTTCCCCAGTACAGTCATTGCATGAAATAAACGATGAGTTACCCTATACTCCATTCTGCGTCTTCATTCCTGTGCCAAAGAACCCACTATTTAACAGTGGTGACGAGGATGGGATCCTGCTTCACCGAATAAAGAGCTGAAGTCTACGAGGGAAAGGCAGCACGCGCCAGAGGGAAGAGGCATTCCCCCCTCTCAAGGTCAGCTAGCAAGCTATGCTAGCGACCTCATGCTCAGTGGACTCATTCGCTGAGCCTGAAACAGGATCCAGAAGAATGCAGGAACCAGCAAGAAAGAATGCCGAAGGTTGGCAAACTGCGAGAATTCAACGTGAAACACCTGGAGGAATGGCCATCATATTTATTGCAAGTAGAAAACTACCTCAGAGCCAATCAGATCACGGAAGAAGGACTGAAGGCCACAACGCTACTCTGCGTGTGTGGCCCAGCAACCTTTGATTTAGCCGAGAACCTTTTCGCGCCGACACCAATCGAAGTGGTCTCCTACGCAGATCTCAAAAAGAAGCTAACCATGCACTTCCAGCCCAAGATGTCTGAAATGGCTTGGCGGTTCAACTTAGACCAAAGAGTGCAGCTTCCTGGGGAGTCAGCTTTGGAGTTCATAACGGGCCTAAGGCAGGCCGCACGTCTATGCAAATTTTCAAATTTAGAAGAGTGACTACAAGACCGGCTTGTCTGTGGCCTACAGGACAGAACGCTTCAGCAGAGACTATTTGCTAGGCCAAATTTAACATTTTCTGAAGCACAAGATGAGGTGATGGCCAACGAAGCTGCCGGGGGCGCCGTTCAAACAGTGCAGCCTGCCCAATCGACAAAGTTCAAAGAAACGGTCCACTGTGAGGATGCCAAATGCACTGAAGAATCTTCTGAGGAAGAAGAACCTGAAATCAACTGACTCCAAAAGCAACCCAACACGCAACACCGCAACAGCCAGCAGTGAGAGGACTGTTACAAGGCAGTTCTCTTACTGAGATGTAAGGGGTGCGGCGGCAACCATGTTTGCACCAACTGCAGATTTCGATCAGCCACGTGCAGAGCTTGTGGAAGGACAGGCCACATCACAGTGGTTTGCAGAGCCCGCCAGAGAGACCAGCCACCCAAACACCAGTTGGAAGAACCAACTAGGAGAGGTACTGGGGTCCAGGGTCCAGTTAGTGTGGGATTTTTCAGAAGCCGTAGAAGCGTATGCCGCACCGGGGCTCAACGCCCCCTCAAACCCAAACTTAAGCTCATGGTAGAGCTACAAGGAGTTCCATGTAAGATGGAATTGGACTCTGGCTCTGCAGTCTCAATCATTTCTCAAGACACTTTTAACTTCGTGTGTAGGCGCAGTAGCAATTGGGCCAAACTAAGATCCTCAGATATAATCCTAACAGATTTTCAAAATGCTCATGTTAAAGTTAAGGGAGAAGCTATTTTGTTGGTAAAGTTTAAAGGGTTTTTGGGGCACCTGGATGTAATAGTAGTAGGGGGCCAGAGAACGAGTCTTATTGGACTCGATTGGTTTGATGCCTTAGGTATTCAGATTACTGGCATAAACCGAACACAAACTGCAGACCTCGTGTCAGTGTGCGAGGAATATGCAGATGTTTTTGATTCAACACTTGGAACATACACAGGCCCACCTATCTCATTTAAGCTAGATCCCAACATAGTTCCAATCAGGGTTAAGCCTCATAGGGTCCCCTTTGCCTTAAAACATAAAATTGATTCTGAAATTGATAAGCTTGTAGAACAGAGCGTGTTACAGCCTGTTGATGGTGGGGAGTGGGAAACTCCTATAGTCACTCCACTTAAAGCCAACGGGAAAATTTGCATTTGTGCTGACTATAAATGCACTCTAAATAAAGCCCTCAAGCAACACGCTTACCTGGTTCCAGTGGTCAACCAAATTGTAGCCTCTTTGCAAGGGGGTAAAATTTTTGCTAAACTTGATTTAGCACAGGCCTATCAGCAATTGCCGGTTGATGAGGCCATAGCTGTGGCTCAAAAGGGGGGCTTTCAAAGTTAAACGCTTACAGTTTGGGGTCAGTGTTGCTCCGGGTATTTTTCAGGGAATCATGGAGCGTACACTCAAGGGTATTCAGGGTGTCTGCCCTTATTCTGATGATGTTCTTATTGCAGGGGAATCCCCAGAAGTGTTGGTCAGCAGGCTCAGGGCTGTTTTGAAGAGGCTTCACGAAGCAGGCCTCAAATTAAAAAAGAACAAGTGCAGTATTGGGGTTTCTTCAACAGAATTCCTGGGTTTCCGAATTGATGCTAATGGCATTCACCCCGCTGATTCTAAGGTGAAGGCCATTAAAATGGCTCCTAGGCCCAAATCAAAAGGAGAGCTACAAGCATTCTTGGGTCTCCTAAACTTCTATCACACATTTCTACCTCATAAGGCTGCAATAGTAGAGCCCCTCCACAGGCTTCTTGATAAGAAAGTTCCATGGAAATGGACTAACTTACATGAAAAAAGTTTCCAGGAATTAAAAGCACTATTGTCAGAAAAGTCCACTGTAACTCACTACAAAGAGTCTAAACCAGCATGTCTTGCATGTGATGCATCTCCCTATGGGGTGGGGGCAGTTTCGAGTCACATAGAAAAAAATGGGAAACAGGTTCCAATAGCATTTTACTCAAGGACATTTTCTTTTGCTGAGAGCAACTATGCTCAGATTGACAAAGAGGCCCTAGCCATCATTGCTGGAATAAAAAAATTCCATGACTATTTATATGGCAGGGATTTCATGGTCTACACTGACCACAAACCTCTGTTGGGACTTTTCACAACAGACAAACAAACCCCCCACATGCTATCTCCAAGAATGTTGAGATGGTCTATCTTCCTATCTGCATAGAATTTTAAATTAATTCACAAACCAGGCAAGGAAATGGGCCATGCTGATGGCCTCAGCAGACTACCACTGCCACTAATGGATCCAGATCCAGCTCCTGCTGCTAGAATATTGTCCATACAGGACATACCTGAGTTTCCCCTCCATGCATGGGACATTGCTGCTGAAAATGCCACAGATAAAATACTTAGTAGAGTGTTGTCATGGGTATACATGGGCTGGTTGGAAAAAAGTCCAGGCTCAGAATTTCAAAGCTATTTTGTCAGGAGGCATGAGTTATCTGCACATAAAGGGTGCATTTTATGGAGAAACAGAGTCATAATTCCCACTTCCCTAAGAGACAGGGTTTTACAATCATTACATGAAGGCCATCTAGGCATTGTCAGAATGAAAGCTTTAGCTAGAAGCTACCTCTGGTGGCCTGGCCTTGATAAGGACATTGAGGCTCAAGTCCACGGTTGTTATACATGCCAGTAACCTAGGCCTGAAATGCCACAGGCTCCAGTTCACAGGTGGGAGGAAATGCACACTCCCTGGTCTAGGATTCACATAGACTACGCTGGACCTTTTCAGGGACAGCTCTTCCTTATAGTAGTGGATAGCCACTCCAAATGGCTGGAAGTAATTCCAGTTCCTAATATGACTACTGCTAGGACCATCCAGGTGCAGAGAAAACTCTTTGCCACACATGGGTTGCCAGATGTCTTAGTTTCAGACAATGGGGCCCAATTCACTGCTGCTGAATTTCAGGGCTTCCTTAGAGCTAATCTCATCAGACATGCAACATCTACACCTTTTCATCCATCTTCTAATGGTCAAGCTGAACGCATGGTGAGGTCAATGAAGGAGGCACTCAAGCGCATTGTCACAGGTGACTGGCATCACAGATTGGCAGATTTTTTACTCTGCCAGCATTCTACGCCCTGCACTGCTACAGGTAAAAGTCCTGCAGAACTACATTGGGGGAGGCATTTGATCATTAAACTGGACAGGTTGCATCCAGATAGAGTGGCAGCAGAAGCCTCTCAACCAAAATCCCTGAGGGGGCTGTACATGGGCTGTACATCTACATGAATTTCCTATAAAAGGCTATTGGAACTAGAGAATGGGTGAATTCTGCCTGCTGATGAGATTAATTCTTCTTTCCATCTAAGGAATCCTGAGTATTATCTTTTCAGCCCTTCAAGGTAAGACAGACTAGGTGCCAAAGTTATAAATGCAAGTGTAACAGAATCCTGCAAGTCTGAATGCACTTCCCTCCCTCCTTTTATCTTCATGAAATTAGGGAGAGTCACATCTAATACTTTCTCAAATAATAGTTCTGCTCTGGACTTAGATTTCCTTTATCTGACAATAATCATGGTTGTGGCTCTTCAATCTCAAATTAAATATGGAGGTGCTGTTTTAAAGAGGAAACTGGTATTGGACCAAGGTGAAGCCTGTTTTGGATAAGCTTTTACTCCCCCAGAAAAAGCAGGTAAATTATTTGCAGTGCAGGAAATTCATGACACCCAGCTATCACTGGATTTGCAGGTGCTGGGAGTTTGCACAATTACAGGAAGTATGCCAATTGTGACTCTTCCTGAGCCAAGCAGTTATCCATGCCTTGGCTGCAACCCATCTTGACTAATGCAATGCAATGCTACCCTTGCAGCTGGTATAAAATACTTTAATTGATGTATTTATCATTTAATACCTCTACAAAAAGATTTGCACTAGTTATCAGATCCCTACTGGTAACTAATTTACTTTTAAAATCCTAAATATCTTAAGATGTCTTTATTTATGGGATCACCAGATCTGTGATGTGATTTCTACCTGATAGTTCAGCCAGGGAGTGGGAGAAGAAACATCTTTGGAAGGACCTACCAATTAACCAGGGGAAGCCCTTCTAAAGTTGTTTCTCCTCCCACTTCCCAGTTGAACTATCAGGTAGAAAAAGGATGTTTTCCCCTCTGGTGCCAGGTCATGGATTGTGCTTCCTAGGGAGATATGTTTACATTCCCCCAATATTTAGAAATATTTTGCCAAACTTTTAATTGCTGATTATTTAATGATTTATTTGGGTTTTGATTTTAATTGTATTAATTTTGTTTTGTTTTTCTTATGCTTTGTCTTTTTATTGTGGTCGAGGGTCTACATTTAAAGTTTTAAAATAATAATTCTATCTCAGAGTTCACACATTCCTAAGATACCGGACCAGCCAGATATTACAAGTTAAGCACCTGCCTGAGAAACTAAAACCTGGACTTCTAATGAGTGAAGTCCTATTTGGATAGCAGCTGACCACAGGTCAAAATGACTTAGCTCAGATTTGGGCAGAGCTCTCAAAGGACATGGTTGGAAACCTACACTGGCAGCTTCACTTTTTCTCTTCAGTATCCAAATTATACCTATGCCATAATTCTTTGTTCCTTTGATGTAAACTTTTACTGGTCTGAACCACTTCCATGATACCAAAGGTGCTTTTTCAAGAGGCAACCGGACTTTCCTGTTTTTCTTTAAAGACGTTTCACTTCTCTTGCAAGAAACTTCTTCAGCTCTGACTGGATGGTGGGGAATGGAAGGATTTATATTCCTTGCATTTGCATTCTTTTAGAGAGTCATTGAGGCCACATTTTCAAAGAAAAACAAGGAAGTCCAGTTGCCTCTTGAAAAAGCACCTTTGGAATAACCATGACCTGGATGACTGAGAATCTCCATAGACACTTCTACAGTATATTCAAATGCTGAATATAGATGCTCAAAGCATATATCCTTTAAATTACAAATGTGTTTTATAAACTATCTCTTGTTCCTGAAGAAGAGATTAGTTATAAATCTAAATTAAGCAATACAATAAATACTCTTCTAAGTGTTTTAATTGTTTATTACATTTATTATGTTTTTGTTATTTATTTCCTATAAGGTAAAGGTAAAGGTTCCCCTGCACATGCATGCTAGTCATTTCCAACTCTAGTGGCTGGTGCTCATCTCCATTTCAAAGCCGAAGAGCCAGCGCTTGTCCGAGGATGTCTCCGTGGTCATGTGGCTGGCATGACTAGATGCCAGTGGCGCATGGAACGCTGTTACCTTCCCACCGTAGTGGTCCCTATTTTTCTACTTGCATTTTTACGTGCTTTCAAACTGCTAGGTTGGCAGAAGCTGGGACGAGTACGTGGCACTCGGGATTCGACCCGCCAAACTGCGGACCTTCTGATCGACAAGCTCAGCATCCTAACCCACTGAGCTACCGCGTCCCTATTTATTTCCTATAGGATAGCTTTATTGACATTATTACAAGCTGGAATTGAATCCTATAGAATAAATAAATCTGAATTTGTTCTAATAAATAAAGACATTCATTAAAATTTGTTTATTTATTAGAACTATATGACTGCCTATCTTTAAGTACAACTCTGGATTATAGACTATAATCTACTATGGTGCTCCTTTCTGGTTAAAATACTGATTTTTTGACTTCCCAGTTTAAACCTGAAAGAGAATGACTATCCCAAAAGTCACCTCACTTCTAGCTGTTATGATTAAGGGAAAAGTAGAATCTAGCTGTTCTACCACCTAGACCAGCATCTTAACCACTCTACCCTGTTGGCAGGTGTAATTGTTTTTCTCCAATGTATTATTGCTTTTTAAATAAAAAATAATAATAACAGACCCAACTCATTCCAAGAGTAGTGCACAATACCATCTTGGAAGCCTCAAATTCCTGGTGCTAGTATATTGTGAAACAGTTTTTTGGCAGTTATACAGAGAATTAGTAGGTATATTAGGAATGAAGGGAGGTTCTTGTGATAGCATACTATGGGCCTAACTAGAGTTGTGATTTTGGACAGGATTTTTCCTTTGTCTAAGTAGTTCAGAGATGAGAACATCTGAACAAAATTAACACGCACTCATCTTACCTAATCACAGACCAGTGAAAAGAGAATGAACAGGAATCACTAGTAGTTATTTAATACCCAGATTTAGTCTGTCAAAATCTTGCTTTCTACACTTTGTTCCCTCACTTAAACCTAGACATATAACTATTATCTCTACTCTGTATGAAAATGGGCATTCTGCTGAAGTTTTCGATATCACTATGACATTTTATTTCAGTCAGGTTAAATGGGAATATTTATAGTCAAGAAAACTTTGAGAAATATACAATTTTTTCTCAAGTTATTGGTTGGTTGATTATTTTATTGGCTGATGAGAAGAATGTTTAATTAACTTTTGATTTTTTTTAACGGCTAAATTCTGAATTCCTAAGTGCTGCTCACATTTCCGATTTCGAATATCTTTTTTGTAGCATTAACTGGAATAAGAGTGCAGGTGCTATGAGACAAACCAAATTCAAAATCTACACATGTTTCTCTATACAGCATAGATTACATATCTATAGATGGTATGTGTACAAGTAGGTATGGCACACTACACTGACTTTTCTGCCAGTAAATTAATACAAGCATAGATTATAAAGGATGTTACATTACCAAAGAAACATCTGCTAAGCAAAACAAAAATGCTTATAAATAAGGAGAGACAAAGTGAGACTCTTTTCAGCTTGATTTATGCTCAGCTGCACTATACTGTACATATGTTATCAAAGGGAGCATCCTATTAGCTAGCAATTCTTAAGAAGTTCAGAAATCTGTTCTCCTCCCTCCAGAAGTGTTTTTTATTAAAAAAAAATTCCCAAAAGTATCTTCTCATCAGCTCTGGCTGAGCCTTCTGTAAAAAAAAAGAAAAGAAAAGAAAAGAAAGAAAATGCCACAGTTTCTAAAGTCACTGAAGGGGGAGGGGGAAATCATCTAATACGATCACAGCAGGCACAATGTACAACCTGTAAGAGAGTTTCATTTGCAGATTTATTTCTGTGGTGAAGCTATGTCAAGCTGCATTAATAGGCCTACAGGGTTGCAGGGTGAATGGAAGCTCAAAAGAGTAGCCTAAGCCAACCCTTGATCCTCACATACTAAAGGGGGATTTTATGGTTGCTAAGCCACTAAGGTATTTTCCTTACTGTATTACAACCTTCCCATCTTGCATCAAAATATTGTGAAATACAATTCCCAGAATACGAAGTGCAAAGCCATCATGAAACACAATGGTAAACTGTCAGGGCCCAGTCCATCTGTGAGGCAAAAAGGATCCTCTGATACAGGTGTAGTAGTGAACAAAATCAAGATGGGTGGCACTGTCACAGCCACCTGTCTGAAATGGTATAGGGTTTCCTGCCTGAGCAGGGGGTTAGACTAGATGATCTCTAAGGTCCCTTACAACTGTATTATTATTATTATTATTATTATTATTATTGTTGTTGTTGTTGTTGTTGTTGTTATTGTTATCATCATCATCATCATTAACAATAATAATATTTTTACCATGCTCTTTGTACAGCCTTGTTCTGGTTTGTTTTCCTTATTTTTTTACACCACTATAGGGATAGCTGTCTATATCAAGGGTGTCCAATCTTGGCAACTTTAAGACCTGTGAACTTCAACTCCCAGAATTTCTCAGCCAGCCATGCTGGATGGAGAATTTTGGGAGTTGAAGTCCACGGGTCTAAAAGTTACCAAGGTTGGACACCCTGATATAGATAGGTTTCTATATCTTTAAGGCAGAACTGTGTCCTAGGACAAAAATTAAGCAATTTTGCTCAGGTTTAGTAGAAGGTGCTTGTCCTAATTGAGTACTGAAGTAAGATTTAAAGATGGCATCAGTAGTTTTCAAATATGGAGTATGGAGGACTTCATATTGCACTTTGTCTCATGCAGCAAAATGTCTGGAAAGCCATATTAAGTAGATGGACTATGTGGTAGATGATTTACAGAACTTAATCTAAGCCAGGGGAATGAAACATCTTGAATTTAAAGTTACAGGCTGAAAGCATTATAATTTTAAGTTCTTCATGCTTCCTTGATTCTGTTAATGTGCAGAATGAAGGACAGCCACATAAGATGGAAGATGAGAGATTCACATAGCAATAGCAATTATTTCCCATGGATCCCCAGTGATTATCTTTAAGGGCATCACAGCTTACTTTTATTTCTCCAACTAAACTTGAAATGAGAGATATTATGCAGAAAAATGTCTCTTAGAATGAACACAATGAAGTGTACAACAAGGAGATTCCTATCATAATACAAATAGTTTTTACTTCATAGATGAAAAATATGGGATTTCCTAAGAATTTGTATTACTGCTGGTGAATAAACTCAGAAGATGTACATTCATTCTCAGAAAAATACAACATGAAAATCTCCTAATGGCAAATAAGGATCAGCACAGATAAAGTTGTTGTGTTCTATAATTCTTCCCTGTGTTTCTTTAATATATGGCAGTCCTAAATCATATTTCCATAGGTTAAGTGTTTCTCAACCTTGGCAAGGCTGGCTGGGGAATTCTGGGAGTCAAAGTTCCACATCTTCAAGCTGCCAAGGTTGAGAAACACTGATAGGATAGAAACAATGTGGAAGAGGGGACGAAACACAAGTGGTAGAAATGTAAACATGCAAACGTCTCTAAAGGGCATTGTCTTCTTATATAAAAACAAAAGATGATTTTGAGTAGTATCTATAAGCATTTATATGTTTTGTATAATCTCTTCCTAGTGCATCTGATGATGGCCATTTATGCACAGTGTTTGCTCCTTATTCTTTGTCCAAGTCTGCAGATTTTCTCACTCTTTGATTTTAAGGTTGCTTCAGGATCTTGTTCCCTCATTAATGTTTTCTAAAGAATTATAAAAAAACTGATTAGCAACAAGAAGTCAGCCAAATAACACTGGGAAAGTAAGGAAAAATAAAAATTAAGGCTACCAGATTTTGTCTGCAAAAATCTAAATAGCCACTCAATGACAGTAAAGAAAGACTTAAAACTGTATACTAACATCTAATAGTTATCTGAATTTTTGCAGCCCAGATCTACCAGCCCACATTTATTGGCCATCTGACCCTTAACTGGCTGAGCTCAGCTGCCTGTAGTTTTGCTCTGGGGAATATAATATCAATTAAAATTGCACACTCCTGTGGTATTGATGCTTGCCAGAACTTGCAGCAGATGTGGGCAGGTCAGGAAGCTGGATTGCCTGCTAGGAAAAAAAAAGTTTAATGGCTACATAGGTTAGGTAGATAGGAAAAAAGTGGGATTGTAATGGCAAGCAAGTGAGAAATGAGGAAAGGAGCTTAACTGCCCAACACAGAGTAAAAGCAATAGGATGGACAATATATGCTCTCCTTCCAAATGACACTCCTGGCTTCACAATGCTCTTGATTTCATATGGCCTTCAATGTACTGGTATCTGCATAAAGATCAAACAACCTCCAACTCGTCAACCATCAACCACGCATCCGCTTCTAATGGCAGAATCTGAGATGGGATGGTATCTGAAGTGTTTTATTCAACTCAGAAAGGCAAAGGATAAAATATGGATTATTCATAATTAAAAAAAATAAAGTTGAAAGGTTTAAATAAATGCTCCTCAAACCAATATCTGCTTGAATTTATTTAGTGAGGGCAAATCTGGTGCTTTTAATCATTAATAGAGGTCTTACTTAACATGCAGTGGTTTTTTATTTCTGAGCTCTGGTTCTGGTTTCCAGGGTCTTTCAGATATTTTAAGTCCTTTTCTCTAGAATCATTTGCTCACATTTACAACTAATTCTTGGATCTCTCACTATTCTCTTATTCCTTCTCTTGTTTTAATGCCATAGCATAACTAGCACACAATGCAATAAAATGTTTGCATTCTTTTCCCATCATGAGAATGGTTTGAAGACAAGAATATTGGTCAAATTCTGGAAGGAAGAAAAGTGAGCAAAAGAACGTTGAAATTAAACTGAGTAGATTATAGTAGCATCTAAGCATTTGTTAATTCCAAATGCATCTACATGATGCAGCCACAAGCTGTGCAACATTCAGGGTTGAGGTTTGTCTGTCAGACATTTTCCTGTTCCTCAGAAATGAAGTATCTCTTCACCCCCACCTTGACATAATTTGATCCCGTACCAGAAACACAGAGGTCCAGGTATCTCAAAGCTTTCAGAGGGGATTTGTAAGGGGATGTTCAATGAAGTATTTCTTCTTCATACTTCAAGGGGATACTCCACTTCATGCAGGCAGATTGTTTTGAATAAAGAGCTTGTGTTTATAATAGACAACTTGGCTTGTTATAAAGAGCTTATGTTTAGAGCAACAACCTAGTTAGTTGTCAAACTCTATATAACTCATGAAGTCAGGACATGAAAGCCATGTGGATTTCAGACAGGCATTTTAATGCTAATTGGGGTAAAAAATAGATATGCTTGAAAACTGTAAAAATTTCCAGATGGAGTTATAGCAATCCAGGTAATGTGGAGCATACTTGAAACATTTCCTTTCTATGTGCATCCCCTTCTCCCCTAAAATTAGATCTAGGTACTCTTTTCTCAGACTCAGCTGGATTCACATGCCTCTCTCCTGAATAGCCTCTGACTAATGTGGAGGTGAAGAAAAGAAACTATTATATTTCATCTTCTTTCAGTGCAGAGAGAATTGTGGGTATGCTCTTTTATCTTGTTTTCCAATCATTATCAAAATTCTTCCTTTGCAAATGGCTGGCTAGGGAATCATCACTTCTTACCCATTAGATATACCAGCCAAAAGGATAATAGGGAATCATGCTATGATCAGTTAGTGAGTTGTAACTAAGCTTCATCATGTTCCTATCCTCTATAAAGTGGAGCAAGGAAGCACCAAGTATCAATCCATGTTCATTTCAATCATCCCTTTGTGTTTTAAGATGCTATAACTGGGACCTGGTCATGGCTTGGAGATGTCCATGCATAAAGAGCTTGATCATGAGTGATTTTGGGTACTTGCTTAACTCAAAACACCCCTCCACATTTGCTGAGTCACTCAGAAATGGTACTGCATTTTTTTTACCTCCTTTCATTTATTTACTCAACTGTATTGTATATGTAAACATTCTTTCAATGGAAGTGTATATATGTTAACAAGTACAAATATTAGGGCATCGTCAAAGTATATAAGTAAAGCCGCTTGACAGGAATACACGCGGGAACTTTGACAGCTGTCAAAGTTCCCCGCACTGCGCAGGCGCCTCCACTGACAGCTCGCGGCTGTCAAACTCCGGACCGTGAAGAAGCCTGAGCTGTCAAAGCGTCCACCGCACAGAGCAGGCGCAACCACTGACAGCTCGCGGCTGTCAAAACACCACACCACGCGAAAGCCGGAGCTGTCAGAAGAAGACGACGCTGATTGGTCCCCATCTGACACGGCGCCAAAACAAACACTTCTGATTGGTCCTCGCGACCAGCTGCCGGCTATAAAAGCCGAACAAGTCATTCAATGTTGTCTTGCTCTAAATAAACTTGTTGTTAACTAGCCTGTCGTCCCGAGCGGTCCTTTGGCTACTTCACTGGCGACGAGGATGGGATCGCTCCGGAGCTGAAGTCACGGCCGAGGAAGAGAGTTCCCGGCAAGAGCTGACACGGAAGTTTTAACTTCCATCGGAGCAACCCAGGACCGGACGACATGGCAAACTTCGGCCGTGTGAGGGAGTTTGATACCCGCCATCCCGAGAGATGGCAATCACACCTCGGCCAAGTTGAAGGATTTCTCCTCGTCAGTAAAATCACTGACGACCGAGCAAAGGCCGCCGCCCTGCTGTACATCAGCGGGCCCCCGGTGTACGACGCAGCCGTCGGGCTGTTCAGCCCAGTGCCCATCACGGAAGTCTCCTACGCGGACCTGGTGGACCAGCTGAACAAGTACTACATGCCGGCTCGCTCGGAACTGTACTGGCGGGTGCAATTCGCACAAAAGAAACAACGGCAGGACGAGCCCGCCAACGAGTTCATCGCCGGGGTCAGACACGCCGCGCGGAACTGCTGCTTCCCCGACCTGGAAGACCGCATCAGAGACCAGGTGGTGATCGGTCTGAGGGACGAGAAGCTACAAAAAAAACTGACGTCCAAACCCGACATGAATCTGGCTGAGCTGACCAGGGAGATCATGGCATACGAACACAGCCACAAAAAGAAGCTGACGAACACGACCCCAGAGACCCCGGCGACCGTCTACCAGGAAAGCGCAACCTTCAGCGACAGCGGAGAGTCGGTAGATTTCACCGATGGAGAAGCCCTACAGCGCAGGATGGAGCACCGACAGCCGAGGAGGGGCAAAACGTCGGACCGCCGAGGATTCAGGGACCCTCCACCGCCACCCCCGCGTTACGTGCAACGAGCCGCCTGTGCGAGCTGCGGGGGCAACCATGCCCGAGGAAGCTGCCGCTTTAGGAACGCAAAATGCCACAACTGCGGGAAGACTGGCCACATCAAGCCGGTGTGCCGCAGCAAGGGCCGGGACAACGTCAATGAGGTGGAGGCAAACCCCCCAGGTAGGCCGGCTGCCCAGGCCAACAGGGAAACCCCACCAGGCAACCGGGTTGAGACAATCGATAGGGTAAACTGCATAAGTTCCAAGGTTAAGGTCTGGGTCAGAATTCAGGGGGTGCCTTGCCACATGGAGGTGGATTCAGGGTCAGCGGTCTCCTTAATTTCGCTAACAACCTATCAGGAGATCTGTCAGAAAGGCCGAAGACAAATTCCCCTGAAACAAACTCAGGTTCACCTTGCAGACTTCCAGAAAACCCCTATTCCGTTGGAAGGGAAAGCCAAGGTCCTTGTACAGTATAAGGGGTTCAAAGGTCCCCTGGAGGTTTTAGTTACGCCAGGGAACCGTACCAACTTGATAGGGCTTAACTGGTTCACTCCACTAGGCATCGCCTTATCAGGGGTTAATACCATTCAAACACCCAGCCTGGAAGCCGTTTGCGAAAAGTACGCCGACGTTTTCGATGGCACTTTAGGGAAATATACAGGTTCCCCCATTTCACTGCAATTAAATCCAGCAATCCAACCAATTAAAATAAGAGCTAGGAGGGTACCCTTTGCCCTCAAAGAAAAAATTGAAAACGAGCTTGACCGACTCGTGAGTCTAGGGGTGCTTGAGCCAACAGATGGGGGAACCTGGGAGACCCCTATTGTCACCCCAATCAAACCTAATGGCGAAGTGAGAGTATGCGCTGACTATAAGGCGACAGTCAACCTAGCCCTCAGCCCCCATGCTTACCCGGTGCCAGCGGTAAGGGACGTATTTGCTTCCATCCGCTCTGGCACCATTTTCGCCAAGCTTGACCTCACGCAGGCGTATTTACAACTGCCTGTCACAGACGACACCGCGGAAGCGCAAACTATTGTCACCCACCGCGGTGCTTTTAAAGTTAAGAGGCTTCAATTCGGCATATCTGCAGCCCCGGGTATCTTCCAGGGTATCATGGAAAAGACCCTGAAGGGAATACCCGGGGTCTGCCCCTATTTCGACGATGTTCTCATCGCCGGAGAAAATGAAGCTAGTTTAGCTGACAGGTTGTCAGCTGTGCTGAGCCGGCTCAGAGAAGCCGGTCTCAAACTTAAGCGGGAAAAGTGCTCCATTGGAGTCACTTCTACAGAATTCCTAGGGTATAAAATCGATAGCCAGGGCATCCACCCCACCTCTGAGAAACTAAGGGCTATTCAAACCGCACCCAGCCCTAGGAATAAGCAAGAGCTTCAATCCTTTTTGGGACTGTTAAACTTTTACCATGCTTTCATTCCCCACAAAGCCACTATTGCAGAGCCTCTCCATAGGCTCCTTGACAAGGGTACAACTTGGTCCTGGACCAAGGAACATGAAAATAGTTTCCAATCGTTAAAAAAGATTATCTGTCAAAGCTCAACCATCACCCTTTTCAGAGAAGACACCCCAATATGCATCGCTTGCGATGCCTCTCCCTACGGAATTGGGGCAGTCTTAAGTCACCTATTCAAGGATGGCACACAAAGACCCATAGCCTTCTATTCTCGCACTCTGACCAAAGCTGAAAGAAACTATGCACAAATTGACAGGGAAGCCCTAGCGATAGTAGCAGGGGTCAAAAAATTTCATGATTATCTGTATGGAAGACCATTTACGATATTTACAGATCACAAACCCCTGCTAGGCATATTTACTTGGAATAAAATTACACCACAAATTCTCTCTCCGAGAATCTTAAGATGGTCAACGTTCTTAGCAGCCTATTCTTATCAACTAATACATAAACCAGGTAAGGAATTGGGACATGCTGACTGCCTCAGCAGACTGCCCATACAAACCAGGGACTCAGATCCAGCCCCAGCCAGCCAAATTTTAGCAATCTCTCAACTTCCTGAATGCCCCCTGACTGCAAACATTATAGCTAATAATTCAGCAAAAGATAAAATACTTGCCAGAGTCCTCAAATGGGCCACAACAGGGTGGCCAGCTCAAAACCCACAACCCAAATTCCAACCTTATTATAATAGGAAAAACGAGATTTCAACACATAGAGGATGCCTGCTATGGGGAAATAGGGTCATCATACCAGAGGAAAACATAGACCAAACATTACACATTTTACATGAAGGGCACCCTGGAATTGTAAAAATGAAAGCAATGGCTAGAAGTTACGTGTGGTGGCCTAGCATAGATAAACAAATTGAAAAGTATGTGGGTGGGTGTTATACCTGTCAGGAGACCAGGAATGAACCCCCCCAGGCCCCGATCCATAAATGGGAGACTACAAGGAACCCTTGGTCACGTATACATATAGATTTTGCAGGGCCCATCCAGGGCCAAAGTTTCTTAATAGCAGTGGACAGCTATTCCAAGTGGCTGGAAGTCACGCCCCTTAGGAAAACAACGTCCGCAGCCACTATTCAAGCCTTACGGAAAATATTCGCAACACACGGCCTACCTGACACCATAGTTTCCGACAATGGACCTCAATTCACCTCTCGTGAATTTCAGATCTTCGCTACGAGGAATTGTATTAGGCTGGTCACGTCGGCGCCGTTCCACCCATCGTCGAACGGAATGGCAGAAATTATGGTACGATCCACGAAAGAAGCGTTAAAAAAATTCGTTAAAGGGAACTGGCAGAGGCAACTCAGCCAGTTCCTCTTAGCACAACACACAACGCCATGCTCCACAACCGGCAAATCACCAGCGGAATTAAGATGGGGAAGGAGGCTAATAACACGTCTCGACAGACTGCACCCCGACACATACCCAGAAGAACCACAACACCCCCACCCCGGCCGCACACTTAACCCTGGTCAACTAATATGGGCAAGATCATACACAGATAAAAACAAGTGGGTCCAAGGGACTGTAATAAAACAAACAGGGCCCATCTCATACCTTATAGCTACGCAGGCACAGGGCAACATACGCCGCCATATTGACCAGCTCAGACCCAGACAACCACCACACAATGCTGAGCAACCAACCAGTGCCGACGTACAACCCCCACCGGAAATGCTGCCTATCCCAAACCAGGAAGTTGAACATCAAAATGAAGAACTAGACCCAGACCACCCACCGCCCCTTCGCCGATCAACCAGGAATCGGAAACCACCCACCTATCTAAAAGACTATCAGTGGGCAGGTTCAAACATCCAAGAGGAAAGAAACGCACCAGGGGAGGGGTAAGGGGTGTATTGTATATGTAAACATTCTTTCAATGGAAGTGTATATATGTTAACAAGTACAAATATTAGGGCATCGTCAAAGTATATAAGTAAAGCCGCTTGACAGGAATACACGCGGGAACTTTGACAGCTGTCAAAGTTCCCCGCACTGCGCAGGCGCCTCCACTGACAGCTCGCGGCTGTCAAACTCCGGACCGTGAAGAAGCCTGAGCTGTCAAAGCGTCCACCGCACAGAGCAGGCGCAACCACTGACAGCTCGCGGCTGTCAAAACACCACACCACGCGAAAGCCGGAGCTGTCAGAAGAAGACGACGCTGATTGGTCCCCATCTGACACGGCGCCAAAACAAACACTTCTGATTGGTCCTCGCGACCAGCTGCCGGCTATAAAAGCCGAACAAGTCATTCAATGTTGTCTTGCTCTAAATAAACTTGTTGTTAACTAGCCTGTCGTCCCGAGCGGTCCTTTGGCTACTTCAGTTTTTCCCCCCAGTGCTCTTATCTATTATATCTACATGTCCTTAATTTTGAGATTATTGCACTGAACTGCTAAAATGTTTTCCCTGAGCAGTGGCTTTTTTTCACAAACAACTGTATCAAAAAATGGATTACTGTACTAACCTTCACTAGCAATGTTATTAGCTTATTCACTGAATGATTTAAGGGAAAGAATGAGTGTTGAAGTAATGCTGAATGGACATGATCTAGCTATACTTTTCATTGTTCATGGATGGTCCAACTCTCCTGCAATGCAGATACATCTCCAGCTTTGCCTGGCTGGGCTATTCAGCACTAGACAATAGTATTCCTCAAAGTCTGGTGTCAATATGCAGCAAGTTCTCAGAGGTGGCAGTCTTGCTAGGGCACATCTGGACCTCTTAGTATTCATACAGCTAATGTCTCACTTTCATGATAAATGCAAATTGGGTTGCTTTGTCCCAACATGTCAGCTTCATTAGCAGGTACACACAGATTGGCATGTGACATATAGCAGCTCAGCTTCTAAATTTCCACCTCCAACCAGGGCTGGCTTTGTCATGTCCCCTAGTTTCTCCTGGTAAAAATAATAAAATAAAATAAAATAAAATAAAATAATAAAATAAAGTAATAAAGTAAAATAAAATAAAGGAAGCAACACAGTGAATCTGATCTGATTTCAAGAAGGCTGGCAGGGGTGAGCAGTGTTAGATGGGGAAAGCCCATTCTGTCTCCTGATAAGTGCATCCTTTGAGTTCCCAGATTTTCTCTGCTACAGCAAAAGCAGCAGGGCATGTTTGAACCAGCATCTCCAACCCTCTCTAAAGTATCACAAATGATTAGCCTTAAAATGTAAGCTTTTCTCCCAAGCTTATGGTTCTGATGCAAATTATTGTAAGAAAAGGGAGACTAACTAAACCATGATACTTTGATGGGTTCTGAAGATTCTAATTCTTTTGATTAAAAAAAATACTGCATCCCTTGATATTTTTTTATTTACCCACAAAAAGTGGTCAGGAAAATTTATACCCCTCTTCAGTTTAGCCTTATTTATCACCATACTCCTGTACCTCATTCTATTTCATTGATAAAATTTATACTGTACCAGCTAGTAACCAGCAGCCAGAGCATTGGTTAAAACTAGAGTGCTATTGCTGAAGTTGACAATTCTCTGGTTTAGAATATGAATATTTATTAAATTCTGCAACATGTATTGATTGGTTTCAGTGGAAGACAAATTATTATGACCCTGAATTCTTCTATAGTCAGATTTAAAGTCAAGTCAGAGGAGAACACACTTCAGAGGAGAACCGGAGACTGTTGCTATAGCGGCAGAAAGGAGAAGATGGCTTTCTCTCATTCTCCATCCCAGTGACTGCTTTCCTGCATCCTTCTCTTTTTCAGCAGAGCCAGCAGAGAGGAAGGCTTACAGCAATATGCTAATTTATCAATTTCTTATTTATCTTCCCTGCAACTTGCCTCCAGCTGCCCTGCTGATGGATTCTGTGCCCCTTAGCACTCCTATTTCACAAGTGTACCTATAAACCAAAAGAATAGTTTTAGCATAGTAAAGGTAAAGGTAAAGATTCTGCCGCACATGCGTGCTAGTCGTTTCCAACTCTAGGGACTGGTGCTCATCTCCGTTTCAAAGCCAAAGAGCCAGCGCTTGTCCGAGGACGTCTCCGTGGTCATGTGGTTGGCATGACTAGATGCCAAAGGCGCACGGAACGCTGTTACCTTCCCACCGTAGTGGTCCCTATTTTTCTACTTGCATTTTTACGTGCTTTCGAACTGCTAGGTTGGCAGAGGCTGGGACGAGTAACAGGCGCTCACTCTGTTACATGGCACTCGGGATTTGTCCCGCCAAACTGCCGACCTTCTGATCAACAAGCTCAGCGTCCTAACCCACTGAGCCACTGCATCCTAGTTTTAGAATCAGTCAAACTATTTTCCTTCCTTACTGTTTTCTTTCCTAAATGCTTGGATCTTTTCATTCACCACAAACATCGTGATAAGGACAATGTCATAGGAATCCTGAATAAACAAGTTAAAAATAAATAACCATTTCTCTATTTGGGAGTGCAAGTAATTTCAGATAAGGTTACATGTATCTAGGCAATTGTACAAGATTAACAGGAATCAAACTTTTTTGTGTTTTGAAGCCCAGATATGGTAGCTCTGTAATCCAGGGATTTTCTTGAGGTGGAAATGATGAAATCATGGAGGTTCTCCTCAAGACTTAGTGAACTAGCACTTAGCAATTGAATGCAAGCAATTAGCAAGCAGTGCAACAAGAGCAAACACAACATATACAAAAGGCCAATACATTACACCCCTTGCCCCTGGATGGAACACACAATTATTTGGTTACAAAATCTTGAAGATATTTGAGGGGTCTTCAGGCTCATTCAGAGCGTCGAGGGGTTGCCGGAATCTCCTGGTCTACCAGTTCATCTGCCATGCTTGGTAGACCCGGGCTCTGTGGTTTGGTGGAGTCAAAACAACTCGAGTCCCTTTGGCTGGCCTGTCCTGGTTGGCCCAGCCCAAAGTCTAACAGTGCCGCTAAATCGGCATGACTGCTGCTGGGTGTTGGGTGGCTGCCCAGCCCCTGCGGTCTGGTTGGTGGCTGCCCAGCCCCGTCCCCATTCTCTGTCACGCAAAATGTCTCAGAGTGTCTGAACTGCTCTGCTGAAGTGTGAGGTTGTGGGTTCCTGGTCTGCTCCCCTTGGAAGTCCTGAGCCAACAACTGTTCCGCTAGTTGCTGGCGCAACTGATTGACATGTCGGAGAATGACTTGCCCATCTTCCAGGACCACCTCGTAGGAGAGTGGTCCTGACACTTTAACAACTTTGACTGGTACCCACAACTGCCCTTTTTTGTAGATCCGAGTCCAAACCCGGTCCGCCACCTGTAAATGCCTAGGTGCCTTCAAATGTGCCATGTTGGTGGCTACTCTATCTGGGTGCAGTCTGTCCAGTTTTGTTATTAGTCTCTTGCCCCAGTGCATCTCTATGGGGTTCTTGCCAGTAGCAGTACAAGGCGTTGTATGCTGGCATAACAAGAAGTAGGCCAGCCTGTGGTGCCGGTCCTCTGTAGTAATGCGCTTGAGGGACTCTTTGGTTGTGTGAACCATCCATTCTGCTTGCCCATTTGACGACGGGTGAAAGAGAGCCAATGTGGCGTGCCTAATGAGATTGGCCCTGAGGAAGGCCTGGAATTCTGACACGGTGAACTGGGCTCCGTTGTCAGAGACTAAGATGTCCTGAAGCCCATACGTTGCAAACAGTGACTACAAAACCTGGATGGTCCTTGCAGTAGTCACATTGGGAATTGGAACCACCTCCAACCATTTAGAGTGGCTATCGACCATTATTAAAAACAATTGTCCCTGAAAGGGCCCGGCAAAATCTATGTGGATCCTTGACCACGGTGTGTGCATTTCCTCCCATTGGTGGATAGGGGTCTGCGGCATCTCTGGTCTGGACTGTTGACACATGTAACACCTGTGTACTTGGGCCTCGATAGCTTTATCTAGCCCTGGCCACAAGAGGTAGCTCCTCACCAGTGCCTTTGTGCAAAGTCTGGAGAACTCTGGGCCTGAGTGAACTGGGGACTATGACCCTGCTGTCCCAAAGGATGTACCTCTTGTGAGCCGAAAGCTCATTTTTTTGACTGAAAAAACTCTGGAACTCAGGGACCCCAGTATTTTCCAGCCACCCTGTGTGAATCCAAGCCAACACACAATTTAGGATTTTGTCAGCTGCCGTTTCTGCAGCGACATCTCACACATGTAGGGGAAACTCTGGCAAGTCTTGAATTGCTAAAATGCATGTAGCTGGAGCTGGATCGGGCTACACGTGTGGCAATGGCAATCTGCTAAGGCCATCTGCATGGCCCATCTCTTTGCCGGGTTTGTGAACCAACCTGTAGTCTTAGGCTGCAAGGAAGATAGACCACCTCAACATTTGTGGCAACAGAATTTGAGGTGTCTGCTTGTCCGTTGTGAACAAGCCTAGCAAGGCTTGTGGTCAGTAAAGACCATGAACTGCCTCCCATATAAATAGTCATGGAACTTCTTACCCCTGGCCACAATGGCCAAGGCCTCTTTGTCGGTTTGCGCATAGTTGCGCTCCACTGAGGACAAGGTCCTTGAGTAATGGACGATGGGTGACTGTCTCCCCTCCACCGACAAGTGACCCAGCACAGCTCCAAACCCGTATGGGGACACATCACACACGATGCAAACTGGCAGCTTTTTGTTAAAGTGTGTGAGCACCGAGTTTGAGGACAACAATGCCTTGACTGTCTGAAAACTCCTTTCATGGAGCTTGGTCCACTGCCATGGGGAGTTTTTGACTAAGAGCTGGTGTAGTGGCTCTGCCTCTGTGGCCTTGTTGGGGAGGAATGAATGATAAAAATTCAGGAGGCCCAAGAAGGCTTGAAGCTCTCCCTTGGACCTAGGGCTTGATGCCAGCTGAATTGCTTTCAGCTTTGACTCTGCAGGATGGATACTATTAGCATTGATTCTAAATCCAAGGAATTCTGTGGACTGAACCCTAATCTTACATTTGTCTCTCCTTAATGTAAGTCCTGCGGCACGGAACCACTGAAGGACAGCTCTATGCTGCTCATCCAGAACTTCTGTGGACTCCCCAGTGATGAGTACATCATCGAAGTAGGGGCAGACCCCCAGAATACCCTTGAGCATGTGCTCCATGATCCCCTGAAAAATCCCTGGGGCTACACTTACCCCAAATTGAAGGCGCTTTATCTTGAAGTCCCCCCTGTGCGTAACAATCATTTGTGCAGCTGCCGTGGCCTCATCCATTGGCAGCTGTTGGTAGGCCTGCACTAAATCTAATTTAGCAAACATGCAGCCACCTTGCAATGACGTCAGAATATGGCTGATGACTGGGACGGGATACGCGTGCTGCTGTAGTGCCTGGTTAATGGTGCACTTGTAGTCAGTACATATTCATACCACTCTGTTGGCCTTGAGTGACATTACAATGGGCGTCTCCCATTCCCCACTGTCTACAGGCTCCAAAACTCCCTGACTAACAAGCTTGTCCAGGTCTGCATCGATTTTATGCTTTAATGCAAATGGCACATGGCGGGGCTTAACCCGAATTGGTATGACCTGGGGATTAAGTTTAAAAGCTATCGGAGTGCCCTTGTACTCTCCCAAACTTGGGCTGAAAACATCTGTGAATACCTTGCAGACAGAAGACAAATCTGTTGTTTGAGTCCGGTGAATGCTGGTGACCTGAATGCCCAATGCATCAAACAAATCAAGCCCTATGAGGCTAGTTCATTGGCCATCTACCACAATAACATCTAGTGGGCCTGAAAACCCCTTGAACATCACCTCAAGTGTGGCCTTGCCCTTGACCACCACTCTGGAATTCTGGAAGTCGGTAAGTAGGATATTAGATGGTCGTAGCTTGACCCATCTGTTACTATGGCTGCAAACGTGCCAAAAAGTTCCAATGGAGATGATGGACACAGTGGAGCCTGTGTCCAGTTCCATTTTACATGGAATGCCTTGAAGTTCGACCTGCAGTCGCAACCTGTTTAAGACGTCGATGGGCACCCGTGTGAAAAATGCTCTGGCAGCTGGAGCAGAGCCCTACTCGGTGTTGCCCCGGGGCCCTGGTACCTCTCCTGAAAGTCTCATCCAGCTGGTGGTCCCTCTGGTGACCTCGACAGATGGCGGCAATGTGGCCTGGTTTTCTACACGCCCAGCATGTGGGTGTCCTGAAATGGCAATCCATGTGTTGATGGTGGCCTCCACAGCCCAAACACCTTGGGAACAGAACTGTCTTGTCAGCCGGCCTCGTTCCTCTTTCGTGGTGCCACTGAATTTTGTCAACTTCATGGTCAGAGTTGGTGTCTTCCACTTGTTTGGCATCCTTGTGGTAGACGGTTTCTGTAAAGGGCATGCTTTTGCAGAGCCATAATGCCTTCAAGGCCCCTCTGGTGGCTTCATCTACCAGAATTCCTTTAAGGCTTCTTGAAGTAAGAGAGTCTCCTTCACAAAGAGTTTTTGTTGGAGCTCTCTGTTCCTGAGTCCACAGACTAAGCGGTCTGTTAGTCGCTCCTCTAGGTCAGAGAAATTGCAGAGTTGCGAAGCTTGATGAAGCGTTGCAATGAATTTTGTCACCAACTCGTCGGGTTGTTGTTCACGTTGTTCGAAGGCATGCCTCCATGCTATCACTAAAAGTTTTGGTTCAAAATGGTAACGCAGCTTCTTCTTTAGGTCTGCATACGTGACGGTTTCCAATGGCGCTGGGGCGACCAAGTTTTCTGTGATATCGAAGGTGGCTGGGCTACACACACAGAGGACAGTCGCGGCATTCAGCCCATCTTCGCTGACTTGATTTGCATGTAGGTAGTTCTCTACACAGAAAATGTAGGACAACCATCACTCTGGGTGCATCACGTCAAATTCTTCAAGCTTTCTGACCTTCGCCATGGTGAGAAGTCTTCGCGGCTCGTGTCTCGTGGTGCCTCGTGCTGCTGGCTTCTGCGTAGGTCCTGGGACTGATCCTCAGGGTGGGGTGGTCTCCAGCGTGGCTTGCTAGGCAGACTGAGGGTGTGGAATGCTGTTCCCTACCAGGCTTTGTGCTGGTCTCACTCCCTAGTGACCTCAGGCTCTTACGATGAAGCAGCACATTCCACCTTCATCGCTAGTGCTGTGTAGCCAGCTCTTGCAGGCATTGAGCAAGAAAGAAGGTTCAAAACAGCAGCATGCTTTATTGAAGGTCAGAACAGAACAGAAGCAACAAGGGAGCTGCTGCGCACCTATTTATATGGTTGGTTGATAGGCGGCGACTAATAGGTTTGAAGCATAGGTTTCCCGCCCAAAGACCTACTTAGCCAACTGGAGACAACCAGTCTGGGCCAGCTACAGTTACAACATACTTGCACTTAGCAATTGAGCACAATTAGCAAGCAGTGCAACAAGAGCAAACACTTACAACATATACAAAAGGCCAATACATTACAGTAGAATTAACAGAGCTACTAAAATATCTCAGGCTGTTTTTGAGATTAATCTAGTTTTCACACCAGGGAATTTTGAAAACTAAATAAACTTGGAGTATTCCACATTTTAAGACTGTTGGGTACCTTTGGAATTTTAAATATATATCATGGGTGTTTTTGTTGTTTCCAAGTTGAGGGTGAATGTGTGTTTTATATGGTGTCACTCTTCTCACAGAAACAGATGGGACTATAAACCTCCTTGCTCATTTTGCAGGTATCAACTTCCCTCCGTCCAGTGCGCTCCCACAGAGAGGGCCTCCTCAGGGTGCCACCGATCAGAGAATGTCGACTGGTGACCCCTAGGGGGAGGGCGTTCTCTGTGGGCGCGCCAGACCTTTGGAACCGCTTACCGGTTGAGCTCTGGATGGCTCCCGACCTTCACTCCTTCCGATGTGATCTAAAAACTTATTTATTTGAACAAGCCGGCCTGGTCTGATGGGTTTGGGGTTTTAACATTGATTTTAACTAATTTATTGCATCGGGCACAATTATATAATGCTTTTTTAACTTTTGTATCTTGTATTTTTGATATTTATTGCCCTGTACACCGCCCTGAGTCCTTCGGGAGAAGGGCGGTATAAAAATCAAATCAATCAAATCAATCAAATCTTACATTAACTGTGGGTTTATTAAGCAATCCTTTGCTCTGGCAACACCTTCCCACTCTTAACTACATCATACTTTGAGAAGAACTTCTCACATTAACTGCAATTGTCTATCATTAAGTCATTATCTAAGATCCTCTTTGTCTATGTCCAGAGTCTTCTGGAGTAGATGGCAATAATAAATAAATACAAATCTGTAGACCACATTCAGATTGTTCCTTTGGACTGCTAACATTTAGCAACTGGGCTTGCTATTCCAGGAAAATCTTCTCCTGGATATCTTGCACTTGTTTAACATTTTTTTTCTCACTCATTTATCCATTGTATTCTTTTAAGCATGGCATCACTGCAAAGATACAAAACACTTTCACAAAATATTACCCTAGGACTCTTCCACCAGAAATAAACCCCAGGAATTCATTTCTAGAGGATCCAGAATTATATTTCATATGCGGTTGATGCACATTAGGTTCCACCTAGTCTTTTTTCTACTGCAAGCTTAATTTTAACATATATCTAAATGTAGAGGTGAACTTTAGACTCTAAGGTATATCTATCAACTTGCAAATTACAAAAGGGCCATGAAATGTAATGGTTAATAAGCCTGTGCAGTAAAAAAAAATGTGGCCAATTAACAACAATACTAGCAGAATATACAAAGATACAGACACCACACCTGATGTTAGGAAAAAGGCCGGTCTGGTCATTGTTAGGTAGTCTGTTCAATGACCGAAATAAAGTACAGATGAATATGAGATATCTTACTGATTAGACAAAAATACTACATATGACCAAGGGGAGTATTGTGACCTAGTGAGTTATGCCACCTGTAAAGAAAGATGCCGAGTTAGACAGCAGTTACTCTACCAATAGCAACATTAGATGGAAGGGCATAGTCTGGAACAGTTATAATGGCATATATACATTGACATTGAAGGAATACATTGATATGCCCATGAAACAGCTACATGGAAGTTGATGGGAAGCTACTGCATTACATTTTATACCTTGTAGGAATAAAACTACATTAGACTATGGTAGCCAAAATTAAGAAAAGCCTGGTAGAAGGTTTTTTGACTAACAAATTTTATTTAAAGGCATATGATTTTGTGATTACTGAGCTACAACTCATGAAAGCTTATTCCTTTAATAAAATATGTCAGTCAGAAAAACTACTACCACACCCCTTCTATATTTCCCTAAGAAAATAATCAATGCCTGAAAATGAGTGCAGAAACATCAAAAGAAGAAGTGATATTGGTGG
Source organism: Vipera berus (assembly GCF_964194415.1). NCBI lineage: Eukaryota > Metazoa > Chordata > Lepidosauria > Squamata > Viperidae > Vipera > Vipera berus. Next base: position 89,641,410 of record NC_138206.1, on the reverse strand, counting down.
TCATCAACCTCAATAAGAGGTGGCATTTAAAGAAAAAATAGAGAGCACAGACTGAAGGCTATTTTGAGTCTATGATGTATCTTTTAAGCATTGTTGCTTTTACAATAATCACTATAGTTTTCACAGCATCTAGCTCTTGACAGACTAATGTTCATTATTTTTTGCTGTTGCATTTTTTCAATCATTTATCCAAATCCTAAACACTGATGTAAATTAATTATCATCATTGAAGTCAATATTATAATCCCTAAGGATGAAAATTGCACAGTAATTCAATGCAGGGTAGAATAATAATATTTTTCCATGGTAACAAATGTGAGTATGTAGATTTTTTTAAAAAAAATTGAATTTCCAGGTAAATGTTCCATATTTTTCCTTTTTAAATGTATTTATTTTACCTTCTGCTTATAAAAAGGAAGGACTGTGGTTTGCTTTTCCTTGCTTTTATAAAATAAGGTCACAATGTCAAGTGCGTATAGTCAAGGCTATGGTCTTCCCAGTTGCAATGTATGGCAGTGAAAGCTGGACCATAAGAAAGGCTGAGAGCCAAAGAATTGAAGCCTTTGAACTATGGTGCTGTAGAAGACTCCTGCGAGTCCCTTGGACTGCAAGGCGATCAAACCGGTCAGTCCTAGAGGAGATCAACCCTGACTGCTCTTTAGAAGGCCAGATCCTGAAGCTAAAACTCAAATACTTTGGCCACCTAATGAGAAGGAAGGACTCACTGGAGAAGAGCCTAATGCTGGGAAAGACTGAGGGCAAGAGAAGAAGGGGACGACAGAGAATGAGGTGGCTGGATGGAGTCACTGAAGCAGTAGGCGTGAGCTTAAATGGACTCCAGAAGATGGTAGAGGACAGGAAGGCCTGGAGGAACATTGTCCATAGGGTCGCGATGGGTCGGACACGACTTCACAACTAACAACAACAACAACAGTCAAGTCTTTTAGGAAAACACTATTACATGAGGAAGGATGAAGGAAGCTGAGACTGCTATCAGAGAGAGGTAAAATCTCATGTCAACTTCTATGTGTTTTCTAGAATGATGTAATTAACTTGCAGAAGTGATGATAATGATGATGATGATGAGGAGGATTACCCTTATTAAGAGAAGTAGTAGCTGTTCAACTGTTTCTTAGGAAATCCCTAAAGCATATTTGCTCCTTTCCTTTGTAAAAACAAGGGCCCAATTATCAAAGTCTTACCTTGTTTCTTCCCTTCCCAGGTGCCAACCAAAGATGGATGGTTGAAATTTGTTTCCAGACTTCTGTTTGTTTTTCATATTGGCATAGCAGATCTTGGTGCAAGATTCTCAAGTCCACAGCTGTGACTGTATGCATTTTAACTGGGCAGCAACTATGACCTCCAGGAAAAGTAAAAAACAGTGACACTTTTGGTAACATACTCACCTTCATTTGCAGCATGGAAGTTCTATTGACTCATATTAAAGATATATGGTCACAGAACAATTAATATGGAACACATTTTAATGATTTCAAATCTCAATAACTGAAAGGACATTCACAATTCAGAGATTACCTAAGTCTACTAGGCATCCGAAGATGAATACAAGATAGCAATGTTTTTCATCTGGAGATATTCATAACCAGGGACAATTCTCTATGTAACAAAATTTTAAATTGTAGTCCTATCAAAAAGTTGAATTTGATAAGCTTTAAGGGAAAATTCTTCTTTGGCTGGAGTTGCTTTATTGCTGTCTAGCACAGGGGTCTTCAAACTTGGCCCTTTTATGACTCATGGACTTCAACTCCCAGCATTCCTCAGCCAGGTACGCTGGCTGAGGAATTCTGGGAGTTGAAGTCCATGAGTCATAAAAGGGCCGAGTTTGAAGACCCCTGGTCTAGCATTTCAGATCTTGATACCTTCATTCCCTCTGTTACTATGAGTTGTCCTTTCGTGTATCTGTGGTCCAGGAGATATGTATTTTCCTTGTTTATTTTCTAGTAATCAAAGTTGGTTTGTCCCATGCTTAGTGCTCACATCAGTGGCTCTTAAAACAAACCCCTTTCATTAAAATGAATCTCCATCAGATTCTGACTAGTTCTACAATTTCAAGAAATGGTTGAGATACACTTTTCTTTAAGACAACAATCTGTGATAAATGCCATCTTGAATCAAACTGTAAGCTGTATTTTCTATTTTTATGCTGATACCTTCTTAGTTCAGATGAAGCTGAAGCCCAGCATCTGGTATTTGTAGAGTCTAAATTAATGCAAGTATTTGTTAGACATATTTTATTGCTATCTGGAAAAAAGGCACCTTTCTAGGGAACAATGTCACTGACTTTAAAGTCAATCCCTGTAATCCTTCCCATGAAATCTAGACATGTGATGGATGCAAGCAAAGTGGCATGTGGTATGTGAAGAAAAATATTGCAGCTATTTTACCAAATTGTTTTCTTGGATCATACTGGATACAAGCAGCCACATTTTCCATGTGCTCTTACCTAAGTGGCAGAGAGCACCACACAAAATCTCCCTGAGTAAAGCTCATATTATTGTTTACCAGAAAACTGAACCCATTAGCATAGTAACAGCTGTTCACTCCCTTAATGCTTCTGAGCAGCTAATTATTCTCATTTTCAACCTAGTCTACCTCACAGGGTTGTTTATTTAGCTAATTAGTTCAGTTTATGTTGACATAAGAATAGATTTGGATATTTCATTCATGCAGCCCTTGGAATTTTCATAGAAAGGGCAAAATACAAATGTGTCAAAGAAGAAAAAAAAGCAGTTCTCATGTTCTATTTCTTTTAAAACTGGGATTGAGCACAGGGATGTTTCTGATACACTACCTTAGAGTAGGCCAAGGGGATTAGACTGCTGGGATAAAAGCACTTACTGAGTGAATATCTGTCCAACCAAATTATTCTAAACACAACATGTTTGGTGAGAGTTATTATTAATATCAAGGACATGCCATGCCTCTGAATATATCTATGCCATGGAAAGAGATACGGCATCTTTAAATTACTGGGTGAAATAGATAAAGAGCTGGAGAACTGCCAAGGTAAAAGTTGTAAAACTGGATTGATTTTTGCTACAGCTTGCTAAGGGCTCCCTAGAGCCAGGATGCAGTTTTCAAATATAATAATTGATAGCCTGAAAAAATAGTTCTTATAGGCATGCTACTGTAATGTACAGTCCTTTTCTGGATGAAGGGGGTCTTTGTGCTTCAGCTAACCTGACTAACCAAACTGAACCAGATCTGCTCTTCACTTCCCTGATTACAGCTGAATAAACTCCATACACTCACTACTCATGCACACACACACACACACACCTCCCTCCCTCCTATACACGCATGTTTGCTCACTCGCACTTGTACATGTGCACACACACAGAAACTTTCCCTCCCGTTCCATTGCTTTTTCCATCTGTAGAGAAAATGGATCTGGCTGTCCAATAAGGGCATTTGTTAAATGTTGTTGCGGAAAAGTAATTATCCAACAATCTGACATACACTGAAATGGGGGGAACCTCCATTAATGCTACCTCACAATTCCCATGGGCAATCACTCTGACCTCCTTGCCTGCCTTCACTTATGTTTCCTGACCACCCTGTGCTACACACTGTGCAAATTGCACAATTTGCAAATTGCTTCAAGATTCAACTGGATGCATTACAACACATGTTGTTTCATTTTCAAAAGATTTCTGTGAATAGTTCCCACCAACATCTGAGAGGGGATAATTTATTAGCTCAAAATAAATTAAAATCTCAAGCATGGTGAAGACATTGCCTTAAGTGTTATTGCTATCATTCACCTGAAAAGATTACACACACATGGACACACTCACCCAAATCAACTCAGGCAGTGTGTCCTTGGAGTTAGATATCCTACCCTTTTCTTTACAAAGTTAAGTATGATCATCTAAACATACGAAACTATGTCTGCAAGATGCTAAAGTCCTACATATCTAGTAATTTACCAATTGCCTTCTTTAGTTTACAGATCACTATTAAGACTCTGTTTAGACTGCCAAATGAGGGATTCATTTGCTGGGTTTAAACAAAGTACTAAGCTATCAATTGTTTCGATAAAGAGAATATTTGTAGGTCAGGGTTGAAATGAGGGGGTCATTGGTATTCTCTGAATTTGGTTGTTTTCTTGCAGATGTTTGGGTAATGAACCAGCCATATTGACTTGATTTGTATATAAGCAATAGTAGTCAAGTTCATACATCATCCTAAATAAGAAAATAGCACAATGTGTTATGGCTAATTCATTGGGAATAAGGAATGGAGCTACTTTGTGCTATTTTCACTACTTTTCATCTTTGATATGCATAGAAAATGCTGTAACGACTGTTAAGTGTTTACCTAGGATACCATCTTTTCCATGAAAATACTGAGAAACTATAAGAAGTAACATTCATGGTTCAGAAACTTGAAAATACTGGATTGTACATGAAGAACATCAGCTGATGTAATCAAAGAAGGAAAGCTTTGCATATTTTTAGTTGAAGACTAAAGCAATGTGAATACCATTTTGAATACTCTTATTGCAGAAAGTAGCTTTGCTGGAATGCAGATTTTGCCCATTAATGGGCAGAAAAGGGCAGTTTCAACTGGTAGACCGCTTCTAGGCATACTATACCTACTCACCTGTATACTATATCTGCTCACCAACCCTGGTTGGGCCCCCATGTGCAGTTCTGGGGCCTTATGTGTTATTTTTCTAAAACAGATCAAACAAATGTATCAGGTTTTATTCTCTCTCCCTCTTTCTCCTTGTTTTCCTCCCAAAAATGTGATTTATATTGAGAATGGTAAACTGTAATCCTGAATTGTTATTCCTAGTTTCCCACAACCTCTTGGTTAAAAACCAATAAACCTCCAGGCCTGTGATTTTTGTTTCTTGTCAATGTCTCTGAGAAAGGAGTTCTGTGCATGGATAGAATTTTGGACACCTTAACTTAGCCTCGGGGTATTCAAACACACCCCAAATGTGCCTTTCCCTCAACAATAATTAAAGGCTCTTCCTTAAGCATGATCAGAAGCAAAAAGAAAAAAACTAGACATATGTTTTCTGAAATATGTAAACTAGATAGACTAGAAAGAAGCAGGGAGTTTCATTTTGCAACATTTTGATATGACTGATAGAGTAGCAATAACCCATTCTTTGAAGAAGACACATTATAAATCATGCAAGTCTTCCACTCAGCATTTGGTCTTGACAAAAAGGAACACAGGCATTGGGGAGATAATTATTGAAGGGTCTTGCTTGCTTTCTATGGGCAGTGATCATTTAAAATGTATTTTAAAAATGTTTCAATGCTTGTCATGGTGGCAATTTCCATTATATTATGAATGAACAGTTTTGCATTTGGGTTCCTTTATCTGACCATGCCAGGATTCTCATCTCATGGAAGTGGGAGACAAGATACTACAAGAATCCCATCCTATGGAAATATTCTATAGATTATCCTTCCAGTAAAATGTAGTAATTTGTCATTCTTTCTGAAGTGGCATTCACTGCTTTGTCACAGCATTTCCACATCTGCAGATTCAATGCCATTGGCAAAAGGGGAATGTAAAAGTGGCTCACAATTGTAAACCTAAGTTATGACAGGTGTTAAATAGGGGTGAATATAAGGATGAATATGAAATGATGTATTTGTTGGAAAGCCCCTTTTGTTTTATGCTGGTGGTTCTACAAAGCAGGGAAGTTTTCAGTAAGGGAACATTCACTCTTTCAGCAAACTCTAAACTGAAATCTGACTCACACACCTTTCCCCAACCTCTGGTCAAATCACCCTGAGCCAGGTATTGTCTATGAATAGGGGTGGGGCAGCCTCCTTGTGATCAGCTTTGCAGACCTTATCTGAGCATCCCTCTGCTCCACTTCTGTGCCCATGGATTGGGGGGGGCAGCTATTCCTCATCAGAGAGGATCTGTTGTTTCTCATCGCCACTGCCCATCTGTAGCCGATCTTTCTCTGCGCTCATGAAGACAAGTGGCTCCCAATCTGGTCAATCATTCCTCCCAATGCCAGAGGGGCCTGGGACAGCATCATCTTCAGCCCCTGAATTCTCTGGATGTTCCAGGGCAGACATGCCATCCTTGTCAGATGGTCCCAGTTCCAACTCTTCCACCTCCTCTGAACCGGGACCATGACATGTCTCCAGAACTGCTGGTTTATAGGAAAGAGTATAATACTGAGATGCCAAAAGATAAGTGGAATGTTAAGCTTACAAATGGATCTTGAAAGAAGTTTTCAGATGGTGATGAATGAGTAATAAATGTTAAATACGAGGTGGTTCTTCCGATGTATGGGACATCATCCTTATTTTAATATCTTGCTAGTGACACAGCTGAGTGGATTATTTTTAAAGTGGTTGGATATTTATGCTCTAATATGGAAATGACATTTTAACCATTATTTCCAACATCTGACGGCTTCCAAGTGGAGTCTCCCAGCTGCTGGTGTTGCTTCTAGAATGCTATACCACACACCCCGATGATGGAATGAGAGCCCAGATAGTATACAACTTAGAACCGGAACAGTACCCTTACAATCCTAACACAACCACCTTCTCTACAATGAATCAAGTATATAATCTCACAAATAGGTGATCTGACAACTGCAACCAATTATGCAGTAGGAGAAATGCTGAAACATGAAATCAGGGCCCTTTTCTAGTTATTTGGGTTGATATCCCAAATGCTTGGTGTGAAGGAAAGGAGCACAACAGTCAGGCAAGCATGCAAAGAAGTAGTTTTATTTTAATTTTGCTTTGTTTTAAATTGGAGATGGACAAACTTTTTTTTTCTACCAAAGCACACATTTTCTTAAAAAATATGTGTGACATCTAAAAAGGGAGCAAGCTCTGATCACAAGGTAATGGACATTTTTTGACTTTTTTTGGTTCCCTTGTGGAAGCTGGGAGGAATAGGGAGCAATTGATTATATTATCCAGAATTCCTGCTGCCTGTGGTGGCATTCATTTTGTTTTTGAAGGAAGAAAATAAAATGAAAAGATTTACCGGTATTTGTTAAAATTATAAAGGCTTACAGCCCACAACATTGTTCGTATTCTGATTTGATTTGGAGCCTTCTGTGAACAACTAGGCTAACCACTCCAGAAGCAGTGAAGCACTTGCATTGCACAGTTCACCAATAGCTGCTTCAGTCCCCCTGCTGCCTTTTCTCTGGGACACCAATGCAGTTCAGCAAATCACAACAGCTGCAAAGGGTGCAGAGAAGAGCAACAAAGATAATTAGAGGACTGGAGGCTAAATTGTACAATGAACAGTTGTGGGAACTGGTCTAATGAAGTGAAAGACTAGGGGTGAAATGATAGTAGTCTTCCAATATTTGAGGGGCTGTCACAGTGAGGAGAGGTTCAATCTATTCTCCAAAGCACCTAAGGGCAAGACAAGAAGTAACAGATGGAAGTTTAACAAAGAGAGATCCAACCTAGAATTAAGGAGACATTTTCTGTCAGTAAGAACAATTAATCAGTGGAATGGCTCACCTCCAGAAGATGTGGATGCTCTATCAATGCAGGTTGTTAAGAAGAAATTGGACAGCCATTTGTCTGGATGGTATAGGGCAGGGGTAGGCAACCTTGGCTCTTTTATGACTCGTGGACTTCAACTCCCAGGATTCCTGAGCCAGCTATGCTGAGGGGAAAGGGAGAGGTTTCCAAGCTGAGCCATGCTGGCTCAGGGATTCTGTGAGTTGAAGTCCATGAGTCATAAAAGAGCCAAGGTTGCCTACTCCTGGTATAGGGTCTCCTGCTTGAGCAGCGGGTTGGACTTGATGACCTCCAAGGTCCCTTCCAACTCTTGTTATTCTATATTCTGTATACATTGCCATAGATTCCAAAGGTGAACATAAATCAAGGTTGGTCTTGACTTATATGCAATATGCAGCTCTCCAACAATAATTGTATGTGGTATGTGCTGAAGCCCTGAACTGAAACTTTACGAAGAAGAACCATAAGATGAAGCAACAGCAGTAGCAGCTTCTGTCTAATTGGCTCATGTTCATTTTTTAAAAAAGCAGATATTCTTAAGATATGAGATGCCAGGAAGGAAGAATTAGGGAGGGGAAGAGTGAACTTCCTTCTGCTCTTACCAGTGGGAATATTTCATTTTGTTTTGCTCAGTACTTAAGGTTAATAATGAAGTACCAATTCATTTATGGCAATTATGCAGGAAAAGAAAGTTATGTAATTGTTTCATGTAATAGCTGTGGACTCGAAAGAATTGGCCTCAAACTGTCTGAAAGAGAGAAGCTTCTCTATTTGATGTTTTAATTGTGGGGTAATACTTTTTATTTTTAAAAAAATGGGTAGAAAGGAAATATTTAATTGTCTGTATTAACTACCAAAAATAGTTCGCTAGTGTTCTCAGGTCAGTTTTAAACTTTAATGACACCATTTTACAAATGTTGTTCTGGGGAAAATCTGAATTGTATATACAATGCTGTTGCACAGAGGTTCACTGAACTATCATTTTGCAATCATGGACTATGATACATAGGGAACTCAATAATACTGGGGGATTAAAAGCCAGATAAATTTAAGCCAAAATTTCTCTAAAATTAACAGAATTTAGACAAGCCTAATTTTTGGGGAATCTGTGCAGTAACATCACAAAACTCATTCCCCTGATCTAAAGGACTACATCGGAGCCTACAACTTGTTGCAATTGTGTGGATTAAAATTTTGTTGCATATGAAATATTTAGGCAGGCCTTCTCTTTTAATGATTCCTTAAGTGAACAGAAGTTGACCCAGCCTTACAAAATTAACCATGATATCTTTTTAGAGAGCATACTTATTATTTATGTGCAGTGGCAATAGTGTTAAAATAAGAAAACTATAAACAGGGCAACAACAGAAGTTTATGCAATTGCTTGAGTAAGCTTTGTAGGCTCTCCTTTGACAATAATAATAGCTTCCAAGCCTGTCTTGTAGCTAACTAAGACCAGGTCTGCCCTGTAGCCACCAGCCATTTTATCTTGCCTGTGTAAATCAGTGGGAAATGAATCCTGTTTAAGAAATCTTTTTCCAGATTTTAACCTCCACCTTCACTTTCTTCCCAGGGATGTCCATGTATTCCCTCTGCATTGGGATTGTTACATCCCTTAATTGGTGAATTCCTCTTATTTTTCTATCTCAAATATGCCAGAAACACAAGTGTTAATTGTTTTTCATTTTGTCAGCATGCCTTTTGTAGATTGAAGGAGAAAAAAAAGACATCAGTTTTAGAGTTGTTTCTGTAAAAAGGAAATTTGGCAGAACTCTTGTCAATTTCATTCAGTTCAAAAAAAAAAGAAAAGAAAAGAAAAGAAAAAGAATGACAACAACTATGAGCATGACATTGCTCCACTACTGAACGGTTAAAACAAAGTTTGGCCTTTCATGGCACAATCCCAGTAGTCTGGTAAAAAATAACAAATGAAGACAGGGAATGTTAACTGATGGGGGCGTGCCAACCAAAATGCAGAGCAGCCAATTACAAAGGAGGATTTAGGATAAGGTGGAATGACGCGTACCAGATGGATGAGGATATTTCCATTTGTGCCAGTAGTGGGAAAACATTAGTTATCTGTGCACCACTAAAACTTATATGGCAGTTGCCTTTTCAGTAGACTGGGACAGGCTGAGGATAAGGTCATCTGTATCTAAACAGTACGTGGCCCATTTTCAGGCTGGAGCAAATAGAAAGTACAGATCGGTTGTAGGAGAGCTCCTTTTCTTGATTTTTTTTTGGGGGGAAGGGGAATGTTTTTCTTCCACTTTTCTGTCTCAGATGTATTCTTAGATTTGCTTGGCTATAATAGAAAGATGGGCATAATCAGACATGTGCCTTCATTTCAACCATTAAGTGCTTGGGCCGGTCACTCTCTCTCAGCACAACTCATCTCACTCATCTCAAATGTTGTGGGGAAAATAGGAGGAGGAAAGTATGTTTGCTGCCTTGAGCTGTATGTAAAAAAATAATGAAGGCAGAAAACAAGCAAAACAAAACAAATAAAGAAAAGTAAAGGTTTATGTTGTGTAGCTGGTTGTTTGCAGGCAATAAGTGAGAAACATGCCTTATTGAAGTCAAGCAGAACAGAACTGAAACAGATGCTGCTGTGCAGCTACTTATATGGCTGGCCACTAGGCGGCGGCCAATAGGTTTAAAGGAATCCATTCCCGCCCCAAATCTACCAAAGATATTCCTGGAGACAACAAGTCTGGCTTGGTCCATAGCTGTTACACAGACACACCATTGAGTAACCATTAAGCAGCATTTAAACAGACATGTGAATCAGTACAAGCAAAAAAACCCCAATACATTACACCCCTCCCCCCTAGAATGTACACACATTATTTACTAACATAATCTTGAAGATATTTCAGTGGTCTACGAGACTGCTCAGAATGCCTGGGGGTTCTGGGAAACTCCCGGTCTACCTGTTTGTCTGCCGGGCTGGGTAGACCAGGACTCAGGCTCAAATGAGTCAAATTGACTCGAGTTCCTTTGACTGGCCATTCCTGGTCGGCCCAAATCAAAGTCCAGTGGAGTAGCAGGGTCAGCGGAGCTGCTGCACAGTTCAGGTTGTCCTTCCCTGTCTGGAGACCCAATTTGAACTTCCGGACTGTGTCCATCTATGGCCATCTCCCCATTGTAGTCTGAAGGAATCCTCAGAGCATGTCAACTGTTCTGTTAGACTGCTGGCTAACGGCTTTTGTTGCGGACCCTCTGTGGAGTCCTCGGTTAGTGACTGTTCAGCAAACCACCATTGCAGCTGATCAATATGTCAGCGAATGACTCACCCCCCACCTCCAGGACCACCTCGTAGGAGAGGGGTCCTGAAATCTTAACAATTTTAGCAGGCACCCACAAAGCCCCATGCCCGTAGTTCCAAGCCCACACCCAATCACCCACTTGCAACCCCCTTGGTGCCTTTGGGCATGTGGTGTCTGCTGCTACTCAGTCAGGATCCAACCTGCCCAGTGCCCCAGAGGGTGCTTTATTGTGGCATACCGACTCGGAGGATGAGTTGGAGGAGGAGGAAGCTGGCACGAGCGGCGTGCCGGAGGGGCCGACTCCCTTGGTGAGTCAGCAAGAACTGACTGTGGCTGACGTGCCTATGGACCCCAGCCAAACAGAGGGGGAGGCAGAACAGCAGGCAGAGGCCGGCAGCACTGAGGAAGAGCCCCTTTTGGATGCAAGGGAGAGACGTAGAATTCGTCATCAACAACAGCAGCAATTGTTGCAACGTCCCAAGAGGCATGGCTGGGAGATATAGGGCCACACCCTACAGAGTATAAAAGGGGTGTGGCTGCGCAGGACAGGTGTGGTGGACAATTTGTTGGCATTTGAGTTTTGTAGCGTGTCTGCTTGTCCATATCTAGGCTCTGAAGCTGCTGGCCGTCTGCCAAGAACCTGGGAATATTGCCTGGTAATTACAATATTGCTGTCTGATATAAACTTTGGAGAGAGTTAACTGTTAGAAGTCCAGTTTTCATTTGTTCAGCTTATGTTTGGCTTCTGTTGGACTTTTGAGCCTGAAATTCAGGTGCTGTGAACTGGGCCACATTGTCTGAAACTAAGACGTCTGGCAGCCCATATGTAGCAAAAAACTTCCTAAGCACCTGGATGGTCCTAGCAGTAGTCATAGTACGTATAGGAGTTACTTCCAACCATTTAGAGTGGCTATTGACCACTATAAAAAACAGCTGTCCCTGAAAGGGCCCAGCGAATTCAATGTGAATCCTTGACCACGGTGTATGAGTCTCCTCCCATTGGTGGACAGGGGCCTGCGGCATCTCTGGTCTGGACTGTTGACACATGTAACACCCCTCTACTTGGGCCTTGATAGCCTTATCTAACCCTGGCCACCAAAGGTAGCTCCATGCCAGCGCCTTTATCTGGACAATACCTGGATGGCCCTCATGCAGATACTGGAGCACTCTGTGCCTTAATGAACTGATGACAATAACCCTGCTTCCCCAAAGAATGCACCCCTTATGAGCTGAGAGCTCATGTCTACGTGTGAAATCGCTCTGGAACTCTGATCCTGGGTTATTTTCCAGCCATCCTGTGTGAACCCAGGATAGCACCCTGCTTAAAATTTTGTCTGCGGCTGTTTCTGCAGTGACATCCTCTGCATGGAGAGGAAGTTCAGGCAAATCTTGAATGGACAAGATGCAAGTGGCTGGAGCCAAATCTGGCTCCATGTGTGGCAATGGCAACCTGCTAAAGCCATCTGAGTGGCCCGTGTCTTTGCCAGGTTTGTGAATCAGCCTATAGCTGTAGGCTGACATAAAAATGGACCATCTTAACATTCTGGTGGAAAGTATTTGAGATGTCTGCCTGTCTGTGGTAAATAGTCCCAGCAATGGCTTGTGGTCAGTGAAGACCATGAACTTGTGACTGTATAAATAGTTGTGGAATTTTTTAACTCCGGCCACAATGGCCAAAGCCTCTTTGTCAATCTGAGCATAATTGCACTCAGCTGAGGACAAGGTCCTTGAATAGTAAGCAATAGGGGACTGAGTCCCATCATCTGACAAATGGCTTATTACAGCTCCAACCCCATAAGGGGATGCATCACATGCAATACAAACTGGCAAGTTTTCATTAAAGTGCGTGACTTTACCCCCTCAAAACTGTTTCCTGAACCTTGGTCCACTTCCACAGGGTGTTCTTGTCTAAGAGCCAGTGTAATGGCTCTGCCACTGTGGCCTTGTTAGGAAGGAACACGTGGTAAAAATTTAGGCGACCCAGGAATGCATGGAGCTCTCCTTTAGATCTGGGGCTTGGTGCCAGCCTTCAGCTTGGACTCTGCCAGATGGATGCCTTCGGCATTGATACAGAACCCCAGGAATTCAGTGGAAGGGACCCCAATTTTACATTTGCCCTTACTCAGCTTGGGTCCCAGCACCTCAGTGGACTTTCCAGTGATGAGTACATCATCAAAATAGGGGCAGACCCCCAGAATACCCTTGAGCATACGCTCCATGACTCCCTGGAAGATCCCTGGGGCTACGCTAAGCCTGAACTGGAGGCGCTTGACCTTAAAGGCCCCCCTATGTGTCACAATTGTTTGTGCGGCTGCTGTGGTCTCATCCACTGGTAACTGCTGATAGGCCTGTGCCAAATCTAACTTAGCAAGCATGCTACTCCCTTGCAGTGATGCCAATATGTGGCTAACGACTGGCACTGGGTACGCGTGCTGCTGCAGTGCCCAGTTAATGCGCAAATCCTGATCTCCCCATTGGCCTTAAGTGACGTAACAATAGGAGTTTCCCACTCCCCCCCCATCTATGGGCTGTAGTACCTCCTGACTGACTAGCTTGTCCAGCTCTGCATCGATTTTGTGCTTTAAGGCAAAAGGCACACGACAGGGCTTAACCCTAATTGGTGTTATGGAGGGATCAAGCTTAAAGGCTATCAGAGGGCCCTGATACTCTCCGAGGCTTGTGTCAAAAACATCTGCGAATTCCTCGCATACTGACACCAAGTTCACTGATTGCGTCCAGTGAATTCTGGTTACTTGAATGCCCAATGCATAAAACCAATCACGCCCAATGGTGCTTGTTCTCTGGCCCTCCACCACAATGACATCTAGAGCCCCAAAAAACCTCTTGAAATGTACAGCCAAAGTGTCTTTGCCCTTCACGGCTACTCAGAAATTCTGGAAGTCTGTTAAAATAATATCAGATGGCCAAAGCTTGGCCCATCTCTTGCTGTGGCTGCACATGAACCAGAAAGTCTCAAGGGAAATAATGGATACAGCTGAACCAGTGTCCAGTTCCATCCTGCAAGAAATGCCTTTCAGCTTGACTTGTAGTCGAAGTTTTTGTTTAAGGGGGCGACGAGCTCCTGTGCGGCAGACACTCCTGTGGCTGGAGCAGAACCCTACTCTATGCTGCCTGGGGGCCCCGGTACCTCTCCTGACTGGCTCATCTGGTTGGTGATCCTTCTGGCGACCTCTACAGATGGCTGCGATGTGGCCAGATTTTCCACAGGCCCAACATGTGGCTGTCCTGAATTTGCAGTCTGCTCATTGGTGGCAGCCGCCACAGCCCAAACATCGAAGGAAGGGAACTGCCTTGTAAGGGTGTCTCTGTTCCTTGTCTTGGTGTGATTGAATCTTGTCGATTTCATGGTCAGAGTTGACTTCTTCTCGTTGCTCGGTGTCCTCATGGTGGATGGCTTCTTTGTGTGGTATGCTTTTGGTGGGCTACAATGCCTTCATGGCCCCTCTGGTGGCTTCGTCCACCATGACCTGTTTCAAAGCTTTTTGGAGTGAGAGAGTCTCCTTCATGAAAAGTTTTTGTTGGAGCTCTCTACTCCTGAGTCCAAAAACAAGTCGATCTCGAAGTCTTTGTTCCAAGTCCATGAATTGACAAAGACGCGACACTTGTCTCAATGCCGCGATGAACTCTGTGGTCATCTCATTGGGTTGTTGTTCTTGCTGCTCAAATGCATGCCTCCACACTATCACCGACAGCTTCAGTTGAAAATGGTCGCTGAGCCGTTTCTTCAGGTCCGCATAAGTAATGGACTCCAGCTGGGCCAGTGTGACCAACTTCTCAGCGATATCAAACGTTGCAGGCCCGCACATACAGAGGAGTGTTGCAGCCTTCAGACCATCTTTGGCCACTTGATTGGCCCGGAGGTAGTTCTCCACCCTTGAAATGTAGGACAACTATCTCTCTGGGTGTGTGACATCGAATTCTTCAAGCTTTCCAACCTTTGACATGGTGAGACGTCTTTGCGGCTCATGTCTCGCATTGCCTCATGCTGCTAGCTTCCTCATAGGCCCTGGGACTGATCCTCAGGACAGGGTGGTCTCCAGCATGGCTTGTTAGGCAGAACGTGTGTGTGGGGGAATGCTGTGTCTACCAGGTGCTGTGCTGGTTTCACCCCCTAGTGACTTCAGGCTCTTACGAAGAAGCAGCATCCCATCCTCATTGCCAGTGTTGTGTAGCCAGTTCTTTGCAGGTAATAAGTGAGACAGAAGGTTCCAAACAGAAACATGCTTTATTGAAGTCAAGCAGAACAGAACTGAAACAGAGGCTACTGTGCAGCTACTTATACAGTTGGCCACTAGGCGGCAGCCAATAGGTTTAAAGGAATCTGTTCCCATCCCAAATCTACCAATGATCTTCCTGGAGACAACAAGTTTGGCTTGGTCCATAGCTGTTACACAGACACCATTGAGTAACCATTAAGCAGCATTTAAACAGACATGTGAATCAGTACAAGCAAAAAACCCTAATACATTACAGTTTAGGAATAGCCTTTGCAGATCTTAGACTACATTATTATTGAAGATCCTTGTGGAAAATGCAGTACATATAAGGAAACTTAAAAATACATCTGAATACAGGTATCTAGTAACAGCTGCTCAGAATTAGTTTACAGAGTGAGATGAGCAGCACATAAATTTCATAAACAAACAGCCAGATAGCAATATGAATTTGCTTATAGCTGTAAAATCACTTGAGCTGGCCCAGTCCAATGTGCATTCATGAAGCTAAACCTTATTCATATTTACATACTTATGATCTTATGTATGCCAGTATGAGGGAGAATCCTGTAGTCCTGCCAGATGTTGCTGAACTAGAAATCCAAGCAGAACCAACCAACTTGGTTGATGGAATGGGGTTCTGACAGTTGTGATTAATCAACATCTGGAAGGCCAGGGGCTCCCTTCTCTGCCATACAAAAATGCTTACTTTCCAACCATCCTCATAATACCTCCATCTTTATACCATTTAATTCACCAATCTTGTTTCCTCATTGTCGCTACTATAAATGTCATTTTCTCCAACATGAAATAATATTGTCCTAGGTCACAGGTCTGCAACCCGCGGCTCTGGAGCCGCATGCGGCTCTTTCAGCCGTCTCCTGCGGCTCCCAGTCCTCTGCCATGTGCAGTCCAAAAAAAAAAAAGTGGGACTAAAAAAGTTCAACCAATCAGTTCAAATATGCAGGATAGGTGCATATCTCGCCTTGGCTCCACTCTTCAGTCAAACCCTGTTCTGCGTTTGCACGCATGTACGCACATGCACACACATTTTTTGCCGCTCCCAGCTTTTCCTTTTGTGAGGGAACCGGTTCCGAGTGGCTCTTTCACTGTTTCAGGTTGCTGACCCCTGTCCTAGGTTGACGAATTAGTGAAATATATACTTAGATACCTCCTTTATTCCAAGAAGAAAACACATGGTGTGGAATAATTGGATACTTTGCAACTACTGTGATGTAAGAATTAAAATGATTGAATAAATGTCCAGTTTTCATCTCTAAAACTATCATAGTTTTCCCCTAGATTTTTGTTTAGTTTTGAAATCAAATAAATGTTTTGTTGATAGATAGGAAGAGAAATCAAACTGCAACATTGATACTTATCTTGTAAGAGTTTTAATTTTCTCTGAGGGCTTTTTTTTGTCAGTTTGGAATAAAACCTCACTTTATAGTTGTTGCTAGAAATGGATTGCTTAATGTAAAATTGAAGTTTCATTGCAAATATTGTGAAGTATAAGTGCAGAAAAAGCAAAGGCAAAGATAAATGGGAGATTATACTGCACAGAATTTGTATGCATGTGTGAACCATCAATCGATCATCTTTCAATCTACAATCTCTCTCTCTCTCTCTCTCTCTCTCTCTCTCTCTCTCTCTCTCTCTCTCTCTCTCTCTCTCTCTCTCTCTCTCTCTCTCTCTCTCTCTCTCTGAATATGAAGCCCTTTTGATATAAATTTCCACTAAAAATGCTGGAGGATTCAAGAATTTTTGTAATCCAATACAGTCAGTTTGATTTAAAGACAGGTGAATCTATTAATTCAGCTTGTCTAATTTCTCTGCTACATAAGTGTTTTTTTTAAGTTTAGAATTGCATTTGTATACATATTTGTGCATCTTTCTTCAAGCTAGATTTTTATTGTAAAATTTACCTATACACTGTTATTCAAATATTTTTTTTTCAAAATATAATGTATTTTCTGCATTTTTTTCATAAATTTGTGCCCTGTAATTTTAACTTTTAAGTGGCCCCTTGCCCATTTCAAAGAAATAAATTACAAGTGCAACAAAGCAATGGTTCATGAACAGCTCTGAAAAATGCAATTTTAGGTAAGTTCAACTTTGAATACAAACTGGAAGAAGTATTCTACTATCCCTAGTTTAGATGTAACAGGAAACTTGATTGAAGCAACTCAAACCATATACTTATAGGTTTCAACTAAGCATAGTCTGTCATTATACCAAGAATAAGAAAGCCAGTTCACAGGTCTGAGTTGGCAGCAGCTCACTAAACACCCTATCACCTTGACTAAGGATTAGAATGATGCAAACACTGCTTTACAATTGCTACAATGATCAGGATTATTTCAGATCCTTGCAATTCAGTGAAAATTAGACTTAAAACAGTAATATTGGAATCAGGGTTAATCCGTCTTAGATCTCAAGCAGATTTCTCCCCCTCCTTTCTGATAACCAACATCTTTACGTTTATTGATGTATCCTTTTTCTGTACTTCTGTAATCCCATAATTGATTCCTGGCAGTTAACAATATAAAAGATTGAAACAGAATAGACATGGGGCACTGTTGTGTAGCAGTTCAGGTATTGAATTGGCACTGCAGAAGCTCAGGTTCAAATCCACTCTCTGCTCAGAAATTAATTGACTGTTATTGGGCCAGTCATTTTCCCTGGAACTGAAACTTCTTCAGAAGATTTATGGGGGTATCCTAGCCTATGGGTATGGTCCTTAAACAAACAAATAAGCAACTATTAAGCATCACAAAATTAATTATTATAATAGCTAACTAACCAGCCATGTCACAGTACCAGCTCCTTCATTTCTAAAAAAACTCTCTGAAATGTCTCTGTCCTTCTCAGCCATTAGAACATTATTAGGATTAGCAGTGAGTTGAGAGATGGTATTCTTGAGGGTGTTGGCCTTTCTTGAAAAACCCTTGAAGTATTTTGCTTAAACTAGACATTCCTAAATGACAATACTAGAAATAATATTGCATTCCCCAGGGCACATCCTCAGTAGCCTGATAACCGTTGGCTTGGTTGCTTTTAAAAGCTAGAAGTTATTCACAAACTATTGCTGGGTTTGGAGAAGAAAATGATCAACTAATAATATGGGCTAGAAACTTTTCTGTCTTTACTGTCTATGGAGAGTCTCAGCCATTCAGGTCATGGTTGTTCCAAAGGTGCTTTTTCAAGAGGCAACTGGACTTTCTTGTTTTTCTTTGAAGACTTTTCACTTATCTAAGAAAATTTCTTCAGTTCTGACTGGATGGTGGGGAATGGGAAGATTTATATCCCTTGCAGACAGAGAGTTGTTGAATATCTGAAAAGCTCAGGAGGATCTTCAGCCAACACAACATACATGCACACTTTAAACCCAAGAATAGGTAAAAATAAAGGTTCCCCCACACATGCCCACTAGTCATTTCAAACTCTAGGGGCCAGTGCTCATCTCCGTTTCAAAGCCGAAGAGCCAGCGCTTGTCCGAGGACGTCTCCGTGGTCATGTGGCCAGCATGACTAGACGCCAAAGGCGCACGGAACGCTGTTACCTTCCCACCGTAGTGGTCCCTATTTTTCTACTTGCATTTTTACGTGCTTTCGAACTGCTACGTTGGCAGAAGCTGGGACGAGTAACAGGCGCTCACTCTGTTATGCAGCACTCGGGATTCGACCCACCAAACTGCCGACTGCCAAACCCAAGAATACACTAAGGCAAAAGCTTGTCCACTCTAAGGATAAAACACCCAGACACAAACTAAGCAATGAGATATATGCAGTATAATGGAGTGAGACATGTGCAGATCTGTACATTGGGGAAACAAAACAACCACTTCATAAACACATGGCACAACATAGGAGAACAAATGCATCAGGACAAGATTCATCAGCCCACTGCATTTAAAAGACAAAGGCCACTCTTTTGAAGACAGCAAATTCCACATTTTGGACAGAGAGGACCACAGATTTGAAAAACGGGTCAAAGAGGCCATCTATGTCAAAACTGAACAGCCCTCTCTTAATAGAGGGGGAGGGATATGACATCATCCATCTCCAGTCTACAACACAGTTCTTTCAGCAATTCCAAGAAGGCTCCACACCCATTTGCACCACTCAGTTGACCTTGAGGATGCAGATAAGCCTCCAAGTGGCTTCAACGACTCTTTAAAACAGGCATGTTAAACTTGCAACGTCATGTGATGTCACACAACGTATCAGGATGTTTTCCCCATTGCTGGCAATGGGGTGAGCACGGTTTCGGCATGATGCATCTGGTCCATGGGCTGGCAGTTTGACATGCCTGCTTTAAAAGAATGCAAATGACCAGCTAGCTGCAAGAGATATAAATCCTTCCACTCCTCACCATCCAGTTAGAGCTGAAGAAGCTTCTTGGATGAGAAGTGAAACATCTTTAAAGAAAAAACAGTTAAGTCCAGTTGCATCTTGAAAAGGCACCTTTGGGTTTTCTGTGTTTATTTGCAATTGGAAAAGAACATGCAAATTAATAGTACTGATCTTTATCAGACCATAAATATCAAACAGGAAAGATACTATGATAGAAAAACCAAATAGAAACAAATCAATATGTTGAAAGTATCTTCATGGGTTTATGCAGGGAAAACAAAAAAAGGTTGAGTGGATGCATACTCAAAGCAGCTCCCATTTTTAAAAATATAAATTGAAACATGTAAAAAAGGGTGGTGCTTTGATCAGAGCCTTGATTGACAGTTGGACTTTTTTAACCTTTCCCCATGAAGATCCTCATATTTTTAATACGTTGTTTCATTTCTATTTTGTTTTTCTGTTATACCATTCATCCTTTTTAAAAATTGTTGAAGTATTGATATCAGAAAACAGTCAAAGAAAACCTGAAAAAAAATCTGCTGAAATCATATTTTGTTCTTTGCTTTATCATTTGTATTGCCCTTTGTTCTATGGAAAAATCCCTTCTGAACTTCTCACTTCCATTTCCATCAACTACTTCCCACCTCAAGTTTATTTAATGAGGCCCATGATTTTTTTTCATTCCCTCACACACATCTGTACACATTTACATACAGTTATGGCCTTCGCAGATGCTTGAAAATGAGTCACTATATAAAAGAAAAAAGAAAAATAGCAACATCAGGAATGAAAAATCTTAATAAAACACTATTTTAAAATGTGGAACATTTGAAGATACTCTGTATCCTGGGTGTGTATAGTCAGTTCTAAAATTTAATATAAAACCTGCTGTGTCTTGATTACAGAAAAGGCTTATAAATCAACTAATGGATGCTTTGGAAAAACTGTTCTAATTGTGCTAAGTGCAAAACTCAACATATAGTGACAGGGCCTGTTAAACAATAATATTTAGAAAACATAAGAAAATCCAATTCAGTTCTTTCACAGTGTTGTCACACACCAGACAAGTAGAATATAATATTTCAACTGGCACAAACAGATATACATTTGATCTCTATCTTCAGAGATGCTAAACAAAGACAAAAAATAGGTGCTTCAGGCTTTGCACTGTTTAGTTATGTAACAGATTGAAGGTCTAGGTTTTAGTCACTGGAAATGTGATAAACAACATTGTGCATTAATGCAGAAAACAGATTGAGCTCTTTAATGGGACATCAAATAAGACTTTATTAGCATCTATTAGGTTCAACCCAAAGCCCGGGAAATAGCATTAACGAGCATCATATATCAGTCTGTCTGTTATTAGATAACATTATCGCTTAAAACTAGCAAGTCATAGAATGCTTTATACCTTTTTTACCTTTATCTTTAGAATGAGTGCCTGACATTCTATCCGACTACTCTGGCCTAACTATTAGTAATAGTGAACCAATTTATAAACCCATTAGTGACACTTTTTCCTGAAGATAAAAACAGTCAAAATTATCTGGCAGCAATTAATCTTAATGGCTGTATGCAGTAAACAGCAATGGGCTAATTCCAGCTCTGTCAGCCCCATCAAACAATCCCACATTAGGCAGCTTTTCACTGATCCATTAAGCATATTCAGAACAACAACAAATTCAGTGCTGAAGGCATATGCACTAAACATTACAACAGTGATCTTCTGAAACCATCATTATCTCTTAAATAGTACTTCCCCCATGTATTATCATTATGCTGTACATTAGAAATACTTTGATTAAACTCCCTTAATTCATAACAGACAGCTGCAGACCATTTATGCAGTTAATCTCAACACAACAGCGATTGAGAAAATATAACAAATGAAGGCTGTAAACTGGAAGTCATTATGACGGGAAGATACTGGTTTTTCTAACCCTTTCGGTGCAAAGAGCATGTAAAGACTATGCTTGAGGTCTGTAATAGTGGAGTGGAACCACTAATGACCTTCTCATTTCCCTGCAACATTAGCCATACAAACTGCAGCTACATACATCTACACCCACATCCACACGGTTTTCACATGCAATTTGTGTTTAAGGATTTTTCCATAATACTGATACCATGACTTAAGAACAAAAGAAAAGCAACCTTGCCCAGGCAATAGTCATATGGAGAGATTTTACAGAAATCCACCATTCTTCAGCTGAGTTTGGTTAACACTTCAGCTAAGACGTTGCTTCAGAAAACTGATCTGCATGAAGGCCCTGCTTTTTATCATCAGAAACTAGGAAAGGCAGTGTCAGATGGGCTGACAATTATGATATAGAACAGTGGCAGGTTCCCAGTTCCCCAGCTTTTCTGTTTGAGAATAAAAGAAAATCACAGACAAAAATGTCCAATGGATTTCAAAGATAAATACCAGAACTTCAGTGAGATAGAATAGCAATAGCAATAATACTTAGACTTATATACCACTTCATAGTGCTTTTCAGTCTGCTCTAAATGGTTTACAACCTGGGTCCTCACTTTACCAACCTCAGAAAGATGGAAACTGAGTCAACCTTGAGTCAACTGAGTCAACCCTGTAAGCAAATTTGGGCAGGGTTTCATGTACATTATGGCTGATCCTGCTATTGCTTTTAAGTATAGTCAATCTGGCTAGTGATTCCATACCAATGTGAAAAAGGGGCATCACGTAACTGAATCATGCATTTAGAACTTTAATTAGTATGGCCCATCAGATGGTAACCTTCTCCAATTCTGTATGACCTTGACTCCAAAGCTTTGGTTGCTGGGAATATGGCAGCACTCTCCTTAGGGAATTCTCTGTTCCCAAAGGCAAGGCTAATGTCTCTTTTTCTAGATTATCAGGTTAAGCTATTAAGTCTGGTATTTTGTTGCTAATTCTAGTTTTTGATCAACAAGTTTAATTGGGAGAGAATGTCTGAGTATTTATGATTGTATGTCTTCAAAGACACTTCAGGCAGTTCTTTGGAGGCTAAAGGCATCGATATTAATTAAACAATCTTAATTAAACCCACCTTCCCTTCATTTATAGATAAGAACATCCTAAAGATAAGCATATAAATTCTTCACTTCGCAAGTGTAACAAAACTAAGAGACCATTTGTGAATATTTGTGAATACTGTAGCCCTATCTGTCTAGTGAGATTTTGCCACATATAAATAGTTCATTTGATTTTAGTGATATAAACCACAGACACAGTGTCTATTTTTTGATGAAATGACCAAATAAATAAAACTTTTCTCTGGCATTAGTTTAACTGTCAGAGACAATCTTGGTTTCAGTTTATAAACCCTGCATACAGTAATACAGAAAAGAAGAGCCCTGCAAAATTTCCCAGGACCTGCAATACAGATGATCAGAGGGCAGCAGTAATAGAGTCCTGGAATATAAAAAAGGTACCTAGGAATGCTGAAGGCTAACTTAATCCAATAATGAAAGGACTTTTGTTTCAAGACAGAACTGTGTTGAGCCAGTATATATTTTATTTATTTTTATTTATTTATTTAATTTAATTTATATACCGCCCTTCTCCCGAAGGACTCAGGGCGGTGTACAGGGCAATAAATACCAAAAGTACAAAATACAAAAATTAAAAACAAATTAAACAATTGTACAATAAATTAATTAAAAACAATAATTAAAACCCCAAACCCATCAGACCAGGCCGGCTTGTTCAAATAAATAGGTTTTTAGATCACATCGGAAGGAGCGAAGGTCGGGAGCCATCCGGAGCTCAACCAGTAAACGGTTCCAAAGGTCTGGCGTGCCCACAGAGAATGCCCTCCCCCTGGGGGCCATCAGTCGGCATTCTCTGACCGGTGGCACCCTGAGGAGGCCCTCTCTGTGGGAGCGCACTGGGCAGAGGGAAGTTGATGCCGGCCGCAGGTGCTCCCTTAGGTACTCCGGACCCATGCCATGTAGGGCTTTATAGGTCATCACTAGCACCTTGAATCTCACCCGGAGGGCAACTGGAAGTCAATGCAGTTCGCGGAGCAGAGGTGTAACATGGGAGTATCGGGAGACCCCCAACACAACTCGCGCGGCTGCATTCTGCACCAGGTGAAGCCTCCGAGTGGTCCTCAAGGGCAGCCACATGTAGAGAGCATTGCAGTAGTCTAACCCAGAGGTCACGAGCACATGAGTGACTGTACGCAAGGCATCCCGGTCCAGATAGGGCCGCAACTGGCGCACCAGGCGAACCTGGTCCTACATATCCAGAATCCAAAGGGCAACATCATTGCAGCTTTCATTTTAAGTAATTTACATTTTTAAGTTATGTACAAGACAGCTACACAGAGCAGAATAACAACAGGAAGAAGTTGTGATCAGGGATGCCAAAGAAAATAACTTATTTGCAGACTTCTGGTTTGCCATTGCGGCTGCTGTGGCCGCTGGAGGGCAAGCTCTGTCTTCCACGTTTGGCTTCTTTTCGCTGGGGGACCCTGGAAAGGGTCGAAAGTCACCCTGTAGGGGCGATGAGCAAGGAGCCCTTCTGCTTGATCCAGGGCAGCCCTCCAAACTGGCAGAGGAAAGACCGGCCATAGCCATATGGCTCGTCACTAAGCTGCAGACAGCTGAAGTCAAACTCACCACCAAGCACTTCTAAAGCAATGCAGATGAAACTGGGTGAGATCCAATCTTCTCTTTATCCTAAATATTTTATTTTCCTGTAAAGGCTGCCCAAAGTATCTTTCCCCTTGTGAGGAGAGAGGGAAGGGAATTTCTATCCCACTCTCTAAGAATAGCAGCGACTGACTACCCAGGGGAATTAAAGCACTAAAAGAACAACTTTAATCTAATTGGATTTATATGTTCCTGAAACTTGGGGACCAAAAGTTTTCTTATTTTTATTGGAGACTTTTGTTTTTATCTACAAAAAAGAAATAAAATTGGAAAAAGGATTATAAAAATTTTGGACTTAAAAAACTTTAAACAGCATCAGTGACATCTTGTGGGAAAGTTTGGTATTACAACTTGTTATTTTCTAAAAGAGACTTGGCTCGAAGCCCAGACTTTAGATAAGACTCTTTTGACCTTGGTACCACCTTTGAGAAACTCAGCTGTAAAGAGAACATCTGGGTGGCAAAACTGGCCTACTTGAACTATGAATGTAAACCTTTACTGACTTTTAGAGTTATATGTGGTGAATTGCCCTCCTATCTCTTTACTTGAGGAACATTGGTTACTAAATGAGATGGACTATAACAGGAGTATCAAACTCAATTTCATTGAGGGCCACATCAGCATTGCGGTTGCCCTCGGGGGGCCGGGTGGGTGTGGCCAGTGTGGGAGTGGCCTACTGGGTGGGTGTGGCTGGAGTGCGTATGGCCTACTGGGTGGGCATGGCCAGCTCTACATCATTTGTGTCAAGGGTGCCTATGGGGGCCTGGGCAGGAGTGGGACAGATCTGAGGGTCTCTGGCAGAAGGAGATGGGACCAGGGAAGTGCCAAGGCATGGTCCACCGGAGGAGCCTCACTGTTCCTCTCAGGCCATTGGGGGGGGCTGGACGGTGGCGTGGAGGTCAAATTTAATTTTAATTTTAATTTTATTAGATTTATATACCGCCCTTTCCCGAAGGACTCAGGGCAGTTTACAGGGCATTTTAAAATCACACCAATACAAAATACAAAAGTTAAAAGATAATTAAAAAGATTAAATTATCCCTGAAAATAAAACCCCAGTTAAAATTCTCAGCCTGGGCCAGAGAGCTCAAAGAGCCAGGTCTTCAGGTCCCAGCGGAATGAACGCAGGTCAGGGGCAGTCCTGAGCTCCACGGGCAGCTGGTTCCAGAGGGCAGGCGCACCCACAGAGAAGGTCCTCCCCCTGGGTGTTATCTGCCGGCAATCTTTTACCGGCGGCACCCTGAGAAGACCCTCCCTGTGCGAGCGTACTGGACAGAGGGAACTTGATGCTGGCAGCAGGTGTTCCCTCAAATGCCTAGCCCAGCCCTCAAGCACCCACGGCATAAGCCCAGCCCCACTTCCCCAAGGGGGTGCCCATCTGCATTTACCTGCTCCTCAAGGCTGATGCTGCTGTGCTTGCTCTCCTTAGCCAGGTTGCTCATGATGGGTATGAAGGCAAAATCAAGAGGAAGGCCCATTCCTTCTCCATGTGAGGAGACCTGGCTTTGTATCCAAAGCTTCCTTAGCAATAGGGATACCCCCCCAGGATAGGCCAGGAGGAGGGGGCAAGGGGATGGTGAAAGGGCAGCTGGGCAGGACTAAGGTAGCACTTCCCTCAGACCTTCCCTCTCCTTCCTTCCTTCCTTCCAAAGAACAGAGTGGTGGGAAAATATTTGAGATGGGGGAGGGAGAAAAACAGGCAAGAAACACAGCTGGAGAAGTGTCATCCTTTGTGAGGAATGAAGAAATGCACCATTGCCTGGAAATGGCCAGCACATGGCCCTCGCCTACTTCACATATCCGGCTTGGTGGGTTCTATGGGAGGGGATGCCATGAGCATCATGCGAGTCGATGTTACCTGCGCAATGCTGCCCAGCCCCTAGCCTGCCCGGTTTTGGCAGGTAGCGGGGTGCTCTATTCACAGTGCCGAGAGGCTGAGCTGGGTGGCATGAATCTGAAGAGAAGCACAATGCTGCCCAACCCCTAGCCTGCCCGAAGTAGGAAGGGCCATGTACTGGCCACTTCCAGGCGATGGTGCATTTCTTCATTCCTCACAAAGGGTGATACCTTCTCAGCATGCGCCGAGGGGGCAGTGCTGACACGGCACAGGCTGGTCCCTCGCTGTTTCCAGATGGCCTTGTGGAGCTAAGACTGAATGTATTTCAGCATAGATGACCACCATGAAATTGTACATTGGCTCCTGGCCAGCCTGGGCCGGGGCCAAGACAGCAGGGGCCGTTCCCTTACTGTTTCCAGGATGGCTTCGTGGGCCACATGAAACCACTTTGCAGGCCGCATCCGGCCCCCGGGCCTTGTGTTTGACATGTCTGGACTATAAAATCTTGCTTGACAAATGACTTCTACTATAAAGACTGTCTATAAACACATGAAAGAGAGGTCTCATACCTAGTTATAAAATTATTTTTAATGCCTGATTTTAAAGTCCTCAACTTAACACATTATTAAAAGAATATGGATGAAGACCAGGAACAGATCCTTTTCATGTTGAAAGCAATACATGAAAACATTCTTTCAGGTTGTGATAAAATAAGACCTAACATAAAAGAACAAGATGCCAGCTTAGATACAAAACCAAACTTTGACTACAACCAATGAACTAACAATGCAGAAGATAACAGAAGATGTAGAACAATAAAAATTAAGACAGAGGACTCAATTGACCAACAAATACAGTTAATGGAAAATCCAGAAAAGGGAGTGACAACACTGAAAATGGAAGACTTTCTATGTAAATCAGAAGAAATTTGAAAAAGAAGAACAGATTGAATGGAAAATAAACATATCAGGGCAATCATGGGGAATTGGAATAACAGGGAGATAATTTAATGAATACAAATGGGCTAGCCCTTCCCAAAAAATGGCAACTAAATGGTGTCTCTTATTTCAAAGAACATATATAATAATAGAGGGAGATCTATTTGATGATCTAAAAGCACTGATATGGAAGTCTAGTTGGCAAAGGAAGAAAGCCAGAATCAGGCTGAAGAAAATTGGGGTTTTGATTTATTAGAGGGGATTTCATATTATTAATTAGAAGGTTAAAGGGAGAGGTTGAGATAAGGTGAACTTTGGTCATTAGATTTAAAATATTTGGAAATTAGTCAAAAATAAGGATTTTATCTGTTTAATATTTAAAAATTAGACCTGAAAGAAAAAAATAATAATTAATATGAATATGTTGGATTTATTGATTAACCCAGACAATATATATAATGGTTTTGATTCATTAAAGGGGATATTGTATTATTAAGTAGATGATTTAATGTGAGAAATAGATAAGTTTTAGGAAATAGAACAAAACTATATTCAAATAGATAAAATGTGTATTTTGTATATTAGATCTCTTATGAATTGAGATAAGGGAAATTTTGGTTACCTAAAGCCTGAAAATTATAAATATCAAAGGTTAAATTGGAATATTGATGGTAAACTAAAAATTAGAAAAAAATTAATAACAGGACATGGATTGTTTATGAAGATTGAATGTAAAAGTAATTAAGATATGTATAAGCTAAAAATTTATTGATATATGTAATAATGATGTTTTTAATGAGTTAATATAATAAGAACTGTATTAGCTTAAATATGAGATAGTAGATATTAAGGGAAAAAGAGAGGAAATATTTGATGCTGTAACTTGAGATTTGTACTAAAGGTTTTTATATGTTATTGAACTATTGATTAACCCAGTCAACCACGTTGCTTTTTGAATACTTAAATGTAAAATTGGAAAATTAATAAAATATTATTAAAAAATAAAAAATAAAATAACTTTTTTTGCAGATGGCCTATCAGCTCTGTTTTGAGACTTTGCATACTGGGTCTCTTAAGAGGGCTAAATTTGCCTCAAAGTATAAAACATTTTTCGTGTGTGTGTGTGTATGCATGTGTGTTTGTGTGTGTGTGTGTGTGTGTGTGAGAGAGAGAGAGAGAGAGTGTTGTGTATGCCACCTTAACACCAGGTGGCATTGGTTAGGCAGCCTGATTGGTCATCCTGGCCGGTGGGAAATATAAGGCACCGGGTTGGGTATCACCTGGCTGGTGGGAACACGGGGCAACCGGGATGGCTGGCTCCTGGGGTTTCAGTAACTATAAGGGGCACCAGAGGTGGGGGGTAGGCAGTTCCAGCTTGTAATCAATCAAGTCATTACGTACAATGCTGTCTCTTCATTGTCTCCACGTGGTCGCCCACGCTACAACAGTGGCGACGAAGGTGGGATCCCGTGAAGCGCTTTAAACAGGACCCCGGAAAAGCTGAATAGCGTCTGCCACTGAAGGCAGAAAGACGGCTGCGCACCGCAGGAAAATTTGAAAAGCCAGAACGAAAATGGCGAAGTTAGGAATCATGAGGGAATTTGATACCCGCCACCCTGAAGATTGGGAGAATCATGTAGGGCAAGTTGAAGGATATTTGCTCGTCAATGGCGTCACTGAGGACCATAAGAAAGCGGCAGCTCTATTGTCCCTCAGTGGACCGGCGGTTTACCGAATAGCTGTGGGACTGTGCCAGCCGGATGGGGTCGCCTCAATGTCATACACAGAGCTAAATAAAAGACTGAGCCAACACTTCACGCCCAAACGCTCTGAGCTCTTTTGGAGGCGAATATTCGAGCGACGGAACCAGCAACCGGGCAAATCCCTCACCGATTTTGTGGCAGCTGTGCAAGAAGCTGCATGCTGCTGTAAGTATGATGACTTAGACGTCTGGATTCGCAATAGAGTGGTCCTAGGGCTCCGAGACAAATGGCTACAGAACAAGATCATCGTGAAGCCCACTGGGACTCTACAAGAAGTCCTGGATGATCTCATGACGCATGAGTCAACTGACCAATGTGACTCCCCCCACAATAGCAATGGCATGAGCAGTTCTACCCACCAAAAAAGCCTTGTGGACGGTGGGGTGGGAGACTACGATGTCGAGATGGAGATAGATGAAGTCGTGCAGAGATTTGAGAGGACACCTATTAGAAATGACCACCGAGAGACCGCAGACAGACAAAGGAGACCAACAACAACCACAACTACCAGATTCCAGAGAGATGCAAACAACAGGCACAGAGACACGGAGCAGAGGTGCGGCAGTTGTGGGGGAACCCATTCCCGAGCATCGTGCAGACTCAGCAATGCAAAGTGTCGGAACTGCTGCAAGTTGGGCCACATCCAGGCTATTTGCAGGAGCCAGGTCCGGGACAGCCTCCACGACTTAGAAGCGTGGGCACCAGGTACCGAAAACCCTTTGTGCACCGAGCCCCTTCGGCCTCAGACACGTACTTCTAACCGGGGAGGGGGGTGAGATCTGCAGGCCATGCTGCAATCAACCAAATTTTAGGCCCTAAAGTTAGAATCGATGTCCGGTTGCAAGGAATTCCTTGCAAGATGGAGATCGATTCGGGGGCTTTGGTTTCAATAATTTTGGGGGAAACGTCTGCAATTGAGGAAAAGAATGGCCACTGGATCCACCTAAAACCCACCCCAATTCAGTTAACAGATTTCCAATGGGCCCTGATCAAAATTAAAGGTAAGGCAACCGTAGAAGTTTGTTTTAAGAATTTTAAAGGCCCATTGGAACTGCTGGTAACTGAAGGGAGGAGAGCTAGTTTAGTAGGGTTAAATTGGTTCGGGGCATTAGGAATCTGGTTGGGGGGAATAAATTTGATTCAAACCAAAAATCTCGAATATGTTTGCAAGAAATTTGCAGACATATTCGATGGGACATTGGGCAAGTACAAGGGGCCCCCAATCAAATTTAACTTAAACCCAGAGGTACTGCCCATTAGAATTAAGGCTAGGAGAGTCCCCTTTGCTCTCAAACACAAAATTGAGAGCAAACTGGAAAAGTTAGTAGGCCAGGGAGTGTTAGAACTGGTGGAAGGGGGGCCCTGGGAAACACCCATCGTCATCCCCCTCAAACCCAACAGAGAAATTAGGATCTGCGCTGATTACAAGGCCACATTAAATAGGGCCTTGCATCCGCATGCTTACCCCATCCCAACGGTGAAGCAT
Source organism: Vipera berus (assembly GCF_964194415.1). NCBI lineage: Eukaryota > Metazoa > Chordata > Lepidosauria > Squamata > Viperidae > Vipera > Vipera berus. The sequence goes on along the minus strand of NC_138206.1, from coordinate 89,611,369 downwards.
GTCCTCTCTGCGATACAGAAGGGTGCCATCTTTGCTAAGTTGGACTTGGCGCAGGCATATCAGCAATTAACTGTAAGTAAAGAGGCTGCAGAGGCTCAAATGATAGTTACCCACAAGGGGGCATTCCGAGTCAACAGATTGCAATTTGGCATAGCAGCAGCCCCAGGTATCTTCCAAGAAGTGATGGAGAGAACCTTAAAAGGTATACCTGGGGTTTGCCCTTATTTTGATGACATGTTAATTGCAGGGGAGGATGAGCAAATTTTGGCTAACAGGCTAAAGGCTGTACTTGAAAGGTTTAGAGCAGCTGGCCTGAAGCTAAAAAGGGAGAAATGCTCCATTGATGTGACATCCACAGAGTTCTTGGGCTATAGAATTGATGCTCTGGGCATTCACCCCACTGAATCAAAAATCAAAGCAATCACACTGGCCCCAGTCCCAAAGAATAAGGCTGAACTGCAGGCATTCTTGGGGTTAATAAATTTTTACCACACATTCCTGCCACATAAGGCTGCAATAGCCGAACCCTTACACAGATTACTTGACAAAAAAACACCATGGGTTTGGAAGGAGGTCCATCAAAAGAGTTTTGAGAACCTCAAACAGTTGCTGTCTAGTGACTCTACAGTAACACATTTCATTGAGGATAAACCAATCTGTATAGCGTGTGATGCATCCCCTTATGGGGTGGGCGCTGTAATCAGCCATCTGGAAGCAAATGGGGAACAGAAACCCATTGCATATTATTCCAGAACATAGTCTAGGGCAGAGAGGAATTACGCTCAAATTGATAAGGAAGTGTTGGCAATTGTGGCAGGTGTTAAAAAATTCCACTATTATCTATATGGGAGAGAGTTTACCATTTTCACTGATCACAAACCATTGCTAGGGCTATTTACAACTGACAGACAAACACCACAAATAATGTCCCCAAGGATGTTACACTGGTCAATATTCCTCTCTGCATATACATATAAAATGGTTTACAGACCTGGTAAGGAGATGGGTCATGCAGACGCTTTAAGCAGATTGCCATTACTAGTAACAGAACCAGATCCTGCACCAGTAGGCCAAATCTTAGCATTACAAGAACTCCCTGAATGCCCACTCACGGCAAAGGACATCGCAGCGGGCACAACAAGTGATTCAGTGCTCAGCAGAGTGGCAATGTGGGTACAATCGGGCTGGCAAGAAAAAAATCTGGGGCCACAATTTCAGGCATACTTTGTGAGGAGGAACAAAATGGGGAAACAGTGATAGTGCCAGACAAACTCAGAAATAGGGTTTTAAGGGATCTGCATGAGGATCACCTGGGAATTGTGCACATGAAAGCCCTTGCTAGGAGTTATGTGTGGTGGCCTGGTCTGGATAAAGCCATTGAACAACAGGTTGCAGGGTGCTATCAATGTCAGAAATCTAGACCGGAGCAACCACATACCCCGGTGCACAGGTGGGAAACCACTCACAATCCATGGTCCAGGGTTCACATTGACTACACTGGGCCTTTACAAGGACAATTGTTCTTAGTGATTGTTGACAGCTACTCTAGGTGGTTAGAGGTTGTGCCTGTGAAAAGTATGACGTCTGCTAAGACCATGCGGGTACTGAGGGGGCTCTTTGCCACACATGGGTTACCTGATGTAATCGTATCTGATAATGGCCCTCAATTCACATCTACTTAATTCCAGGACTTCCTCAAGGCCAACTCGATTAGACACACAACGGCTGCACCTTTCCACCCGTCCAGTAATGGCTTGGCTGAGAGAAATGTAAGATCTACAAAAGACGCACTGCGAAGAATTATAGCTGGTGATTGGCATCAGAGACTAGCGCAATTCTTGTTGGCTCAACACACTACATCATGCACAGTGACGGGTAAGAGCCCAGCTGAGTTGCGCTGGGGAAGGAGATTGATAACTAGATTGGACAGACTTCACCTAGACAGAGTGGCTGCTGAGACAGAACAGCCCAACACAGCCAGGACATTATCTGTAGGGGACTTAGTGTGGCCAGAAACTATGGTGTGGGAGAGAAGTGGATGCAAGGGGTGGTGGTGGACAAAATTGGGCCTTTGTCATACGTTGTTGAGGGGGAAGGGGACCGGCTGGTAAGAAGACATATTGACCAGCTTAGAAAGAGGGCACCGGAGAACCTCCCGCAACTTCAACAACAACAAGAAGGCTATACACAGCAGAAGCCCAAGGGACGGCAGGTAGAACCGTTTCAAGATCATTCAGAACCACCACTGCCGGAAGCAGCTCATCAAGCAGCAAGGCCAACACCTATAAAAACAATGCCAACAGTGCCAACGGAAGCCAACAATGACTCTGTACCAGAGGAATGGCCTCAGCCAGAGCTTAACATAGAACAGACACAAGGGGGGGGGGGTCAGCCAACATCTGTAGAAGCATCTCAGGGTAGTGCAGTAGTGGTTGGGAAGAATCTGGGAAGGTACCCGGCTAGGATTCACAAACCCCCGGAATACCTGAAGGACTATGTGAGGTCTTGAAGGGGAGTGGGTTAGAAGGAGTAGTTAGAATTTAGAGTAGTAGTGTTCGCGTTGGGGGGGAAGGGGTGTTGTGTATGCCACCTTAACACCAGGTGGCATTGGTTATTTATTTATTTATTTTTGGGACTTATATGCCACCCTATCTCCCAAAGGACTCAGGGCGGCTAACAACAATAAAAATACAATAATACAAAAGTTAAAAAGAATTAAACTAGCAGCCCCAATAATAAGTTAAAAACATTTTAAAAATCCCTGTCAGTCCAGGTCAGCCTGATGGAAAAGGAATGTTTTAAGGCCGCGGCGAAAGGACCGGAGATCCGAGGCCATCCGGAGCTCAAGGGGAAGTTGGTTCCACAGGGCTGGCGCTCCCACAGAGAAGGCCCTCCCCCTCGGGGTCACCAGCCGACATTGTCTAGCTGACGGCAACCTGAGGAGGCCCTCCCTGTGTGAGCGCACTGGGTGATGGGAAGTCGTTCCCGGCAGTAGACGGTCCTGCAAATATCCTGGGCCTAGGCCATGTAGGGCTTTAAAGGTAAGTACCAACACCTTAAATCTCACCCGGAGAGCAACTGGTAACCAATGCAGCTCACGCAGGAGGGGTGTAATATGGGAGAATCGGGAAGCTCCCATCACTACCTGCACGGCCGCATTCTGCACCAGCTGGAGCCTCCGGGTGGTCTTCAAGGGCAGCCCCATGTAGAGAGCATTGCAGTAATCTATACGGGAGGTAATGAGTGCGTGAGTGACCGTACGTAGGGCATCTTGGTCCAGATAGGGGCGCGACTGGTGCACCAGGCGAACCTGGGCAAATGCCCCCTGGCCACAACTCTTATATGATCTTCAAAACTGAGTCGTGTATCCAGGAGGACGCCTAAGTTGCGCGACCTATCAACGGGAGGTAACACCTCTCCTCCCATAACCAAAGATGGAACCTCTTGGACTAAATGGGGTAGGCAGTTCCAGCTTGTAATCAATAAAGGCATTACGTACAATGCTGTCTCTTCATTGTCTCCACGCGGTCGCCCACACTACAACAGAGAGAGAGAGAGAGAGAGAGAGAGAGAGAGAGAGAGAGAGAGAGAGAGAGAGAGAGAGAGAGAGAGAGAGAGAGAGAGAGAGAGAGAGAGAGAGAGAATAAAATATATGTAGGCATGGTTTCACCTTCCGCTTGCAGCATTAGCATAGGGAAATTAGGGCATTTTATGAGCATATCAGTTACCTTTCTACCAAGTGTGACTATGAGAAAATCTAAAACTTCCCAGGCCTTTATTTAACAAAATAATAGAATTATATAATTAGTCAGTTCAGCCCACTGCTTAGTGCATAAATCCAGATTAAAGTATCCCCAAGGAATGGCAGTCTTTGCTTGAAGAAATCTACATCCAATGAACCACCATCATGCTAATAATGTGTTTCACTGTTGAGTTTCTCCATTTAAGATCCATTGAAAGCTTGCTTTGTAGCTAAAAAGATCCCCAATACTTAACCTTAAATATGCTGTCTTTCATACTGTGTAGACTCTGAATTTTAAAAATCTGCATTGCAAAAATTCCCTCCAAGCTCCAATGTAAAGAAAATGCAAGTGCAAGACAATTTGACTTAGATGCATTTTGTTACACTCAAGTCAAGTTGATATCTGCGAGCCAGTCTGTCTCTTATCAAGATTCATTTCAAGCTTATCAGAGTTATAAGCAGTCACTGTGGGAGAACTAGTCCTGTTTTAAATTGTGCTGTTTAGAAATATGTGACTAATATTAATATCAGTCTGAAAGTAGCCATCCTTCCAATTTCCTTTTTCTTTGCCCTAAGCTTTGATACTGTTTTTTTTTCCTTTTATGCCATGGTGCTCATAAAATGGCAAAAATCCTCATAAAGAAGTATAACCCATAAACTTGGCCTAAAACAACATGGATTGTTGGATTGCTTAAGCTCAATTAGACAAGGATTAGTCAGCTTGAAAAGGTTCCATAAAGAATGTAAAAAAATCCTGAACTTGCTCTGAAGACAAGTAAAACCTTTGGGCAAATTTCTTTCTGAGTTCTGAAGAATGGATGTTGCAGCTAGGAGGAAGTTAGATGCTAATGTAGGAATAGTGCACTACTCAAAATAATTTTACAAAAAAATACAGCTTATGGTCTTTTAATTCTTTTCTTCAGGTGCCTCTTTATAGGGCATAAGCAGTGGTGGGATTCAAATATGTGAACAACCAGTTGTCTATGTGGATGCTGCTTCCGGACGTCCATTCTGGGCCTGGGGAACAAAAAATTAGCTACCGGTTCTGCCAAACTGGTGCAAACTGACTGAATCCCACCATTGGGCATAAGATAATAGTATGAGTGACATCCCCTCCATTCAATCAGAAGCAAAATTTCATACGAAATCAATGTTCAACATTTCTTGAGCAAAAACAAAACATACTGAACTACTGTCAGTTTCATAAAATTGATGTAATAGGTACAATATTTGAGATGGCAAATGCAGATGCTTTGTAAATAATAACAAACTATGTCATGTAAAGCTGTGAAGCTGTTGTCTACTCAGAATAATTTTATAGATGAAAATGGCCTTCTTAATCTTTCAAATATGTAACACCACAACTTTCATCATATGCTGCCTAGAGGGTCATGCTGTCTAGAGGGATAGGGGTTTCAATTGACCACAACTGAGGTCACTAGCTTGGAAAAGCTGAATTACCAAAATGTGGGAAGTATCTACAGATGTCCGATGTTTTGAATAAGTTTGGAATTAGAACAAAAGACTAGCTTATGAAACTATGAGATCAGTAAAACAGTAGACAATTATTTATTTTTATTTATTTATTTATTTATTTATTAAATTTTTATACCGCCCTTCTCCCGAAGGACTCAGGGCAGTGTACAGGGCAATAAATATTAAAAAAACAAAGTACAAAAGTTAAAAAAAACAATTAAATATTATGCCCGATATATACAGTACAATAATTAAAACCATGTTAAAACCCCAACCCAAAACCCATCAAACCAGGCCGGATTGCTCAAATAAGTAAGTTTTTATATCCCGCCGGAAGGAGCGAAGGTCGGGGGCCATCCGGAGCTCAACCGGCAAGCGGTTCCACAGGTCTGGCACGCCCACAGAGAACGCCCTCCCCCTGGGGGCCACCAGTCGACATTCTTTGATCGGAGGCACCCTGAGGAGGCCCTCTCTGTGGGAGCGCACTGGACGGAGGGAAGTTGACGCCGGCCGCAGGTGTTGCCGTAGGTAATCCGGACCCATGCCATGTAGGGCTTTGTAGGTCATTACCAACACCTTGACTCTCACCCGGAGGGCAACCGGCAGCCAATGCAGTTCGCGGAGCAAAGTAACATGAGAGTATCGGGAGACTCCCAATACAACTAGCATGGCTGCATTCTGCACCAGTTGGAGCCTCCGAGTGGTCTTCAAGGGCAGCCCCATGTAGAGAGCATTACAGTAGTCCAAACGAGAGGTCACGAGCGCATGAGTGACTGTACGCAAGGCATCCCAGTCCAGATAGGGCCGCAACTGGCGCACCAGGCGGACCTGGGCAAAGGCCCCCCTAGTCACAGCTCCAATATGATCTTCTAAAGAGAGCTGTGAGTCTAGGAGGACCCCCAAGTTGCGCGCCCTATCTACGGGGGGCAATAGCTCACCCCCCATGGCAAGAGATGGAGTAATCTGAATTTCCTGGGATGCCGGCACGAACAGTTCAGCAGTATATTCAGGGCAAAGTCCTGGGCTTCATGAAACAACAGAAAATAATACAAAATAAACTAGCTGACACCAAAAGATTCTAAACTGTTAAAAACCCAAAATTCAACCTTGAACTTTATTTCATTTCATGTTTCACTGATTTTAAATGGTACAATGAGTGCATACATGAAGAATGCCAAGTCATATCTTAAAAATGCTTTTCTCTCTAATTATAGCTTAAAGTGTAGCTCTGAAAAGACAATGTTGGCAGGGCAACTCCTGAATAAGTGCCTCTTCTAGTAGATGGTTTCATGTGAAAAATGTCCTCAAAACAATCTCACATGATAGAGTTAATTGAATAAAAAGCTATCTATCTATCTATCTATCTATCTATCTATCTATCTATCTATCTATCTATCTATCTATCTACTATCATCTCTTTCTCTCTCCAGGTGGACAAACACACACATACACGTGTGTGTGTGTGTCCATCTGTATGTCTGCCTTCTATCTGTATAAAACTATTGTGTTTATTTTTGTACTCTATAATTACTTTCAAGCCAGTTGAAGAGTCACTTTCAGAAATAGATCAGTTACCAAAAATGGTAATCATCAAAAGTGGTAAAGTGATCATAGAAATAATCACTATTATAATACTACAAGCTTAGGGACCAAGATTCTAATCTTAATATATACATTATGTTGAAATTCCACTGAATTTAATAACAGATTAAGTTAGTTTGAATAAACTAAGTTTCATTGGTTGGTAGAACTTAAATATGACTAATTTCAGTAGGGGGCCATGGTGGCACAGTTGTTAGTATGCAATATTGCAGGCTGACTGCTCACTGCCAGGAATTTGATTCTGACCAGCTCAAGGCTGACTCAGCCTTTCACCCTTCTGAGGTGAATATATATTCCTTCCTTCCTTCCTTCCTTCCTTCCTTCCTTCCTTCCTTCCTTCCTTCCTTCCTTCCTTCCTTCCTTCCTTCCTTCCTTCCTTCTCCCTACCTCTGTCACTCTCTCTCTCTCTCTCTCTCTCTCTCTCTCTCTCTCTCTCTCTCTCTCTCTCTCTCTCTCTCTCTCTCTCTCTCTCTCTCTCTCTCTCTCTCTCTCTCTCTCACACACACACACACACACACACACACACACACACACACAAAGTTTGCCTACTCTTTCAAAGTACAGCATTGTAGCATTGGCTCTGATCTGAATGCTTAGCAATGTGTGATATCCAAATAAATATTAAATGTCAGATTTCAAAACACCTCAACTTTCCTTCAAGTCCAGTAAATGGAACACCCATAATCTTTCGCACTATCATGTTTATGTCCACAGGAATTTCCTAACAGAAGTTGACTTTATTGCTCATTTTGTTTATTTTGAACTGGTCCCAAAGATGTTCACAGTGCAAGTAACTTCTGTTCAGAAGTATCTTTTATAAGAGTTTACTATTTTAAATGTTCTGGGCAAGATGTGCTTTACATAAATCATCATTACAAAGGAAAGTGATTGTATTAAATATTTTTATTTTTGCAGTAGGAGAAAACAGTGGGAAATCTGTAGCTTTCTAAATGTGCTGGCTACAGTTCCTTCATTGCTCATTTGTACATTGTTTTGATATTAGTGTCAACTCTACAATGAACCTGGCTGAAGCCATCTTGCTCATTCTAGGTTGCCACAAGAAAGGTAGGGGGTGTGGAGTATTTTTGCTACTCTAAACAATTCTGAGTCCCATAGGAACCAAGGTCATTCTATCAGTCAGCTTAGAGGGTTGGGCATTTTGTTAGAAAGCCTGCCAAATTATTCTATTGGGGAATGTAGCCAACTGCATAGCACTGGGGTGGAAAGTGTAACTCTTTGGAGGAAATTTCAGACTTTGTTTCAGTTTTGACTGTGCCGATATTTTGTAACCAATAAACATCTTCTTTGAGGAAACCTCTAGCCTGGGAATTCTGATTTTGTTGCTCTTAGCCTTGGAACCATGACATTTAGTTGGAATCAACAATAACTGGAGCCTGAAACATCCAGAATCCCTAAATACAGTGAGCATACAGAAGATGGTTGACTGTGGTGACATAGTGATAATCAATACTCTTTGCAGATGACAATGTCACATTTTGCAGTGTTTACACTCCCTACCCCTACCTCTTGAAAAATCTTTTCTTTGTGTAATAATCTAGCATATTCAGCAACAGGCTGCATCATGTGTATTTAATATAGAGGATGCCATTTATTACATGAGGAAGTGTATATCTGTCAGAATCCATTTATATCATATTCATAAATGTATGTTTAAAACATTATTCCATGGATCCTGCCATCTCCCGAGGAAGAGGGAACGGATGTGTATTGAGCCTGTATTAGGCATTTCAAAGGAAAAGAGAAGCCTTTTGAACTGGGGGAACAAAAGAGGGGGGTTAGGGTAGGAGCATCTGGCTTGTGTCACAGAAGAGAGCAATAAACATAAAAGGTCCTAAGTTCCTTTTTCCCACGAGAGGGATGATACGAGGTAAATGATGGGGGACTGACCAAATGGGGTTAAGGGGGGGTTGAACCAGGAACTCTTTATAAGGGTTTAGTTTGTAGAACAATATTAAGTCCTGTCTTGTATTCCTACAACCAAGCATGTCATAGTAAAGGTTTCTTTTGGACTAAGATTTGGCTCCAAGAGTTTTGTCTTCCTAAGATGTGATTTGGGGTGGGTCCTGACAATATCTATAATTTGACTACCTGAAATGTATTTATTTACTGTAGTTACTTACGTATTTAATTACTTAATAAACCTTTTCACTCCCAAGAGCTTTTTGTATTCTACCAAACATAACAGAACAAAATAAATAAATAACAAACCTGTCATGTCATTGTACTTTAGTAACTTGTCATGTTTTCAATTTTAGAAAGAATTTTAAGATTTACTTATCTGATTTGGAAGACTCTGACTTTACAATCTCATTCAAATTTCTTCAAAATAATGCCTCCTTTAATTATTTTTTTAGAATCTGTCAGTAAGTTTCTTTATAGCATAGGCTATATTGTAAGTATATCTGTTCATCCATACTCTATACTGTATATCCTCAGAGTCTGCAGTTTTTAGTTATAGTAACAACAGAAATCCACATTCTTATGCAACAACAGTGTTATCAATCCAATGAATACATTTTTATCTGCTTTAAATGTCAAGCTCATTTTCAGAAGACATACCTCCTGGATAGATGTATTCCTATTGAAAAAATGCAAGACTGAAATACCTTTACACTGTTAGGTGCTTTTCTTCTCAGTGCTCATTGCTTAAAGAGAAGTGTCAGCTGTATTTTACTTTATCGTATAAAAAGTTTCAGAATTTAATTAAGGGTCAAGTACCCAGAGTAGATAAATGCAACAATGAAAGCCTATTTCTGATCTCTCTGAAGTCTGCAATCATGAAAATTATTATCATTGAGTAAAACTGGTTTCGCGGATGGTAACTGGAAGATGGAATCGGTATTAGTCAGCCACAATTTACATAATAATGGGTTCCCAGTTTTCATCAGCACCTTTTGTTTGTACAGTGCTTGCTGCTCCAGCAAATTGTCAAAATGTCATTCCTCTCCAATCAGCCAGAAAATATCAACAGTAAACAAGGAGCAAGACAAAAATCCTCTGATTAAAAATATGGCAGAAGTGAAAATGCCCGGTTCTTCTAAATATTGTTATTCCTGTATCGACAATAATACAGGTAGATGGCTTCGGAAATGTGCTATTGCTTTTAATACAGAAGAACCCATCGTTAGCAGTGCCACTCAAATCATACCACAGAGATCTTGCTTTTTTGTTTGTTCATTTGCCCTGGCTTTGGGTTATTCAAAGGATGGGCATCACTGAGAAGCAGTCAGTACAATGTGTGATGATGCAATAAAGAATAAAAACAATAAACTGGTACAAAAGTCAGCTTAGTACCCTGGAAATGCAGTGCTTGGATGATCCATGAACAAGAGAAGAAAGACAGATTCAATATCTGCAATATCTTGTCACACTTCTAAACAGAGCTCAATGAATGCATCAACCAACTACAGAACCTGCCATACACATGGTCAATCAACAAGCTTTCTTTATCCTACTGCACTGATGTGCAGTTTTTTTAAAAATGGTGTACTTATACATTTCTAAACACATTTTTTTATCATAAAACATATATTTGGATACATTTGGACATGAACCATCCTGCAACATCAGTATGGTTAATGATAGATGATTATAATTGTTCCAGAGATTTTGTTGAGTAGAGCAGGTCTTATTTCACAAATCAAGATAGGATTCTTCAAGCATCATCTATCATGTGGGAAGGGCAAATAAACAGGAAAAGACTTTCCCCAGCACATCTCTTCTATATTGTCTGTTATCCCCATTTAATTGTATTTGATAGCATTTTCTTTCTGTAGCATAGTTTTATGGTAGGGTTTATTGTTTCTTTTATTGTTTCCTAAGCTACGTTTATGTAAATTCTGCCTCAAGTCGATGAGGATGATAAGGAGATTTTAAATTGTCTAAAGAATCCGAGCAACAAATATCCCTCTGTCCACTTTTCACAGCTGCAGCAGGTTTTATGATAATAATTCCTCCTGTAATGTTTCTGGCCAATATGCTTTTTTTATAGATTTTTATTATAATTTTATGAAATAGATTATCACATCTAGTTCTTTGCAAACAGCAAACTATTGCTAGTGTAAACTACCCAGGCAATAGATGGCTGAATGGGCATTCGAATATGAGTCTTCCATCTTAAAAAAAAAGTGAAGGAAAAAAGGAAAAAGGAAAAGAAAGAGAAAAAAAAATGCTGGCATTTAAAAAGATGACCAGTTTAAAAGAAAACCAAATATATCCTAACTCAGAATGAAGGGATGGTAGAAGGCCTTGTCACACAGGACCTAGAACAGCTTTATCAAGTTTATACTTATTTATTTATTTATTTATTATTTATTAATTCAATTTGTATACCGCCCTATTCCTGAAGGACTCAGGGCGGTTTACAGGGCAAAATTTAAAAACAATACAGTATAAAATTAAGTTAAAATAAAATTAAATTAAATATGGCCCCAAGAATTAAAATCCCAATTTAAAATCATTAAAACCCCTCAGTCCAGGCCTGATAGCTCAAAGAGCCAGGTTTTTAGGTCCCGGCGAAACGAATGAAGGTCAGGGGCAATCCGGAGTTCCATTGGCAATTGGTTCCATAGGGCAGGCATGCCCACAGAGAACGCCCTCCCCCTGGGGATCGCCAGCCGAAAATCCTTGACCGGCGGTACCCTGAGGAGGCCCTCCCTGTGGGAGTGCACAGGACGATGGGAAATTGACGCTGGCAGCAGGTGCTCCCTCAGATAATCCGGGCCCATGCCATTTAGGGCTTTATAGGTCATCACCAGCACCTTGAATCTCACCCGGAGGGCAACTGGAAGCCAATGCAGCTCACAGAGAAGAGGTGTTACACAGGAGTATCAGGAAACTCCCATCACAACTCGCGCGGCTGCATTCTGCACCAGCTGAAGCCTCCGTGTGGTCCTCAAGACTATAGTACCCATGATTTTCACAAAGTGTGGACAGTGTATGATGCCTGGGTATTTGGGATAGTCCCTCTACAGTAAAAGCCCCTTTTTAGGAAGGCATACAAGAGGCTTGAAATTCTCCAGCAAAGAGGTTTTCAGACATCTTGCTTTATTCATATACAGGTAATTCTTGATTTATAACAATTTGCTTAGTGACCATTTGAAATTACAACAGTACTGAAAAAAGTGACTTATGACCATTTTTTACACTTATGACCCCTTCAGCATCCCCATGGTCATGTGATCAAAATTCAGACATTTGGCAACTAACTCATATTTATGATGGTTGCAATATCCCAGGGCCATGATTACCTTTTGTGACCTTCTGACAAGCAACGTTAATGGGGAAACCAGATTCACTTAACAACTGTGTTACTAACTTAACAACAGTAGTGATTCACTTAACAACTATGCAAGAAATGTCATAAAATGGGGCAAAACTCACTTAACAACTGTCCTGCTTAGTAACAGAGGTTTTGGTCCAAATAATAGTTGTAAGTCAAGGACTACCTGTAATTAATTCTGAAACCACTTTTTGATGGTAAAGGATACGTAGACCAAGATGTCTATGAAGATTCAGGTCATGGTTGTCTCAAAGGTGCTTTTTCAGGAGGCAACTGGACTTTCTTGTTTTTCTTGTTTTCCCTGAGGACACAGATAAACTTCCAAATGGCCTCAATGACTCTTTAAAAGAATGCAAGGAATATAAATCCTTCCATTCCCCACCTACCAGTCAGAGCTGAAGAAGCTTCTTGGATAAGAAGTGAAATGTCTTCAAAGACAAAAAAAAGAAAGTCCAGTAGTCTCCTGAAAAAGCAGCTTTGGGACAACCATTACCTGGATGACTGAGAATCTCCATAGACATTTAGCTATGCACTTTGGGATGAACACCCTTTGAATGGTGTGCGAGTATGAATGGATTTCCAGAAAACATTGCAGACTACAGGAACCATTTCTGCTTCAGTTTGAGATGCAGACAACACAGACTCATCCCCAACAGCCTGCACCTACTGTATCTTCAACAGCAAAGGGAGAAAGGGCAGAAACATCCTGCAGCCAAGAAGGTTCCACACGTATTTACAGTACTCAGGTCACCTAAGGATACAGATTAACCTCCAAATGGCCTTAACAACTCTCTAAAACAGAGGTGTCAAACTGCTGGCCCCTGGGCTGGTTGCATCATATAGATGCCATGCCCACCCCATCTCTGGCAATGTGAAAAAAGTTGCGATATGTTGTGACACATCACATGACACAGCGAGTTTGGCACCCGTGCTCTAAAACAATGCAAATAACCAGCTGTCTGTAAGGAATATAAATCCTTCCATTCCACACCATCCAGTCAGAGAAGAAGAAGCTTGTTGGATGAGAAGCAAAATGTCTTCAAAGAAAAACAAGAAAGTCCACTTGCCTCCTGAAAAAGCACCTTTATGATACACCAAGATCAGTTGCTTATATCAATAGATTTGATTCTTTACTGGGAGTTCAGTAATATGTGCCATTTTGTTCCATTGCTAACTCTTTCTATTTTTGGTTATAAGGCTATTGCCTAACACTAAATAGATACCTTGAAAAACAGCCTATAATCCATGAAAGATCATAGTTCAATGAACTGATTACTTTTTAAGGTGTTACAAAGCTGTTGGTTGTTCTCAACATGATGAACTCATATAACCTGTCCTCTGAGGAGAATGAATTCATTAGGTTCTCTGAGAGACATTTTTTTAGTGCCAGCAAATGAAATAAGTGCACATATTTTCATAAAAATATATAGGTTACATCGGAAATGCAGCTAAAAAGGCAGCTAGTTAGCAGCTGCCACTATAACCTTTATCTGCATCCATGGAAACTGGGCTAAAGATGGAGTTCCATTTTATTATTCTCACACCCACAATGTTAAGCCTCTGAATCCCACTGCAATTTAATGGCTAAAATCAGAAGGCAGATCTGTGTTCATTGGACCAATGCCGACATCCTCTTAGCTAATGAGCACTATAAACATTTTCTTGCCAGGAAACCAATGCAAGTGGAAATATTATGCCATCCAGCAAACACAGATACATACAAAATGGTCAATGAAGTTGGTTCTTTGCGATCCTTTACCCAGATGATCATTTCCAGAAATATAACCTTATTGAGTTCCAGCTTATTTCCAGAAGATGTCTATATTCCAGCTACTGATGATTCCAAGTACAGGATAGTATTTATTTTCTATATTATATGAAGGCATTCAGCTGTAAAGAATTTCTTATTTGTTTCCTACTTATTTTACCACCTATAAAGTAATGAATACTAAGACAACAAATAGCTATAGCAAGAGAAAAAAAGGATATTCATTTGTTCTTTTTCTAATTTTAATATTACTCTTTATTAAAAGAAACCAGCCATATTGGGGAAAAATAATATATAAGTGGATGAAAAGCATATGTTAACTGGTAGATCAGTGACTGAATTTTTCAGTGTTTTTCATTTGTGTTTTCAAGCAACAAGCTGGTAATGAGAAATCTGCATTTGATGAGATATATTGATCTATTCTTGATTTAAATTCCATTCCATATTCTATTCCAAGTGAGATTATCATGGCAACTAGTCCCCAAACTCTGAAAATTGCAATCATAAAAGCCCAGACCAGTACAATACCACTGAAAAAAAACAACAAGAAATTCAAGAAGAAATCAGCATGGCTGCACAAAGATCTCTCTGACAAACTGAAGAAGGACAAATACAAAAAAATGGAAAGAGGAGCACAGACAGCCTGAACATGCAAAGATGAAGTCAGGAAAGCAAAGGCTCAGAACGAACAAAGACTTGCAACAGAAATCAAGGATAATAAAAAAATGTTTCTACCAACACATTAACAACAAGAAAAAAGTCAAAGAAACTGTAGGTCCATTAAAGAGAGAAGATGGCAAGGAAATAACAGGCAACAGGGAGAAAGCAGGACTGCTTAACTCATACTTTGCATCAGTCTTCACACAAAAAGAAACTATAGCCCAACATACCAAAAAAACCCACTGCAAAAGACAAACTAGAAACAAAAATTAAAATAAGCAAGAAAATGGTAAGAGAATACCTATCCGACCTTGATGAATATAAATCACAGATTTATACAGATTACATTCCAGAGTTCTGAAGGAGCTGGCAGATGTTATCTCAGAACCATTACATCACATATTCCATAAATCCTTTCATAAACCGGGGAAGTACCTGATGATTGGAAAAGGGCTGATGTGGTTCCCATCTTCAAGAAAGGGAAAATGGACCCAGGAAACTACAGACCAATCAGTTTAACATCAATACCTGGGAAGATCCTAGAAATGATAATAAAAAAACAGATCTGCGAACAACTAGAAGCAAAAAAATTTATAACTAGTATCCAGTACGGGTTTGTTAAAACAGATCCTGCCAAGCCAATCTTATTTCATTCTTTGATAAAGTGACTAAACTAGTAGACCAGTGAAATACTGTGGACATAGTATACCGGTACTTAGATTTCAGTAAGGCGTTTGATAAAGTAGACCATAACCTAGTACTTGCTAAGCTAGAAAAAGGTGGAATAGACAACATCACCACCAGATGGCTCTGTAGCTGGCTGGCAAACCGTACTCAATGAGTAGTCCTCAATGGCACCACATCCACATTTAAGATTTAAGATTTAAGATTTATTGAGATTTTTATACCGCCCTTCTCCCAAAGGGACTCAGGGCGGTTCACAGGGCATAAATATAAACAACAGTACAAACATTAAAAGATAATTAAATTAATGCCCAAGTTAAAACCAGAATAATAAAACAAACCTATAAAAAACCCAAGTACCCCCATCAGGCCAGACCCGCTAGTTCGAATAAATGGGTCTTCAACCCGCGACGGAAGGATCGGAGGTCTGATGCCATCCGGAGCTCAACCGGCAGTTGGTTCCATAACGCCGGAGCACCCACAGAGAAGGCCCTCCCCCTGGGGGCCACCAGTCGACATTCCCTGACAGGAGGCACCCTGAGGAGGCCCTCTCTGTGGGCGCGCACAGGGCGGAGGGGAGTCGACGCCGGCAGCAGGTGGTCCTCGAGGTATCGCGGACCCATGCCATGTAGGGACTTAAAGATCATAACCAAAACCTTGAACCTTACCCGGAAGACAACTGGTAACCAATGCAGCTCACGGAGCAAAGGTGTAACATGGGAGTACCGGGAAACTCCCAAGACAACTCTCGCGGCCGCATTCTGTACCAGTTGGAGCCTCCGAGTAGTCTTCAAGGGAAGTCCCATGTAGAGAGCGTTACAGTAGTCTAGGCGAGAGGTCACGAGCGCATGAGTGACCGTACACAAGGCCTCCCGGTCCAGATAGGGCCGCAACTGGCGCACCAGGCGAACCTGGGCAAAAGCCCCCCTAGTCACGGCCACTATGTGATCCTCCAAAGTGAGTCGTGAATCTAGGAGGACTCCCAAGTTGCGAGCCCTATCCACAGGGGGTAAAAGCTCACCCCCCATAGAAAGAGGTGGAACATCCCAGGTGTCTCGGGAAGCCGGAATGTACAGCCACTCAGTCTTGTCAGGGTTGAGTTGAAGTCTGTTCCTCCCCATCCAGACCCGAACCGCCTCCAGGCAACGGGACATCACAGCGAGGGCATCACTGGGGTGGTTTGGGGTCGAAATAAAAAGTTGGGTATCATCAGCATATTGATGATACCCAACTCCAAAACCACGAATGATCTCACCCAGCGGTTTCATATAGATGTTGAACAGGAGAGGCGAGAGGACCGACCCCTGAGGAACTCCACAAGCGAGAGTCCTAGGGGTCGACCTCTGCCCCCCTGCCAACACCGACTGCGAGCGTCCCAGGAGATAGGAGGAGAACCACTGAAAAACCGTGCCTCCCACTCCCAATCCCCTGAGACGCTGCAGCAGGATACCATGGTCGATGGTATCGAAAGCCGCCGAGAGGTCTAATAGGACTAGGACAGAGGAATACCCCCTATCCCGAGCCCTCCAGAGATCATTCACCAGAGCGACCAATGCCGTCTCCGTGCTGTGCCCGGGCCTGAAACCCGATTGGTAAGGGTCCAGATAATCCGCTTCATCCAGGACCAGAGGGAGCTGATGCGCCACCACACTCTCAACAACCTTCGCAAGAAAGCGAAGGTTGGAGACTGGACGAAAGTTGTTCAATACAGCTGGGTCCAAGGCAGGCTTCTTGAGGAGAGGTCTCACCACCGCCTCCTTCAAGATGGTGGGGAAACAACCCTCACTCAAAGAAGCAGATATAACCGCCTGGAGCCAGCCTCGTGTCCTCTCCCTAGCTGCATAAACCAGCCAAGAAGGGCACGGGTCCAATAAACATGTGGTGGAACTCAGCTTCCCCATAATCCTGTCCACTTCATCAGGGGTCACAGAATCAAACTCCTCCCAGATAACATTGACAAGACCGCCCGTGTCCTGATCGTCAGACTCTGCCCAGCTGGAGTCCAAACCGGTCCGAATCCGAGCGATTTTATCCGACAGATGTTGACCAAACTCCTCGGCACGACCCTGCAAGGGATCCTCCCTCACCTCCTGATTAAGAAGGGAGCGAGTCACCCTAAACAAGGCGGCCGGGCGATTATCTGCGGACGCGATGAGGGTGGAGAAGTAATTACACCTCGCCTCCCTCATCGCTGCGAGATAAGACCTAATGTAGGTTCTTAACCGCAATCGGTCGGGTTCAGATCGGCTGGACCTCCAGCAGCTCTCTAGGCCCCGTTTCCGACGCTTCATCTCCCGGAGCTCCGCGGAGAACCATGGAGCTCGCTGGGATCTGCGCCGGGTCAGGGGCCGCAAGGGTACAACCCGGTCGAGTGCCTCAGTGGCTGCCCTTTCCCAGGCTTCCACTAAGGCATCCGCCGAGCTGTGAGCAATGGAGGCAGGTGGAGACCCCAGCGCCGCTTGGAATCTCTCAGGATCCATTAGGCGTCTGGGGCGGTACCATCTAGTTGGCTCCGTACCTCCACGGCGGGGGGTGGCAAAATGGAAGACCAGCCGCAGGAGGTGATGATCGGTCCATGACAGGGGCATAATAAATGGAAAGCCCCCACCAAGATCATCCAACCACCGTCCAGATAAGAAAATCAGGTCAAGGGTGTGGCCTCCCCCATGAGTTGGCTCAGAAATTACCTGCGTCAGGTCCATGGCCGTCATGGAAGCCATGAACTCCCGAGCAAGCTCAGATGAACCTCCCAGGGATGGTAGGTTGACGTCTCCCAAAACTATAAGTTTGGGGAACTCAACCACCAACCCTGAGAGGACATCGAGCAGCTCGGGCAGGGCTGCCGCTACGCGACTAGGCGAGATGTACACGAGCAGCAAGCCCAACTGCGCCCCAGAGCCAAATCTCATGAAGAGAGACTCACACCCGACTATCTGAGGAACGGTGGTCTCCCGCGGACATAAGGTCTCCCTAACGATCACCGCCACACCCCCACCCCTACCCTGAGCTCGAGGCTGGTGCAGCACCCGGAAGCCTGGTGGGCAAAGATCAACCAAAGGGACCCCACCCTCTGGGCCCAACCAAGTCTCCGTGATGCAAGCCAGGTCCGCATGCTCACCCTCAACTAAATCCCTAATAAGGGGAGCCTTGTTGACCACGGACCTGGCATTCAAGTACACCAGCCGGAGCTCAGGAGGCTGCACATCATCGCTCCCGGAACCTCGGGAAAGAGGCAGAGGGTCGGAGCGCCCCACCGCTTGCAAATAGCAGAACCGGCGCTCCCGGTAACGATATGGCCCCCTGTCTATCCGCCTGCTGCCATTCCCCATCGTGGGAATTGGTAATCCCACGACCCGCTCATGAGCCCCGGAGACAACGACCCCTCGTTCTCCCCCCGCGCGGTCAGACCCAAGTCTGGCCTGAACTATGGTTGATTGGCCGCCCCCCAAAGCCAGACAACCCCTATCTCCCACCCCCCTCCCCAACCCCGTAAAAAATTTTGATAAAAACAAAATCAGGGGCCTCTTATTACATTTATGTTGACGGCCCCTACCCCTGCCCAGCCATCTCTCAGAGACCCAAAACTCGGGCCCTTCATCGAGGTTAGAATTTAAAGAGGCGGGTCGCACCCAGGCGAGGGGGGCACCCCTGAGGGCGAGCAAGTCCGTGCTGGTATATTGTCGCATGTTAGTCCAGCAAGTCCAGAATAGGTAGTCCTGGAGATGATCAAGTCCATAGGAGGGTCGAAGGCCGGAAAAGAAAATATCTGGATCCACACCCAGCTGCACTGCCACTTAGCTGGGTGCCCCAGTAAACAGGTCCCCCCCGCCCTCTCACGGCAAGTTGCAACTCTGTACCTGGGGATGGTCAAAGATATACTCTGGGTAGGCATGCCCCATAGAGCTCCCACCTCTATGGGGCTGCAGATGTAAAAGTCAGCCACTCTCCCACCATGGCTGATACCCAGGACCGACCAAATCCAAAGGGGAGAGGGGGAGGCAGACAAAGTTATATATTCAGGCAAAAGAGTAGACGGGCCAAAATGGGCGAAATGGTCTAAAAGCGTCACCGCCGTTAGAACGGTCCAAAGGTGGTATAAAGACCGCCTGTTGCTCCATTGAAGCGGTCCAAAGACGCCGTTGCCAACACAAGCAGTCCGAGGCAGCACAGGAAACATCATCGCCGCTAGGATAACTCTCAGTCGCCCTCTCCACCGCCAGAACGGCCCGAGGACGATAGCGTCACTAAAAGCAGCCTGATGCAGTCTGGGGTAAGATGGAAGCACCACCGCCGGCGAGAGGGGCCAAGAGCCCGAGAAACATCGCAGCCAGTCACTGGCCTCCACAAGCGGCCCAAATAGGCCAGAAAACACTGATGCCGCCGAAGTGGCCCAAAAACAGGTCAAGTGTTGCCACTCGGGCCAGGAGGCCCCAGGAATGCCACCGCTTAGTGCTGGTCGCTGAGAAAGGCCAGAGCCCACTGCTGCCGTCGTCGTCGTCGCCGGATGCAGGCCATCTCTGCCGTCGAATGCGGCCCCAGGAGACGCCGCTACCAGCGGCAACGCCAACGCCCACGCCGTCGCCACCATCGCCGCCGCCAAGCCGGACCCGCAGGCGTCTCTCTCGGCAACCAGAGGCAGCCCGAAGATGTTAAGGGCGGCCCGAAACGGCTCGGGGAAGCAAGAAACGCCGCCACCGAGCGCAGCCCGAGAAACTGCCGCCGCCAGCGCCTAGGCCGCCGCCCACGCCGCCGCCGCCATCACTGCCGCCCCAAACGAACCCACAAGCGTCCTCCTCGACCTCCTCGCCGACCAGGAACAGCCTGAGAACAGCAAGCAGCCCCGCTGGTCCGGCACGGCAGGGAACAATAGGGAACAATAGGGAACGCCGGAGGCGGCCACGAACAGCTGAGAGGCGGTCCGGAGAAGGCAAGCGGCAAGCGGCAAGCAGCAAGCGGCAGAAGGCAGAAGGCAAACAAAGGCAAACAGATGAAAGAGCTCGCAGGTTACCAACTGTTCTCTGCCCGTTTTCATCAGCCACTAGCTGCCTCGTCCCCCCAATCCACATCCCAGGCAGCCCGAAGGCTCCTGAGGGGCTCCAAAGGGACGCCTCATAGCTGGGACTCACGGAGCTCACGGAGCTCGAACAAGCACGTCCGCCATCTTTAATCACCTGACCCTGGGGAGAGAGAGCATGGAGAGAAGTAAGCAGCGGGGTACCACAAGGTTCTGTCTTAGGCCCAGTACTCTTCAATATCTTCATAAATGACTTAGATGAGGGAATTGAAGGGGAACTCATCAAATTTGCAGATGACACCAAACTGACAGGAGTAGCCAACACCCTAGAAGACAAACTCAGGATCCAAAAAGATCTTGACAAACTTGAACAATGGGCCCTATCCAACAAAATGAGTTTCAATGTGGAGAAAAGCAAAGTCTTACATTTAGGCAGGAAAAATCAAAGGTACAAGTGAGACATGGATTAAAAACAGTAACTGAGAGGGACCTTGGAGTCCTAGTGGACGATCACTTGACTATGAGCCAGCAGTGTGCAGCAGCAACCAAAAAAGCTAATACAATCCTGGGTTGTATAAACAGAGGCATAGAATCAAGATCATGCGAAGTATTAGTACTGCTTTATAAAACCCTAGTAAGTCCACACCTAGAATATTGCAGCGAATTTTAATTACCATATCACATAAAAGCTGTTAAGAATTTGAAAAAAATTCAGAGAAGAGCAACTAAGATGATTCAAGGCCTGGAGACTAAAACATACAAAGAATGGCTGTGGGATTTAGGTTTGGCTAGTCAAAAGAAAAGAAAAGAAGACATGATAGTAGTATTCCAATACTTGAGGGGCTGCCATAAAGAAGAGGGGTCATGTTATTCACCAAAGCACCAGAGGGAAGGATGAGAAACAATGGTTGGAAACTGATCAAAGAGAGAAGCAAACTGGAATTAAGGAGAAACTTTCTGACAGTGAGGACAATTAACCAGTGGAACAGCTTTCCTCCATGAATCGTAGGCATTCCATCACTGGAGATTTTCAAAAAGAGGCTAGACTTGTCTGAGGTGGTATAGGTTCTCCTTCTTGAGCAGGGGGCTGGACTAAAAGACCTCTAAGGTCCCTTCCAGCTCTACTCTATTCTATTCTATTACATTCTATTCAATGTAACGTAGAGGTCATTCTAAAGTCCTCAGGCAAGTTTATGTCTGGCTAGCATTTCACATTCAGAAGATCTTAAAATCACAGAATCATGGTCTTGAAAGGATCCATAGAATTCCTTTAATCCAACATCCTGTTTACTGGAGGTTCTGCTACAGTAATTTGGACAGAAAGCCATCTAGCTTCTATTTGAAGATCTCCCATAAAGGAAAAATCAGCACTTTAAGAGGCAGTCTATTCCACTTGTTGATAAGCTCTTAACATCAGGAAGGGTCCTTCATATCTAACTCAAACTTCCTTTCTTGTGGTTTCTATCCATTGCTTTGGTGGATAGTAACTGTAAACAAACCCATCCCCTTCTTTTTATGACACTCCTTTTTATTTAGGATTGGGGTTGAAGGGATGATTATCAAATCAGCAGATATTAAACCTAACATTTTAGAAAAGAAAGAGATGATTTAAAAATATCTAACTGGAATTAAGTAGTGGGCCAAAACAAACAGGTTGAAATCAAACTGGGAGAAATGTAAAGTCTGGGAAGAAAAAAAGTTAAAGGCTTAAAAGTTTAAGTATAGAAGACTTAGCTTGGCAGTAGTACATGTGAAAAGATTCAGTGTGGTCTAGTAGATCACAAAAACCTCTTGCTGCTCCACTCAGTATTGTAATTTGATGCAAATGATATGTCCTTTTTTACATATGGTCACCATCCATTGAACAGTTGTATTGTGTACTCCATTTTATCATTTGTCTAATTAGGATGTCATGAAAAACATTGATGCTTTGGTGGTCAAAGTGCAGCACTATTATTACAAGTATCTTTCACTGGCAGCCATCACTTCAATATAGGTAGCAGTTTTAGCTAATAAAGTCTTCTGTAGATGAATATACCAATTCAGCACTCTCAAAACTGGAGTTTTCAACAGTATTTTTGTGGGAGAAAAGGCAACCTAGGAAGAAGGATACCACAGTGTCATTTAAGTGTAGTGAAATGTCAGCTCAGCTCAAACAAATTGAAATATTCTTTACAATTCCTTGTTTTTTCACTCCTTAATTTTTAATCTGTATTATTTGATCAAGAAAAACTGGCAAGTTGCTTTATAAGTAATGTACACCAACACACCAACACATATACCCACCTCTCCCCAGGTGTATTTGCAGTCATGAAGCTTAAGGTCGTCAACATATCTCCTTGAACCTTTGGTAATGTCATCTGATTTGTTTTAGGTAGGTTCCTGTCAATGATGTACTGTAAAACTGTATATTAGTACATTCATAAAGTATAATATATGAAATATTCCTGTCTTTCTCAGTCAAGTTTCTTCTTCATCTTAAAATATCCCAAGATTCTATTTTTACTGAAATGTTAGCCCAGTGAAGAGAGGGAAAAATGTTAATAACTTCCCCTGTCAAGAGCTATATATTTCTCTCATGGAATAATGCCAAATATCCTTTGTAATAAAAAGCTTGAACTGTTTTGCTAATAAAAGCTGCTTGTTCTGGTAACTGTAAAGGTCACACAGAAAATAATGTTGCAGATCCTTATCTTTTATAATAATGTCACTTTCTATCATTATTGTAACATTTTTGGGCAACAAATTGCAGAGAAAACAAAAGATATGATGTCCTTACAACTAGGTCACTTGTCCATTAGAAAGCATTAGTTTGCAAAAGCTGTTAGTAAGTTAGAACCCCAAAATGTCAGGAAGGACAGTAATATATACCTAATAACAATCTGAAACCAAAGCATTAAATCCACAGGCTATATTAAATAATGAACACTAATTTCTCTGGATTTCCTGAAAACCATTAGCTGGATAACCATTTTAAAATTTGAATAATTTGTATTCATGCTTTTAGCTTTAGCAAGGATGCTGTGTGGGGTATTTTATTTGACAAAATGGCTGTTCCTAGTTGGAACTTTCTGATGCCAGATGTCCTATCAGGATAGCCCTAGCATGCATGTGCGGGGGAACCGTTATCTTTTTATAGATGGGGAATTTATTCCTGTATGGGAAATATCACAGCAGCCTATTTTGAGAACAAGCTATTCGACCAAGTGATTCCCAATGTGCTGGCTCCACAATTACTAAACATCCAAACCAGACAACAGATGACAGGCAATTCAGAAAATTGTAGTCTTAACACTTACAGAGGTGGCTTTTTAAGAATATATTTTCTAGAATTTTTAAAATCCTAAATTTAAATTGAAATATTTCTGAATATAACCTTCATACTTAATAGCATTTCATTCAGTACCTTAAACTATTAAAGGTGTTTATGTGTGTGTGTGTGTGCGCATGCGCACACATGTGTGTGCATGCCTTCAAGTCAGCATTGACTGCTGGTAACTGCCTGGACCTGCAATTTTCTTGGCAAGATTTTTGAAATTGGTTTGCCATTGCCTCCTGCCTAGGGCTGAGAGTGTGTGACTGGTCCAAGGCCATCCAACTGGCAATTAAAAATACAGCATGTTGTCTAAAGTGTCAACGTGCAGAACTGCAGTGGTTATTAGTAGCCAGTTCTCCATTCTGTCCTGTTGTGCTGTCTCATTGTGAGTTGTGGTGGAAGGTAGGGAACATCAGGAGTACACACCAAGAGTATATATTCCTGGCAGCATCACCCATGGTGTGAAGGTCATCCACATTGCTCAGATAAAGCAAGCAGCATCATATTAGGCAGTAGCAATATAGGAAGATGCCAGAAGCAGATTATCACTTTAGTGACAATGGCAAAAACATCCATTTATATTGTGTGGGAGAAGGCAATGGTAAACCATTTCTATATTTTTAACAAGAAAACCACATGGATAGAAAATGTAAAATATTGATGATATAGTGCCAGATGATGGGCTGCTCAGTTTGAATGACACTTAAGATGCTACTGAGGAAGAGCTGATGATCTTTCAGGGTATTATGATATTTGTGACATGGCTAGATTAAAGCCTTCAGGGTGTCCAATTACTGATGTTGCCATATATGAATAGATAATCCAAAGTTGCAAAGATAGAATTACATCAGGAACATGGAATGTAAGAACATGAACACAGGAAAGTTCAACACCATGAAAGATGAAATAAAATAACTACAAATTGACATCTTAGCCATCAATGAATTGAGATGGACTGGGATTAGACATTTTTGTTTGATAACACCATTTATTATTCAGGACATAAAAAAAGAACAAAGAGTCTTGCTTTTATTGTTTGGAACAGTATAGCAAGAGCAATATTTGGATACAATGCAATCAATGACCTAATAATATTGATTAGGTTTTGTGGACAGCCCTTTAATATGCTACCAAAAAAGCCAACACAGTGCTAGGCTGCATTAACAGAGGGATAGAATCAAGATCATGTGAAGTTTAATACCACTTTACAATGCCTTGGTAAGGCCACATTTGGAATACTGCATCCAGTTTTGGTCACCATGATGTAATAAAGATGTTGAGACTTTAGAAAGAGTACAGAGAAGAGCAACAAAGAAGATTAGAGGATTGGAGGCTAAAACATATAAGGAATGGTTGCTGGAATTGGGTATGTCTAGTTTAATGAAAAGAAGGACTAGGGGGTGAAATGATAGCAATGTTCCAATATCTCAGGGGCTGCCACAAAGAAGAGGGAGTGAAGCTATTCTCCAAAGCACCTGAAGGCAGGATAGAAGCAATGGATGGAAACTAACCAAAGAGAGAAGCAACCTGGAACTAAAGAGAAATTTCCTGACAATTAGAACAATTACCGTAATCAGGGGAACAATCTGCTTCCAGAAGCTGTGAATGCTCCAACAGTGGAAGTTTTTAAGAAGAGACTGGACTGCCATTTGTCTGGAATGGTATAGAATTTCCTGCCTGAGCAGGGGGTTGGACTAGATCACCTCCAAGGTCCCTTCCAACTTTATTATTATTATTTCCAACCTCAAACTGGTAGGCTAAAGCACACTAATGGATGTATAATAACTGATTCAATGAAGATCTAATGAAGATTGAAGGTATATTCTGAAAGACTATGCAGTAGAGCAAGGGTCTTCAAACTTGGCCTTTTATGACTTGTGGACTTCAACTCCTAGCATTTCTCAGCCAGCGTGCCTCGCTGAGGAATTCTGTGAGTTGAAGTCCACAAGTCATAAAAGGGCCAAGTTTGAAGACCCCTGCAGTAGAGACATCAACATCCAAGATATCTTAGAAGATATTACTTACAAGAATTTCTAATAGTAGAACATGAAGTTAAATCAGTACTCCGGTCATTACCAAGTTGGAACTTATGGCAAATTCATTGGAATATGGCAAGCAGCAGAAGAAACAGTCAAATTTCTAACCAAGCTATGTCAGCAAATTTGGAGAACAATACAGTGGCCAACCAATTGGAAGTAACCAATTGAGATAAGATGGGCAGTGTATAAATTTTACAAATGAATAAATTAATAAAAATAAATTTATATTCCAATGTCAAACAGAGACTTAACAGAGTGTGAACTATCATACAATATCACTAATTTCACATGCTAGCAAAATAATTCTTAGTTTCATCCAATGAAGATTATAGCCACACATGAAAAAAGAGATGTAAAATGCTCAAATTGCCTTTAGAAAAGGTGAAGGAACATGAGACCTTTACTTTATTTATCACATTTGGGTACCACCCATCTCACTCTCAGAGGGAAATATTATTGCTAATGCATGCTGAATTGTTAAAAAAATACCAAAAATATACCAGGATGTGTTTCATCGATTAAAGAAAAGCTTTAGATTGTATATACAGTATTATGTAAAACTGTGGAAAGTGCTCAGAGATGCAAATTCCAGAAGAACTCATTGTCCTCATGAGAAATTTTTTATAAAGATCAGGAAACTACAGTGTGGATGGGAAATAGTTAAACTGGCTGGCTCCAGGTTGGCAAAGGAGTGAAACAAGGCTCATTTACTCATTTATTCCTTATTTATTCAATCTGCATGTGGAATATATATTAAGGGAAGTTGGACTGAAAGAAAATGAGTGTGGTTTTAAAACTGGAGAAAGATCAATAATATGGACTATGCCAATGGCACTACCATGCTAACTGAAAATGCATAGGATCTGCCAGTCTTATTACTAAAAGTCAAAGAGCACAGTGAAAAAATGTCTCTAAACTTAAATGTAAAGAAGACCAAACTAATAACAAGTAGAACAACCAGCCTTAGAATTAACAATAAAGATATTGAAATTGTGGATAGCTTCTGCCATTTAAGATCAACTATCAACTGTCAAGGACCAAGCAGTCCAGAAATACATTGCAAAGTGGCAGTAGGTAAAGCAGTCATAAAGGCCTTTTAAAAGATATTCAAATGCCATGATGTGTCTATATCTAAAGATCAGAATCACTAAATCCATGGTATTCCCTGTGACACTTGATGGAAGCAAATGTTGAACTTTTAAAAATCCAAATAGGAAGAATATTGATGTCTTTGAACTTTGCCATTGGAGAAAACTCCTTAGAACACCAAGAACAACCCAAAATAGAAACCTATGGATCATTGAACAAATTAACTCAGAATTCTCATTTGAGGCACATATGACCAGGCTCAAATCATTTTACTTTGGATCTATTATGTGAAGACCTAGGTCTCTGGAAAAGACCCAATCCTGTTAAAGGTGGAAGGAAAGAGAGGAAGAGGATGACTAACAAGATGGATGGATTCAGTTACAATAGTGTTCAATGGAAGACTTGAAAGACCAGGTTAAGGATAGATCATCATAGAGAAAATCTATATAGGTGCTAGAGTCAAAAAATGACTTGCTGCCACACAATCAATCAATCAATCAATGAATGAGTGAGTGAGTGAATGAGTGAGTGAGTGAGTCAGTCAGTCAGTCAGTCAGTAAGTCAGTCAATCAATTTTTATTCTGTGAGTCTCAATACATTTTTTTCTAGGATAACTGATAAAAGAGGGAGAAATCTTTCCTTAAATACTGTATTGCCACCTTATGGGAACTAGGAAGCATGCCTTTTCTGTGGCAACCCCTACCCACTGGAACATTCTTCACGCTGAAGTTCAGCATGCCTTCTACCCTTCCAAAAAGCAATGAAGTCTTGGCTTTTCCCAAGTCCTGGGTATGATGAAGTGCCTGGATTTCACAAGCATGACTTGGTGCAAGGTTTTTGTTTTTAATGTATGGTTTTAATAGTTTTAATATAGTTTTTAGTGGTGTTTTAATTCTTGATTGGGAGCTGTTCAGAGTTTGGTATAAGATGAGTGGCTATATAAATCTTTTAAACATACAAACAAACAAAATTAATCTGAAAACTTTTAAGTTTCAACAGCCAGTATTCTGTGATTTCCTTGTTTATAAGGTATGAAAGTATTAAGCTACTAATTTTGTCATTTCCAATTTCCAAAAAAACAACAACAGAAAGTTGCATTCCATAAAGACTTTTGTCACACTATAATAAAATTCATATCTATTTGTCTGTCTGTGTGTACATACTCTTACACATTTTAATTGTCATTCAGTCACTTAATTAAATAAATGTACTTTCCCTAGTGGAACAATTTCATCTGTACGCCAAAAAGCAGTTTTAAAGTAGAAACCCAAATCCATCATTTTAATTCATACAGGTAAAATGATACCTTTATTTAATTCAAATAAAAACACTTAGCAAAGAGGTCTAAGTATTATGATTTCAAAATATTTTCAGCACCATCTTTGATGGACTTTGTGTAAAGCTTTGGGGGCTCAGTGAACATTTGGCTTGGACTGGGGTGCAGGACACCTTCAATAGAGAACTTTTTAACTTCTTCACCAGGATTCCTTCCTTCCCTCCTCCTCCTCCTCCTCCTCCTCCTCCTCCTCCTCCTCCTCCTCCTCCTCCTCCTCCTCCTCCTCCTCCTCCTCCTCCTCCTCCTGTTTTTATAAGAAGGCCAAAGCTGTGGCAGAATAGGGACAACCTAAAGCTTCCCAACTTCCCCACTTAATTTCACTTTGTAAAGTCAACAAATACATGACAATTCTAATTACTTATGGAGAACAGTAATCACGAAGGGTGATGATTTTCCATATGTGAAGAATAATGTAAAAGGAAAATAAAGAATAATTTATTACACAGTTGCCTACATTTGGAGAGAGAGGGATGGAGGAGGGGAGAGAGAGATCAATTAATATTATTATTAAAAAATAGCTTATTCCTTTAGAGTAATATACTAAAGTACTCCACAAATTCTTGAACTTTGTGTGGGTAAATTGTGCTAAATTCATCTAGCAAAGAGAAAAGCCAAATAACTCAGAGAGTTTGTTAACTTTTGATTTTCCTCTAGGGATTTTTACATACAAAGAAGTTTTATTCAAATTTTACATAAAGGGCAAACTGAGACTAATTCTTTTTTTAGGCATAACATCTATGGAATTTGCAGAAATGCCCAAAGCATTTTTACTTATAAGTAACATTTCCCAACAGGATAAAAAAAATACCATCTTACAAATACTTATACATTATATTTGATAATCTATACTCACAAATCTGAGTCAGATTTCTAGTTAATTCAGAAGACCAAATCAATTAAATAAACAGTGGGTCTCACTTAAAGATCCTCATACACAACTATGGCATTTGAAAGGGCCACAATGGATATTACCAGTGCTCATTGAACAAAGGTTGGTGTTATCAACTGAAAATTTTGACAAATACCACAACATGCATATACAAATAAAGAACTCTAATTTGCATTGCAGACATACACTTGACTGAGCTGGGAATGGGATGTAATTCAAAGGATATCGTCCCTGCACCCGGATTGAATATTCTTCCCTAAACAGCACTTGTTTAACAAGAGGGATCAAATCTGGGAGATAATTTTGTGGCTTATTCTCTTTCGGTATCAGAATCATCTTTGCTGATTCAAGGAAAAAATTGCTCTCACTCAGAAGTTAACCCTTTACCTATTTATGTCCAGTAGAAAGTATACATTCACATGTCATAAACTCTTGGTTGAGTTTTCCAAAAAAATATGCTGATCTATGATCATAATAAAGATTTGATTTCAGTTCCCATCAAATGTGGCATGTAGCACTGGAGACGACAGAAGGAAGGAGTAAAAGAGGATAAGGTGGACAGACTATTACAGACACAATGGGTCCATTCTTGGCAGACCTGAAGGGGCAGGTTGGGGACAGAACATCTTGGAAAAGATTTGTCTATATGATTGCTAAGCACTGACACTTTTAACTTGAGTTAAATTTAGTGCTTTGACATTTAATATGTGATACATAGGAACCTGTCTTATTCTGAGACAAGCTTTTTTTTTATATACTTTTCTTCCATGATTGCAGACTAGAAACTCTCCATGGCTGCACGAATATCCTGAGTATCCTGAATTGTGATGTCTTCATGATTTTTTAACCTAATACCATCTATGTTATTTCATCAAAACTGGTAAATCTGTAAATTAAAAGGATTAATTAGGCAAACAAGAAAAGATCTTGAGAAAAGATAACATTTTATTTCTTTTTATTTCTTTTATTTCACTTTCTGCATTGTACAAAGCTGGAAATAAGTATTTTTTTTGCAAAGCAAAATTAGAAGATGAAATGTAAGTTAAAGGCATAGAAATGAATTCATTATAAATATTAAGCACATTTCACCTTTTTTTATAAGAGCTCTATGGCATACAGAGAAATGATGTACAGGAAAATTATTCTCAGCATAATGCAAGTAACATTTAGTCATTTCCTAGTCATGGTTTGTAGTCAGTCAGTCATCTGTCCTAACCATCTGTTCAAAGCTACAATTTTTCCTCCCCTTTAGTTCAATTGAACTACTAATAGAAAGTAAATGTACTACTCAAAGAAAATAAAAGTAGCAGGATGTATATATGATAATGAGCCTTGGTGGAGCAGTGGGCTAATGCCTCCTTAAGTAAAACCAGCTGCCTGCAATTAGTGCAGGTTCGCATCCCACCAGGCTCAAGGTTGACTCAGCCTTCCATCCTTCCGAGGTAGGTAAAATGAGGACCCAGATTGTTGGGGGCAATAAGCTGACTTTGTAATAATGCCGCTTGGGGTGTGTGTGAAAGCCCTAATAAGCAGGCATATACATAGAATGAAGGCTACTGCTAAGCTTGTAAGCCGCCCTGAGTCTTCGGAGAAGGGCAGGATATAAATTGAATTAAAAAATAATAATAATGAAATACTGACTCTCTGTGTTCCTGGAGAGTAAGTTTCTTAGTAATATTTGAATATTTCTAAGCAATTTGCCCCAAAGTTTCAGATAAGAGAAAACAAATGACTTACTTATGTGATCTAAAATAATCATTTGTTTGATCTAAACCACGGGTAGGCAACCTCGGCTCTTTTATGACTCATGGACTTCAACTCCCAGAATTCCTGAGTCAGCTATGCTGCATGAGTCATAAAAGAGCCAAGGTTGCCTACCCCTGGTCTAAACCAAAGAAAGTTAGATAAATACCCTTAAAATTAATAGGTAGAAAACAAAATTCATGCACTGCTGTCTAAAAGATGCTCAAACTGCCACAGGTAATTTTTCTAGGTGATTTTAAGGAGATTGTGTTAATGAATATGCAAAAGGAAGAAGGATACATCTCATCTATGTGCCTTTTTCGGATGTCAGCATCCAAACAGGAAACATTCATACACTTTCCTCTTTGACAAAAGGGAGCACCCAATCAGAAGCTTTGCATTAGAAAAGCAAAGAGCTATTCGAAGTATAAGTTAAGAGTATGCCAACTGGGTACTTTGAATTTTTATTTTGTGAAGTTACTCCTAAATTAAATTCCTTTCCAGATTATTTTTGGCACAGAAAACTTGAAAAATGTATTGAGACAACTTTGTGGAACTAACAGATATGTGTGGATACTGAGAGAGAGACTGAACCTTTGTCACTAATGAAATAAGTAAATGTTCAAATTATACACAGACACACATTCATACACAGCAGTAGCAACACCAAATGCAAAGTAAATGAACACACAATGAACACATGTCCAAGCAACTTCAGCCATAATTATTCTTGGAATTCTTTCAATTTTAAACCAAACTTTTTAAATATATTTGTTTATTCAATTGATACCTTATCTTTCCATTCAAGTGAATATTCAAGGCAATGTTTTTTTTAAAGGTAACAAAATTTCAAAATATAGGTTAAAATGAACAGTTTACCAAAATTTATAATCTATTAAACACTTTTTAAAATACTAGGGGCGTATAAATATTCAAGGGTGGGACATGCATGCACACTCACCAACCATTTTAATTTATGAGTTCTTTCTGTAAGCAGTTGAACAGCTACATAAATGCATTCAGTAAACTGCCAAAGTTTGGTAAACTGCCAAAATTCTTCAGATGCTTCTGGTCTCAGGATGCAGACGGCATGGAAGAGAAGAATGATGGAGAAGAAAGTTAATGCTTGTAAATTAGCCCTCCATTCATAAGTTCTGGGAAATGATTCTCTGTTCATACACATCTCGCAACTTAAACTGAGAATAATGCTAAATTATTAAATTAATTTATAGTTAATTAGTATTAATACTATTAATATTACTATTAATAAAGTAATATTAATACTAACATTAAATTAAACAATCTTAATGAGGTAATGAGGAAAAGGCTAGCTGTAATGAAGATAGGCTTATTTACAGGAGCCACTTTCTCCTATTCTCTACCTTTTTTAAAGTCCCAAATTATTTCTGTTTAGCCAGAAAGCAAATGTTGTCCGGGTGCCTATCAGGAAACAAACTGAACAACGTTTTCAGAACCCTGCGCCAACCAATTGAGGAGTTACTGTCTATAAGAAACAAGAGAAACAAAATTAACACATACCCAGAAGCAGAACTTGTATCCAAGAATTCCATTTCAGAAGAGTTGACCTTTTAAAGATTTCTTCACCTACTCCAATATTGAAAGTCTTTTTCCATCTCTTTTTAGAAAAATGTGCCAATGTTGTAATGTTATTGCAAAAGAAAGTATCATACAAAATGTTTACCCATCATTATAAGAAAACAACTGGAAGACCCATGCCCATTCTTTTCCCAAGAACATTAAATGTTTTTTTTTAAAATATATATATTAAAACTGGGTTTACAGTCTTGGCTGAAATTTTTCACAAATACTTTATGAGAAAGGAAGGAAAGGATAGCTTTTAGTAACAAAATGTTTCCAGTTTTAATAAAGACTCAGACCATTAGCCTACGGATAATAGCAAATCTTTACCTAGAATTTGGCATCCTTAATATTTGTTCTCCTAAACATTCTTTACTTTCTTTGAATGAAAGATGTGAAATGCTATCTATACTGAATTTTTTTAAATAGCCCTGCTGATACCACATTTCTGAAAATTTTGTCTACAACCTTTTTCAAATATGCAGCGAACCAAATTTTACAGATACCTCTTTCCATTTCATCAAGTTCAACTCCATGTTGGTTCAGGATTTACAATATAAATTTGGACAGTTGGCTCTTCAGCTCTGAAGACTTCTAATGAACTTCATAATGCAGTCTACTACATTGGTTGACAGCTACGGCCATTAGGAAATTCCTGTATTATCTGATCTCCTTACACAGCATTTGATCCAAATTATGCAACAATTTAACACATTGTCCAAGCTTTTCTTTAGATGAGAAGTGCCCAATATTTGCCTATGAATTTCCTAAGGACTTATTGCTGAAATGTAATTTTTAATGAAATAGGAGAAAATGCATATGATCACATTCAAATAAATTATCTATACTTTAAATCAAAATGAGCTTTTGGCATTCCCTTTCCTACACTTTTCATCTTGGTTTTGCCTACTATTTAAGTGTTGCTTTTGATTTTGTCTCTTAGAATATAACTGAGGTCTTCAGCTTCACAACCTACATGCCTCTGCTTAGCTCATGCATATATTAATAGGTTTTCTACCTCTGCCCAATTACATATAATTATTTAATTCTGTAATTTCCATACTGCCTGGGAATTTCAGGGAGCTGAAGTCCACGTACGTATCTTTAAATAGTTAAGGTTGAGAAACACTGCTGTAAAAGTACTTCAGCAAGTTTCTTAAGCACAACTTAGAAGGTTGGATTTTCTTATACATCTCATGCCAAAATACCATTGGATGTATTTTTTTAATAGAGAATTTACGTGATCACCCACACATTTTCAGTGACTCTAGATGATTTACAAAGAATGAAAACCTCATATACAATATAATCCCCTGTTGACAACAAGCAATCAAACAAGGCACTTGATGGGCTCCATCCCACTCTGGTTTCCTCAAACCAGGTCTTCAGAACCTTGCAAAATTTGGCTAAAGTGCGGGCCAGTCTAATTTCTGCAGGAATGATGTTCCAAAGGGAGGGAGCCACCACGGAGAAGGCCCTTCTCCCACCAGATGTACCTCCTTGGGAGCGGTGACCAACAGCATTCTCTGCTTTCCTGCTCTGAAGGCTTGGGTGGGTGTAACCAGGAAGAAACAGTCTTTCAGCTTTTAGAAAACATATTCCAACCTGGAAGTCACATGGATTTCAATTGTTGTGGAAGAACCTACCTTTGTAGAAAAAAAAGTGGTATGAAGTGTGGATTGGCTGGCAACTAGAAAAACCACAAGAAAGCAAGAAGGATGCTGTACTGACAAGGCAAAAAATGACAAATTTGCTTTGGCTCGTGTTAATGTGCCTATCACATTTAAAGGGAAACCAGACATTTTCCACTCTATTTGGTGCTGGTTAGACATCATTTGGTGTGCAGCATTTAGTTTAGGGCAACATGCTCATCTTCAGATACAGACAAATTAGTGGCAATTAAAAGGACATCATCAGAAGTGATAAAAGATATTGAAAATAAGACATGAGGAAAGATTACGAGAAGTGGACATGCTAAATATAGAGGAAAGAAGGCAGAGGGGAACATTATAACTTTCCAGAACTGCATAAAGGGCCATCACAAAGGCAGTGGGGAATTAGTATTCTTATTTGCCCAAAGAGACAAAACACAAAGTAAAGTAATTGGCAGAGGCTACAACACAGATACTATATTTCTATAAATATTAGAGAAAGCTTTATTATATCCTTGAGCAATTAGAGTATGGAGGAAAAGTGGAATGTTCAGAGATAGAGTTAATAATAACCTATTAGAATTTAAGGATAATTAACTCAATCCTTGTATAATACATAGGAGGTCAGAGAAGAGAGACAAAAACAAATGTGTTTCTGCTGATCCCTTGTCTTTGTGTTATGGGTGATTCTCTAAATGGAAACAGATGATGGCCAGATTTATTCCATGCTGCTGAGCATCTCCAGCAGAATAAGTGCTTTCTAGTCCTTTGAAAAGAAACTACATTAAGGCCTTTTATTAAAACCTGATCAAATAAAGCATACCATTCTAGTATCCAAATGTTTTAATCTACAAGGATTTGAATTTAAACCAAGTTGGGCTGCAGAACCATTATCAGGAAGAAAACCCTACTTAGCTCAAAGCAGCTTCCTTTTGTCACTGTCATTAAAAGAAATCATTTGCAGAGCTACCCTAATCACTTGAAATAAGGCATTTGTGGATTTCAATACCACAGTAAATAATCACATGCTCTTTCAAAATCTAGAAATCTAGGAAAGGTTACTGACAATCATCTTTCTTTGAATGCTCTTTACAACTGCTCAGCTATGGCTGAGTTACTCTTCTTGGTGAGGCAGTGGGACCCTGATGCCACATCTGGTTTATAAAATTAAAGTTCCTTGGGGAATGGTAATTGAGAAGGGCAATACAGTTAGGGACAAAGGGAGCCATTTAACATCTATTCATGTATCTGCAGCAAACCATCATTTCCACAGTAGTATTTTATCCTATGCAGAGTTCCCTAAGTGGACTTCCTCCTGTTGAGTAGACTTCAGATCCCAGAATTCCCCAGCTCACTGGGGATTACTCTGAAAATTTGAGGAGTCAAAGTCTATGTGAATCTGGGGAATGCCTTGGTTGTGGTGGAGTTGAAAACTCACAAAGAGAAGCATTTGGAACAGATCAACGGTGATGACATCACTCCTTCGCCCTTCCTCTGTACTTCTTCTTTATCCCCCTGTAAACACCCCGTCTCTAAGCAGATTTGCTTTTTTGACATAAAAAGAAGGTGTCTGGCCATTGTTGCAGATGTTAAATTGTAGTTTGCTTTTCAATCTGTGATCCTAAGCACGTATCAGGATGTATATTGCTTTGCTTCCAAATAAACGTCAGTACCAATTGCAACATATGGTATATATATTTACAGCTCTATAAAATGAGCTGACATCTGTAGGATATATAATCATTATTATCTAGTATTCATTCATCTTACATACAGTGTTCTAAGTGGAATCCAATTAAGATCTTCCAGTAATGGTGTTACTTTTCTCAGCAGAACAGAAAGAGAACATTTTCACAGAGGACCTTTCTTCCTCCAAGCACCAAAAATATGCTCCGGAAGTTTGGTATACCTTCAGCATATTTGGGCAGATGACAAAGAGGGAGAAAAGACAGTCTTATCACTTATTCCTGTGTTGTTTATCCAGGTAGGGTATTTTTCATAAATATATATACAACTTTAATTGTATCCAACCATGTTCTAAACCAGGCATGTCAAACTGCCGGCCCATGGGCTGGATGCGTCATGCCGAATCTGCACCCACCCCATTGCCGGCAATGGGGAAAAAGTCCTGATATGTCATGCGACGTAACTTGATGTCACAAGTTTGACATGCCTGTTCTAAACAGCAGCTCGGAGTACAGGTAGTCCTTGACTTATGTCCACAATTGAGCCCAAAATTTCTGTTGCTAAATGAAACATTTGTTAAGTGAGTTTGCCCCATCTTACAACCTTTCTTGCCACAGTAGTTAAGTGAATCCCTATATTTGTTAAATTAGTCAAACTGTTGCTAAGTGAATCTGGCTTCCCCATTGACTTTGCTTGTCAGAAGGTAGCAAAAGGGGATCACATGACCCCAGGACAATGTGACCGTCATAAATATGACTCAGTTGCCAAGTGTCTGAATATTGAACACATGACCATGGGGATGCTACAATGGTCATAAGTCTGAAACTTGGTCATAAGTCTCTTTTTCCAATGTCATTGTAACTTTGAACAGTCACTAAATGAACTGTTGTAACTTGAGGACTACTTGTATAATGGCTGAAATCACTGGTAGATTAACTTTTGATTTTCAAAATTGATTACATGTCTGAAACAAAATATTCTGGTTTTACCTCCCCAAAACCAAACTAATGACACTGAAAGCCTTAAATGGGTGACTTGAGGCTGTCCCCAAATATTGGGATGTAAGATAAGGCATGTGAGCATCCTACTTATTGAAGTGGTGCCCTTGTTATGGAATGTGCCCCCTCACCCCAAAAATACAGGATGATGCCAATATCCGATAGGTTTCTTCAGGAAAAAACTGTCAAATTCAGCCAGATTTCAAAGGTAACACCTCAGACTCTGTAGACTGTCACTTTGTTTTATCATTTTAACAGTAGTCCTCGATTTACAAACATAACTGAGGCCAGAATTTCCATTGCTAAGCAATGTGGTTGTTAAATGAGTTATACCCAATTTTACAACTTTCTCCCCCACAGCTAAACAAATAATTACAGTTTTTAAATGAGATAGGCAGTCATTAAGTGAATTCCTTCATGACTTTGCTCGTTGTAAGCCAGCTGGGAATGTCACAAATGGTCATCACGTGATCCTGGGATGTTGCAACCATTGTAAATACGTGCCAGCTGCCAAGCTTCCAAATTTTGATCCCATAACTATCAGGGTGCTATTTTGTTGTGTACTGCTGTTAGCTTGTCTTGAGTTCTGCTGGGATGAAGTGTATTATAAATGCTATATCCATAAAGTCATGAGGAGTGAAGTTTAATTCAAAGGGGATATGGCTTAATTCATAAATTCTGAAATTAAGATTGATGTGTATGTTGTTTGCAGAAAAATAAATTTCTGCCCGTATATAAATATAATTTTCTATATAGTGAAAAAACTACATCAGAAAACATATAGTCCTATTCTTTGACTGCCTCTTTATAAACATTCCTAGACTAAATTGTTTAAATTTAGCATGCTGCTTTGTGGAACCATACTTATGTTATGCTCATGGCTGATTCTCTAAATTTAAAGAGTTCAAATAAATGATTTATTAGTATGACAGAACCTGGATGGCAGGCATTCCATATGTCCATAGCATGATGGCTTCAGAAGTGAATGGGACATTATTTTCTTTAGGAAAAAAAATGTTGGAAACCTCTTACACCATCAGATAGACGTCTTGACTTATGAATGCTGATCTATGAATCTTTACTCAGAAGAAGGGCATATTGACTTCAACTGAATTTTGTCCCAGGAAGCAGGATATAATTTCATTTTAAGAATACACAGCACAGTTGAGCACATCTAGAGCTCCTCCAAAATGTGTGTCTTTCAAACCGTATAGTGAAATAGAGAAACTCTCTGTGTTACACTATGTCTGTCCTGTCCCTGCTTTGCTCCTTCACCAGGCATTCATGAAACAAGATCATTGCTTTAAAGTTAGAGGGATGAATTTACATCCCATAACAATAAGTACCTTGAATACTACTGAGAGCATGAAGCTTGCTCCAAACCCAGAATCCATCTCATCACTTTTAAAGCAGACAATAAATACCAATTAATTAACATATGTATTTTCTGTACTTTGGGCATGTACTTTTCAAAAATATGGCTAACCTGATACGTAGGTTTCCCAAACAGCTATCCTTTCTTGGATGCATCTTCTCTGGATACAGGGACTCCTTGACTTACAACAGTTCATTTAGTGAATGTTCAAAGTTACAACGGCACTGAAAAATGTAACATACAACCATTTTTCACACTTATGACCATGGTCATGTGATTTACATTTGGATGTTTGACAACTAACTCACATTCAGGACAGTTGCAGTGTCCCAGACCCACCTGATCCTCTTTTGCAATCTTCTGACAAGGAAAAAAATTCAATGGGGAAACCAGATTCACTTAACAACCATGTTACTAATTTAAGAACTGCAGTGGTTCACTTAACAGCTGTGGCAAGAAAGGTCGTAAAACTCACTTAACAACTATCTTGCTTAGCAACAGAAATTTTGGGCTCAATTGTGGTTGTAAATTGAGACTATCTGTATAACTAATTTGAGATGTAGCCTTGATGCTGTATGCGCATGAATAATGGAGAAAATACAGCCTGCCCATGCAATGAAGCAAATGGCAGCTGCGGAGAACTGCTATCACCAAGTGGCATAAATGCAACTGTGTTTAGTGAACAGAAGTGGCATAAATGCAACTGTGTTTAGTGAACAGATTTTCATCTTGATTTTTCCCTAATTGAACACTACGTTACTGGAACAGAGTACTATATTCATGCACATACTCCCCTTCACAGACAAGCAGTTTCCAAGCAGTTACAGCATTTGAAAGAGAACCAACTTGCCTCCAGAAAATGTCGCAAGAATAAAATTTAAATAATGCACATGCTGCATATTGCACTGAGTTCCTGAGAATATACACATGTGATAGATATGTGGCAAGCAAATCATTATCCTACCTTGGAATGGCAGTGGAATCAAAACAGGAGGTGATTCTTCTGAGTCAAGACTGATTATTAGTGTTTTATTATATTTTGCTATCTAGAAATGAGGTTACCAGCTTGAGATGCCTGCCTGCTGCCTTTCTATAGCAAAGACAAGCTTCAGTTTAATTTGGAAATTGTCTGAGGATTGGTCCCCGTGTTTGGCTAATAGCTATGCTATTCTGAAAATGAGAAGAGGAAACGATGAAGGTTTAAAAATGGACTGCAAAACAAAACAAACAGCAGAAAGCTTCCCAGGCATTTTAAAATGTGGTTTTTAATATGTATGTGAAGCAGCTGGACCAACACAATAGATGCTAACGGCTCCTTCAGGTTCCTTTCATACAATATTATTCCCACTTTCAGCACAGGACCAAAAAGATTTTAAGAGGCAGGAGGTAAGAGAAATCTTCTCATATTTGCTTTCTAATAGCTGCATGAAACACATTGACATAGGAATTTTCATCCTGCAAGAATCCTCATGAAAATGCAAGTTGTTTGGAGGAAGAACTTTGAATAAGAGAGAAAACAGCTATAGAGTTGCACATAGGTGAAGGCCTACACCAACCTATTTGGGGCTTTGGCTGTCAAGATTATATATATATATATATATATATATATATATATATATATATATATATATATATATATATATATATATATATATATATATATATATAATATTATATTATAATATTATATATATTATATATATGGGAAATTTTATTTTTGCTATTTCTCCATACTTGCAAGGGGAATTCCAGACTTTCTTGTTTCTTTTGGCTTTGTTTCTTTAATTTCAAGGCTATATTACATTATTTCATAGAGAAAATCTACATGGTTGTTAAAATATAATATATGCACATAATCAAGTCATACAAGTCCTCCTCCTCCACATGAAGAAGGTTAGAAGATGAATTCATGATGTTTGCTTATAAAGCTAAAGATACTGTATAGTCTACATTTTCCTATCAATTCAATCATGACAAGTTTGGGTGACGGTATTACTCCAGAGGAGAGCAACTGAAGACACAGAGTTAGAGGAAACAAGATCTTAGACCCATTGCCAACTTCTACAGAACGACTGCCTAGAGAATTAAACACCTAGTTTGAGTTTTTCTTTCTCTGACCCACTTATCCTTTTGCATTGTGTCTCATAGAGTGTTACTTCAGAACTTCATAATTCAACCTACATTAGAGACAAGCATAACAAATAAATAAGTCATAAATACATTTTGTGCATAGTGGTTTCTACACAAAAACTGGGATTGCATGATTTTTAATCACTTTTTTTCTCATACCATTGCCTATGTAGTCTAAATGTGTAGTTGTATGTGCAGAGTCTCCAATTAATGTGTTGAGCTGGAACAGCAACATATGCACAAGATATACACTGACTGTAGACACAATATGTGAGAAATCAACCCAATATTCTTCTCTGTAATCTGATGGCTGCTGGATATTTTGGAATTTATTTTCTAGATAAATCATTGCACATATTTAATTATTTTTATTCTAACTTCACTTCAATCAACAATTAGGTGTTCAAATAAAAATGTTAATGAAATATGCTAGTTTTTCATCAGCTTTAAGAATAACTTCTTGCTTCAAAATATATCTCTACTCCAAGTGATGCTATCTGTGAAATCTACATACTTAATTTGCTTTTACAGAAACAAATATTAATAAAATTTACATTGTATAATGATATAAAGCTTAGGACACTGTTGCTCATTTATAACTAAATTATGTTACCTTAAGTGGAACTTAAGTGGTAGCTTATTCTGCTAATTTACAGCCATGGAAATATGTGCTGAAGAAGACATAAGGCCTATAGAAATACTGTATGAAAAATAAACAGTAGGAATATTTGATAATTTGGGGGGAGGGGAATTATTTACTCTTTAAACTTGCATATAAATAGGTCTGATGTTTTCTGAAAGATATTTTTCCCTTTATTTTCTTAAAAAAATCTATAACCTTGTTCCCATAACATATTCTCAGTTCAAAGAATAATGAAAACAATTCTTATTAAAACAATTAAACTGTCTTTCAAAAAAATGAGTTGCAGTCAAACAATGGACTTCTAGAGATAATTTACAAAGGGCCTGACTAACTGCATTTCACTCCCAGTGACTTTGGGCATATTTTTTTTTTGTATTCACATTGCCCTCTAGATTTTCTTGACTGGGTTCTCCTAGTGTTAGACTTGGTCACATGGGACTAAAGGAAAATGCTAGTTATTCTACATTAGGAAGGATCTAGTTTAGAATGGATAACTTGTCCACAAATGCTGTGTGTTCATATAGAAACCATGCTAACACAGTTCATATGAAGCTCTGAATCCAATGAATGAACATATAGAGCCAGGTAAAAGCATCTCAGTCCCTAGACAAAGAAAATCATTCATATCAATATGTGGGAATAAGAATATTAACTGAATGAATGATGCTGTGTGTAAGAGAGAGAATCCCACCAACTCTTATTGAGTAGTGGCAATTACTAGTCTGAATACTTGCTTTTTAAGTACACTTAAAATGTAAGTACACTTAAGTACACTTTCTCAGTATACCTGTGGATACACTGAGGCTACAACTTCTAACATTCCCAGTCAGCACAACCATTAGCTGAGGATACTAGTTGTCATATTCTCAACACATCCAACAATCTGAATGAAATATTTCCCCACAACTAATTTTCATTTGCAGGATGTAATGAAGAAGGGGATGAGGGAAAGGAACAGCTGGTGTAGCTGGTTTTTTTTTAAGACTATTGTCACAACACACTGAATGGAATATTTTTAATTTGCCAAAAAGTCTTTAACTGCTGCTGCACTAATCAAGTTTTCAGTGCTAAAGACAGCTATCAGAAGCAAGTGTCACTGAACTCTGCTCCCCATATTGAGGGAAGAAAGCACCACCCTTGATGCAAGTGTTTAAATGTCTGCAGTGAATTATGTCGGGCTTTATTTGTGACTAAATATGGAAAGCACCTCACATTGTTCTGTAGCGGGGCTGGCTGAAAGGCTTTGCAGGAGCCTGCCCGGGGAGAGGACACTTGGACAACTGCTTCCCGTTTGGGGCACGGCGGGCATGGATCAGGCGGAAATAAAGAAAAAGGCAGAAAGAAAGGGAATGGGGTTGGGGTTGCTATTACTGTTGAGAGACCAGGTGAAGTTGAAGAGGGATTTGAGGTTTTAGCTGATCCCTTTTTGTGCAGGAAAGGAAAGGAGAGAGAGTGTGAGAGAGTGAGAAGGTGGAATTTTACTGCTTACTTTTGCAGGGGGATATCCCGAGCGGAGGCAAGAGAGAGAATGAGGAGAGAGAAGTTGGGGTTTCTAAATTCAGATTTTAATAATAAAGGAAAGTGGGGGAGGGGTTTTGACCCTGACAAGACCTGAGACTGCTAGGCCAGAAGAAAGAGAAGCACACTTCCTTACCCATGGGGATAGTGGAAGTAGGGTTCACACAGGCGGGGGAAAGTTTGACTTCAATCCAAAACCTGACACGGGGTTATTGCATAGGGGCTGGATACAGGAAATTACATTCTTTTTCCAGGATGCAACTGGTGCCAGAAGGGGAAGAGGAGTATGAAGCTTAGATGTAACAGGCAATACAAGCAGTTGAGGAATGGGA
Organism: Vipera berus; assembly: GCF_964194415.1. Lineage (NCBI taxonomy): Eukaryota > Metazoa > Chordata > Lepidosauria > Squamata > Viperidae > Vipera > Vipera berus. The sequence goes on along the minus strand of NC_138206.1, from coordinate 89,568,776 downwards.
TATACTGGACACCCAGAAAAGGCAATGAGTTAGAGAGAGTTTAAAGGGCCCTGCTGCAGAAGCTATTAGAAGTCTAACATTGAGCCAGGGACATTTTACTGTGCGCAACTATCTCTCTTTGTTGCATGATGAATTTGGATCTGCCGAGACAGTCTCTAGCTTATTGTTTCATTTGGAACATGTATCAGAATAGGGGTGAGAAGCTGTCTGAATATATAAGGCACTTGAATAGATTATTATATCAGGTTGTGGAGATCCAACTGAGGTGGAACAGGCCAGGATTGAATAACTCTCCCAGGGTGCTTTGGCTTCGGACCCTGTCTGGAGCCAAATAAAGGTTGAAGCTAGAGGGAATGTTTGGGGGTATCATAAGCTTATAAGGAGAGTGCGTGCAACTGAGGTAGTGGAGGAGGCTAAGGAAGTGACAGCTGAGTTGCTGGTAGGACAGCCCTTAGGCCCAGGAGTGGGAAAGGCCAGGGAAGATGATGATCGGTTAACAATGATGCAAGCCCAGACACTGGATTTAACTAAGATAATGGCTTCCTGGACAGCAATGGGTGCCCCCCCTGAACGGAGGCCGGGTTGGGCCAACTGATGGGGGGATGGGCCCATACGCCCTGGTTAATAATTCAATGAGACCAGTGGTTTGTTACAATTGTGGGGGTGTGCGTGTACAAAACTGTACAGAAGATCAGGGAACCCAGTGGAGTCAGGAAGCTGTCTAGAGCCTGAGTGAAGGAGCTAGCTGGGTGCCTGGTGATATCAGTCAGCCTGGACAAGAGAGGGTTCCCTTGGAAACCCTCATTGAAAATGGGAGTGATGGGAGTACCCCTTTAGTGAGAAATTTCCATCCCCTTGAATTGCCATGGGGCCCCAACAACAATCTTTGGAGAATCAGATGCAGGTCGTTGAACCAAACACTGGGTTTCCCACTATTGGGGCTCCTCAGCAGCTGGTGTCAGTGCAGGTGGAAGGCCCTTTTGGATTTGGGTGTCACGTTATTATATAGGGATTTTTATGACAAATATTTGATGTATATGCCCATACAGGAACTGGGTGATTTGAAGATCTGTGGTATTGGGACTGAGAAATTTCCCTATGATGGATATTTACCTGTACGGCTGATGTTTGGGCCTTCTATTGCTGGGTATATGGAGACCTTTAATACTTTGGATATTGCGTGCACTCGGCCCCCAGGAGTTAGTCAGGGTTCATTGATTGTGGGGATGAACACCATTTTGGTTAGGCAGTTACTCACCCCAGTTGTTCCCTTGGGGAATAACCCAATAGCAAGGGATGTTCACCCTGCACTGCAGACAGTATGTCAGAGTTTGGTGCGGGAGCATCAGGCCCCTGCAGAGGGGGTGGGGCAGTTACGGAAATTGGTTTGGGAAAAAGATGATAATACAAACCAGGGGAAGTGGTGTGTCTGAGGGCTTCCGTTAAGTTAGATTGGGAACAGCCTGGCCCATATCTCATTCTTGAACCTGGCCCTAAGGGATGAAACGGTGGAGTGGAATTAATTCCTGAGGTAATCTCCACGCAGGTTTTACAGCAGGCAAAAGGGCAGATCTTGGTTGGGGTTCGGAATATCATGGGCCTCCCTGTACGGCTGAGGGATTGGATGTTGTTGGGGCAGGTGAGCCCAGCTACTCCAATTGGGTCTCTGGATGGTAAGGGAGAGACTGAGGTGGAGGTTTTGATGGAACAGTTCTATCCCAAGCTTTCTCCTGAGTGGCAGGAGAGAGCGAGAGACCAGCTTTGGAAGTGGAGACGTTTATTCACGAGATATGATTTTGATGTGGGTTGTGCTAGGAGTGCCCAGCATGTAATCTGACTGAGGGAGGATAAACCTTTTAGGGAGACATCTTGGTGGATCCCCTTAAGTGATCTGGATGACCTTAGGGAGCATCCAGCAGAGCTGAAAAAGACTGGGGTCATTAGGGAATCCTGATGTCCTTATACTTCCCTATAGTGGTGATCCAGAAGAAGAACGGGTCCCTGAGGATGTGTATAGATTACCGCACTCTTAACCAGAGGACTATTCCTGATCAGTATACCACCCCTTGCATAGAGGATGCCTTGCAGTGTTTGTCAGGAGTGAAGTAGTTTAATGTGCTGGATTTAAGGAGTGGTTACCATCAGATCCCCATGCATCAGGTGGATAGGGAGAAAATCATGTTTATCTGCCCACTGGGGTTTTATGAATTTAATTGAATGTCCCAGGGGCTGTCTGGGGCTCTGGTGACTTTTCAAAGGCTCAAGGAACAGACAGTGGAGGAGGTGTTGGTCTACCTCAGGGGTAGACAACCTAAAACACTCAAAGAGCCACTTGGACCCGTTTCCCACTGAAAAGAAAACACTGGGAGCCGCAAAACCCTTTTGACATCTAAAATGAAGATAACACTGCATATATTGTTTTTTTACCTTTATGCTATGTATAAAAAAACTATAGTGTGCTGCATTTATGAAATCAATGAACTGCTACAAAGAAAACAAATTTTTATTTCTGCATGCAACAAAAGCATTTTGAACTCCCCCCCCCAAAAGACGCTGGGTCGAAGGTTACTTTCAAATAAAATACTCAAATGTCTATTAGAGCTCCTCATATTTATGAAATAAAAAGCTGGTGTAAAGTATAAAAACTACAAACAGAAAAATAGAAAAGAAAATAATTGCGGGGGGAAAAAAAGGACAGGAGAAAGAGGGGAAAAAAACCATTATCCTTCATCTCAAAATATAAAAACAATTTTAGTAGCTTATCTACCATCTTTAAATACAGCATAATTATCCCCATACCTCACCTTTTAATTAAAAAACATCAAAATATTTTATTAAACATTCTTTACTAAAAGTCCAGTAAGGACAACCACATATATTCATATTTTCTCCCTCCCTTCCTCCCTCCCTCCCTCTATCTCCCTCCCTTCCTTTCTCCCTCCCTCCCTCCCTCCCTCTCTTTCTGCCCTTGGTCTGCCAGTCCTCTTCCCCCACTCAGTGTGTTTGTGTGTTGTGAGTGTGTGTGTGTGTGTGAGAGAGAGAGAGAGAGAGCGCAGCTACAGTTGCATTCATAGAAGAAAAGAAATGATAAATGAATTCAGAATGTTATACATATTTTTGAAAGCAAAGAATAGGAGACAATTTAAAATCTTGATCTGGCCCAAATAAATGCATAAAAATACTACTGGAAGAACTCCAATTAATACCTACTAGTCATCATGGAGGCATTGTTTGATTTTCTTCTTTAAACAGGGGAAACTCTTAGTTTCTCTTATCAACCAGTAACTGATTCCACATATGTAGTCTTGAAACAAAAAGCTTTCTGTGCTTAGTTTGTATTCATCCAGACACAGTAGCTTCAGTGCTGAAAGGGAGCATAGAAGTCATTCTGTGTAAATGCAGACCAGACAGATATGCAGGACCCAAAACAATACTCTAATTCCTTAGTACACAATTCATCTAATTTTTATAAAGCCAAAAGGATTATTTTTTTTTGAAAAAAATATATTACAAATACACACAATATCTAGTAACACACAGTGGCATGCTTGTATGCTGCACAAAAGCCTAAAAGAAAACTACCTTTTGTGTAGTCAGGCACAGCAATCCTCCACTTAAATTACACGGGGACAAGAGATGCATACTTGCTACACCAATAGAGTAGCTGCTGCTTACATCATGTGCTTAGTGTGGAACAGAAGAAGAAAACAGAAAATGGGGGGGAATACAAAACAGCCGAGAGAAAAAAAAAGAGAAAGAGAGGGAGGGAGAGGGAGAGGGAGAGGGAGAGGGAGAGGGAGAGGGAGAGGGAGAGAGAGAGAGAGAGAGAGAGAGAGAGAGAGAGAGAGAGAGAGAGAGAGAGAGAGAGAGAGAGAGAGAGAGAGAGAGAGAGAGAGAGAGAGAGAGAGAGAGAGAGAGAGATTCCATGAGTTTCCGGAAAACTTATGCTAGCAATGCTTTCTACAAGTCATATGGACATGAGGCCAATGGGCAGGTTCCCTGAATTGAACAAATCAGAGACTATTGATCAAAAAACAAGAAACATGTGCAGATCACTGATCTGGCTCCTCCAAGGGCAAAACACTTTATCATCCTTTTCTACCACTCCCATTTGGAAAAACGTGCAGCTAAGCAAGGAAATTTCATGATGCACAGAAAAGAAAAGAGAATGCTTGGGAAATAGAAAATATTTTTTATGAAATTACAGTCTTATTGTTGGAAAGTCTTTTACTGGTAAATATAACAAACAAAGAATAGTCACAAGATCCATCCTGGTTTCAAATGACTTCTGTTTAATTATTGCTTTGTAAACTCTCAATCTTATCAGTTTAAAAAAGTATGGAGAATGATCCATAGATCATTACAAGCCAGAGAAGATTTGTTAATATTATATGAAACTAGTTTGATTATGTACTTATAATAAGTGACCACATGTCATATATTGTCCTGAAATCTAAACATTAAAATAATAGAATGTACAATAAAGTAAGGTCACTCACACTTTAATCACTTCCCATCTGGATTGCTACAATGAATTTACAAGCATTGTGAAGTTGTGATACAAAGGCCTATTTTGTATGTGTATTGTGACATCACAAGCACACATACACACACACAGCAAAGCTTATATTGTAATGTTTATTTTATCATTTGGATGAAACCATTGGATTTTCAGATGCTTTTGAAACTACTTATAAGCAAGGAACCTCATCATGCTACATGAAGGTATTTGCTTGTCGATCAGATGGTCGGCAGTTTGGCGGGTCGAATCCCGAGTGCCATGTAACAGAGTGAGCGCCTGTTACTCATACCAGCTTCTGCCAACCTAGCAGTTCGAAAGCACGTAAAAATGCAAGTAGAAAAATAGGGACCATTACAGTGGGAAGCTAACAGCATTCTGTGCACCTTTGGCGTCTAGTCATGCCGGCCACATGAGCATGGAGACATCCTTGGACAAGCACTGGCTCTTCGGCTTTGAAACGGAGATGAGCACCGGCCCCTAGAGTCGGAAACGACTAGCATGCATGTGCGGGGGAACCTTTACCTTTACCTTTAAACTTTATTCTAGAATTTAAAGGGAGGTTTCTCAGAGTCAGATCTTCATAATATCCTTCCTTCCTTCCTTCCTTCCTTCCTTCCTTCCTTCCTTCCTTCCTTCCTTCCTTCCTTCCTTCCTTCTTCATCAGCTCTTTAATGTTACTGGGGATGTTTATTTATCTTATTTATGTTTATTACCCTTATTAATGATAATCCAAAAACTCAGTGATTGTTCAGAAATAAAGGTGAATTGTAGCATTTTTTTTGTTGGGAAAAATGTAGTGCATCATTGGAACAAGTTGATCTCAGCAACTGATGTTCTTGTTTACTCTCATGAGAAAAGTATTTAGCTTTACTACCAATTTAAATTGAAACATTTTATTTACAAACTAAAAGTATGCCACTTTTAGTATCCCTTAGCTTTTATTGCAAAATATTTTCAGGAGGATATTTTAAATATCTATGAGGGACATTTATTTCAGGATCTTGTTTGCCGTACAAATTGCTATGAAGTGGTGAAAGGCCCATTTAAACACAATGGGGAAGTCTCATCCCAAAAAAATGTAAACACCACCTGTAAATGCCTGCTCTGTATCTCATAATTATGAAGTTGGGATGAAAGGATATCTGTTTCAAGAGCAGAAAAGTATGGTAAAACGAAGGGACACGGAGCCAGCTGCACACTACATGGGACTTCCCTTTTTTAACCCAGTACAATAGAGATTGCAGATGAAAGTGTGATTTTCTTTTTCAAAAAATTGAAAGAGGAAAGAAATCAATTAGATCAGATGTGACATCCCCTTTTTTGACCATGATTAACATGGCCAACCTTGTTGAAAAATAAACCATGACTATATGCAGATGATCATTTCATTATAGATCTGCAGCTGATACAGTTAAAAGTCTTAGCCACTGAAATGAAAGCTGTGAATTCCTAAGTAGTTCTGGATGAGTTGCTTTGATCCTCATCTCCTTTTCTTCAATGACAAACAGGCTCCTCTTGTAGATCAAAGGACAGTTCTACTCTGAGGCAGACTGAGGTGACTGAGTCCAAGAGGCAGCAATATTTGGTTTCAGAACGACAAACGTCAGTCTTGTGATTGAATGTGACCACAGTTTTATTGTTATTTAGTGTTACAAATCATACATCATAACAGAACTGAACTGAAGAAGATGATAAAGTGATCAAATCAGATTTTCCTTTATGTTTTCCAATCCTTGTTTTTTTGTCTCCTGCATGACCCCATATGTCCTATTAGAAATGTATAATTAATCCAATTCAAGCTTGTTTCAGCTCTATTTAAACATCCAGCTCTGGTCACCATTATACAAAAAAGTTGCCGAGGCCCTAGTAAGAGTGCAAAGAAGAGAAACAAACATAAGAAGATGTCTGGAAACTAAATTCTATTATGAACAACTAAGAGAACTACATATGTTTAGTAAACTTTGCCATGATTAGTTGTCATGATTAGTTGCCATGATTTAACCTTTTAAATACTTTTGACCTGGATGATTGAGTCTTCATTTATATACATAGTATGTTTAGCCTAATAAAGAGAAAGCTTAGGGATGAAATGATAGCTATCTTTCAATACTTGAAGGCTGTCACTGGGAAGAGGGGGTTAATTTATCCTCCAAAGCACCTGAGGCCAGGACAAGAAGCAATGGGTTGGAAGCTCATCAGAGGAATTAAAGAAATAAGAAGGAATTTCCTGACAGAGAGAATGATTAAGTCAGTAGAATAGCTTGCCTCCTAAAGTTGTGAGTGCTTTATCACTGGAGGTTTTCAAGAAAACATTGGACAACCATTTGTCTGAGATGGTATAAGGACTCCTGCCTTAGGCAGGGGCAGGACTAGAAAATCACAAGGTCTATGATAACTGCTCCTTCCTGTTGACTGGTAGTATGGGATCTAATGAAACATACCAGTAATGCAGGTTCTGAATGACTGTTTATAAGTGATCACTACTCCTATTCACACAATCATCTAAAATGCTAGATATTGCATATGAAATATTGGACTGGCCTTAAGAGTGTTTTAGAAAGGAAATCAAGAAAATGTGGCAGACCAGCATCCGCTCAATTCTGAATTATGATAATGTGCAGCTGGCACAAGCCTGTGAATGGAAGTGAATCATTTGGTTCAGCAAGAACAAAAGTTTGTGCATGCTCTTGACGTCATAAGGACAATAAGGACAAAGCTATAGAACTGGGCCTTATAACAGCTTAATATACAAGGTCAGGAATTAACTGCATGTTCATAGATGTGTGGATGATTTCTTTTTCCTGAAAAACTTTTAGTTCATGCATGATTTATATTCAGTGTTAACGAAATGTGAATGAAATGCACTATTTTCATAAAGGGTTCAATTAAGGAAATGCAGTGTCAAATATAAATATATTTGATGTGTGGCAGGAGATCCCTTTCTCAAAGCAAAAACTCATTATTCACTCTTTTTAGCTCTGTGAGATATAAAAAGAAAAGAATATATTATTCCAGATACAACCCTCCCCCCCCCAAAAAAAAAAACCCCTTCATTATCCTTGGTTTCATACATAGAAAGATTCTCCCAACTTGAGATCAACTCCTTAAATTTAAGTGGGCACATCTATGAAGCTCTCTTGGTACAAAACATAAGTGATTTGTATCTCCTCCTACTTTTTTTCCCCCTTTCATGATTCCCTAGTTTGGCCTAAAGTCCTGAGTTTTCCTAGTGGTGTCCAATCCAGCAACTAAACAGTCTGATCAAGTTTCACTTTTTGAAGGTTTTGTAAGTACTGCCACCTGCTGCAGACATCAGCTAATAACAATAATTGTGTATCTGTTGCATGAGACTGAAGTCCATTTTGTTTTCATTTTATGCCACATATATTATAGTGCTAAGTGATGATGAGAAGAAGTTACGTCATAATAATAGTTGCAGGTATTATATTTTATTCATCGAATGATACATACTTAAATGCATATCAGCATCTTTTGAGACTTTTCTCCAATATTATTATTTGAGATAAGCATAAACACAGAAGAAATATTTTATGAGACAAGTGTCACCTTCTCACTTTTGCAGTCACAACTGCCATTATTCAAGCTTATCTGATAAGTCCATTGTAAAATTTTCTACACTATAGTCTGATTTCTGGTACTTTAAAGTTCAAGTTTTATTATATTGGTATGGCTGACCATAGAAGTCTCAAGAGTGTTTGTTTTCTTTATGGAAAAAAATGCAACAATTGACAGAAGAATGAATGTCTGTTTATGTGAGACTTTTTTTTCCTGTAAACATTAATTAAAATTTTACCAGAAGGTAGAAAATTGAGCTAACAGAGCAAAAAATATAGAATTACCTGATTTTTTCTAGTTATACATGCATTTTTATGTGGGAATTTTTACTTAGAAAACTAAAGTCCATACACTGCTTTCTTTCTGTCCATCTGCCTACCTACCTATTATCTATCATCTATCTCTTTTTATTTTCAGACACTGAACATGGGCAGTGTGGTATATTGTGGTGCAATTATTAATAAGGTATTAGACTAGAACTTAGGAAAACCAGGGTCAAGCCTAACATTTGTCATGGAAAATTCTTGGAGGACTTTGGACCAACTTCTCTTTTTCAACTTTACTATATAAGAAACTTGCTAGGATAAATTGAAGCTTCATCCCTGTGCAAACTTCTCGCTGCTGGATGTAATTTCACAAATACATGTATAAACAATATTCCAGGTTCTGGACCTTTACCTCTTTTGTCATGCTCCACAGTGTAGAATATGGAGCAACATACTTGCTTGGGAATGTCCAGAGGCAGGAATGTGATATATTATTACATATCAATTATTAATCTTCCTTTACTATTATTAGGAAAATTCAAGGGAGAAGAAACATGAGACAGGTCCTCTTAATATGTAATTTGGTCTAAACACGGAAGTGTATGCAGAAAACCAGGAGGATGTCAAAAGCCATTTGGAAAAAAAACGATAAACACCCTATAACCTTGACATCTTTTAAAGAGTGAATTCTGATTGGTTGATTGGCTGTCAGTCCTGACTGCTGATTTATTATGCACCATTATTATACTGGTAGCTTGGGTGTCATGGCCCTTTGGATTGGGAAGCTTTGGGAGAAATAGATCCTCCAATAACCAGTGCATGGAAATCTGAACATGAGAAATAATTTCTGTACCAGACATGCATTTTAGTACTCCTGCTTTAAGAATAGCTTTGAAAATTCATACTGACTCTATCAAGCTTTCTTCAATACTAACAGGCTTAGCACACTCTGGCCAAAATTGTGATTAAGTAACCTGCGGCCCACCGTGAGCTGTTTTCAAATCAAGAATCTGTCTTTCTTTCTCCTAATTAGTAGGACTTTATCTTTGGCAGGTTTGTGGGTTAGTTGTGGGAATGTCAGTCTATAAATATAACCCCAAATGCCTCTAATCAAACCTTCTTGCTATGCAATTTCTATTAATTTCAACCTCTGCTCATCCTGTGCAAATCCCATTGAACTGAACAAACATGCTGTGGGTAATGCACATGATGCAGAACAATGCCAGGGAATTGAGACTGCTTTTTTTAAACAAAGCGGAGTTTTGTTTTCTGCATGTGACAGAACAAGAAACAGAGACACAGATGTACAACAATGTGGCTATTCAGTGCCCTCAGGTAGGGTCATGTTAAAACATGGCTAGATCAGTCCCTCATCTTTGGAACTCAATACTTTCTCACACCTTCTAAGAAATAGTCTGTCTCAACCTGTATCTCATGTACATTAACTCTTTTGCACCTACACAATAGGATTATCCAGCCAAAATCCTCCTTGGCTGAGATAAAACACACACTGAACATTTTCATATATTAATATTTAATGCATGTACAAAACTAGAGTTGGGCAAAAGGAAGGAAGGGAGGGAGGGAGGGAGGGAGGGAGAGAAGAAGGAAGGAAGGAAGGAAGGAAGGAAGGAAGGAAGGAAAGAAAGAGAAAGAAAATGAGTTTTGAGAGTATTTCAAATTACAGTGACTGTTATCAGTGTTTCAAAATGGAAATTATGATTAATGCTGTAATTCTTATTGTCACTCACCTGGGAATAAGCTCTGTTAGGTATCACGAACCTTATTTCTAAGTAAAGTTGTATAGTTTACAGACTTCTGTATGAAAGGAAATGGGATTTCTATGATAATGTTCCTAGTTTTTTTTATATAAATCACAAACTTTCAAGCAAATCAAAGGAGATGAACTTTATTTTAAACTCAGAAAACATATTGAGGAAACTCCACACACGGAAGTGAACATTGGTTTGATAGATGACATTATGCATTTTTCTGTTTTCATTCTCAACTGCCTGGCCCTTTTGAGTTAATTTAGTGAATAACTTGAATATTCCTTCCTGTGAACCCATCTGGAATGTACATCAGTGTAAAATGACTTGAATGTAGGTCTGAGACAAGCTCCTTTCAAATCTAGAAATAATGAGATTATATTTTGTTGACGGTCTCCTAAAATCCATATCAGACTACATTTTTGTGTCTAAAACCAATATGGACCAGCTAATCAATGGTGATCTCCTAGCTTTTTCCCCAAGTATGTATTTTAACCTACTTAAAACCTGCTGAATATCTGCAGAAAATATACTATCCAAAATCTATTGAGTTTGGGATGATTTAGCACAAGAACCCCTGGGTATGTTATTAAAACCTGGTTCTGCCATTATGCTTTGAAAAGTCCAACAGTTTCTATTTCATAGCAGAATCTCTTCTGCTTCCTTTTTCTGCACATGACATGCAGTAAGTACTGTAGTTTCCATGCCTTCATTTTGTAGAGATTTTTCTCCATATGGCATGATGAGATAATACTGCATTACCTATTATACAAATAATAATATTGTGTTATTGTTTAGAATGATACAATGAATCAGATATTTGCTTTATGTATACGATGCATAGCAAAATATAAATAGTGCTGCCATTAACTGGCTAAATAATTAAAATAGGTATGGTGATTTAATTTGCACATAGTATAGAACAATGGACGTGCATGGATGAGCAGATTCCATTGTCAATGTACTAAAGCCATTTTGACATTGACTAGGATAACTGGATTAAAGAATGCAGGGGTGTCCACTGGGATGGGGAAGGTAGGGTTGTGTGTAGAAAAAGTCAAGATAGCAGCTACAACCATGGAAAGCCTCAGTCTTTCTTTTATTTGTGTCATGATTTTTGACCCCTGAAGGAATAAGTAAATTAATCAGAATTTCAGGTAATTTACTCTTAGACTGAAACATTAAATTTTGTTGTCTCCAGTTTTTCTAATTTGTGATCCTTGGTTTCAGACTCTACATTCTTATGGCAAGCTTGAAACAAACTACACATTTAGTGCCTATTTAGACTGCCTATATTGAACTTACTAAAAGCTTCCTTTCTTGGACTTTGCAGGCTTTCTAAGGTATGCCTACTCTACCTCTATGGAATAAACATTTTAAAGCATGAAAATACCCCATTAAATAGTAATATGCTTTAATGGGTTGGAAACTGTATCCTTTATATTATACCTCTGCAGGAGAGAGCCATTTTGGTATAGCAGTTAAGGTATCAGGCTAGAAATGGGAAGACTGTGAGTTCTAGTCCTGCTTTAGACATGTTGCCAGCTGGGTGACCTTGGGCCAGTCTCTCTCTCTTTCAGCCCTAGGAACAATGGCAAACCACTTCCAACTTCTTGCCAAGAAAACTGCAGGGACTTTCCAGGCAGTTGCCAGAAGTCAATGTTGACTTGAACACAATTACTGACTGAGCGACCAACCAACCAATCAACTAGCTAACTACATTCTTCAGGGTCACTGGGACACTGATGCCTGTGGCCTCCTGCTTACATGAGCTTCCCAAAACTGGTCTCATTGAATCATTCCAAAACTTGCTGCTGAATGGCATCTTTAGTGATAGAAAGGAAAAAATGTAACCCTTTCAAGGTGGCTTATAATTAAAATAATTAAACAATGCAAAGTAAAATCATTCAACACCACCACTTTTTTTAAAAAAAACACAAACTAGTTCCAATAAAATATTATTTCAAAATATGCATAATCTGTAGATACTATTTATAGCTTTACATAAGAAGCCAAGGAGAACAGATGATTTGAAACAGACCTATCTTTGATACACTGAGATTTTGGTGGTGTTAGGCACTGACAAGATCTGTTTTGGCTGTATCTTACATTTGTGCCCTCCTTAACTAATTCTGATGAAAGGCCAAAATGGATTGTGAAAATGTGTAAGCCCTTAAAGGATATAAACTAGGCATATTCAAACCATGGCCTATGGGCTGCATGTGGCCCTGAACAGCTATTAATATGAACCCACAAGATTGCAAACTTTTAAAATTATGTGATACATACCTTAACTATGTTATAGATTTTACATGTGGCCCAAGACAATTCCTCTTCACTCATTGCAAGCTAGGCAAGCCCATAGGCTGGTTTTTTTTTAACCCTTTGGACTTTGACTTCCCTTGAAAGGATGAGAGAACATTTAAAATGGTTTATTCTCAGGGATTTTTCACAAACAGGGATTCCTGAATGTTCTGGGTGATGCTTCTGTTGAAATTCTGGAATGAACAGGAAAGAATGGCTATTGACATCATTGCTTCTTTCCTTAATGAGGATTTCTGGGTAATGAACAAAATGGTAGACAAATAGAGCACTGATTACATAAACTCATAGTAAGTACAACTGAGAGTGGAATCTTAGAGTGTGGAATCTTAGAGTGCTGTGTATCAACAGTAGCAAAGAGATCTAACCTCTCCACCATCCTTATATCCTCAGTTGTTTGAGGATCAATAGTGCTTTTTTGTATAGTGAGTGGGGTTTGAAATCTCATGAGATCTTGGACATTTATTTATTTATTTATAACATTTATATTGCTGCCTACTTGTACATGGTGACTCAAATCCTTTTATTTAAGGTATGCTATATTGTTAAACTCTGAACGTCATCATGCATATGTGTGTGTGTATATGCATGTGTATATGAATATGTTATCATTCCAGCATGCTTTCTCTTGAGAGAATTGTTATTTTCCAGATGAAGTTGATAAAAGCTGTGCTGGCACTATCACTATCTGAATAACCTCCAAGCTACAAAGTTCAAATGCCACTCCATCCTGTACTAGCAAAATCCCTTTATTTGGGTCGGCTATTGTAACCACTGTCATTAATGTGGACTTTCTAAAATCCATTGGAATGGAGAACATATAGCAAGAGAAAATTCTGCTCACACTAAAGTTTTCTTTTCTACTGATTTTAAACTTCACTTAAAATGCAATGTTACTATTTAATGACTGATTATAAGTACTAATTCCTGTGACAAATTAAACCTATTGTTAATTCTTCTATTCTTGAAGACATATAAAAGCTTGATTGATACTATCTTAAGACACAATCTTCTTTGGTAGAAATTTCTTTCCTCTTTTGAACCTCACACAAATTCTATGCCGTGAAAACATATCCCAGGGTGCAACTTTGTTCTGACAAAGTTAACCCAAGGGTAGATTTTCCACACAATTGTATGGTTTCTATAACAGGATTTTCTGATCATTTTCCCCCTACCAATTCGAAATGTTCTTTTTTGCTCCCTTCTCAGAAAATATTATTAAAATTTCTAAAGTTGCTTCTGGGCTAAACTGTTTGATTCTGACTCTAGTTCACTTTCCCTCTTTATCTATAGTGCAAAGCTGGATGAACGTGTCTTTTGGGTTATACAAGCTACAGAAATTGTTGCAGAGACTTTTAAAAAATGAATAACAGTACAATTCTATGCATGCCACTCACAAATAATTCCTGTTAGATTCATTAAGGTACAGAATGCCAAGGTGGGAGAAAAAGATATTTTATTATCTGGCAAGGATATGAACTTGGGGGGGGAGATTATAATTTTTGCTATTCTATATCCACATATTAAATATGTATTGTAAGGCAAATGTGCAAATGCCTTCCTGATTTTTTTCTCTCTAGAAAATGGGACATTTTAAATTCATCTAATTTTATGATGTTTTGAAAGGAACAAAATGGAAGAGTTTAACATGTATTAGGAAATGGTTCTTTAAAAAGAAAAAAAATGCTACAGTTCAACATGTTTGGCTTGTACAGGGTAAAATCAAATGGTTGCACACAACAGTATTTTTATAGCACAATAATGAGGGCAAAAGAATATAACCACACTTTCTGGCAGCCTCCAACCTATCTCTTATGCTGTTTTAGATATTCCTCAAGTGCTTTAACTATCTTGAGCAGATTTTGGGTGTAATCAATAAAGATAATTTCCTGTTTAGATTAGATAATACCATGATTAAACAATTCTTTACTAGATTAGAAGGCTCTCCATAAATGGATTCTTTTGATATAGAACCTACCAAGTTGCTAAATCAGGCTTAAACTTCCCAGATATTGTGGGCTCAGCAATGTTCAGAAAGTAATAGTGATCTATGTAACCCTAGAGAATGAAAATAATCCTTTTAACAATACAACTTTTAATAATGATGACTACACTTCAATGAACTTTTAAAATAGAATAAATTGTCCAATTCCTATACATCTTAGGAAATGTTCATGGATCTAGAAATAAGGTAGTATAATTTTTGATGCAGGATGGATATGTATAGGTACAGATCTGAAAATATAAGTATTGGCAAAAAGAACATGTCACTGTTCTAATATTTGTTCTAAAGCTCCACAATTAGTAAGGCAGGAATTAGACTTCTACATCACTGCACGTCAGGGAATGCACCTGTTATTCAGAGACGGTTGCATAGCTTTTATAGTTCTGTGAATTTAATGTTCTGATTAGGGAGTGCTCAAACAACCAAAGCCAAAAGGAAGTCAGATCAACCTATCAGCAGATGGGATGCACATCTTCACACAATACATACAGTAGTTGAGATTTGGGAGAGGTGCATATTGGCCTGTCTGCAACATGTGCATACCCATCAATCCCTTTGCAGCACAGGTATGCATCAACGCTATATGCAGTTGCAGACAATTCTAAATCAAGCTTAAGTTGGGCATTCTTATTCATAACTTACTCATAATTCCAATGCCCTATTATTTTACCACCCACTCTGGAGAATAAGTGGTGTCTCTAAAATGTTGTTGCTTACAGAAAGGGAACATTGGAGAGAATGCCTGACTTTCTTCTACTACATGAAACTCTACTGAATCTAATCTTCTTCTGAGCATTTGGATTCAGCACTCATGTAAATGAGATGTGGACCTCCGGCAAACAACATATACAGAGGCAGTGATCACTAGGTCCTTAATTTGACCTACTACAACATAAAAACAAATGACTGGCAATTGAGAAATGAACCTCTCAGAATTCAGAACAACATTGGTGAAAGAATGCTAATGAGAATTCTATGAAAAGAAAAGGGCAGGCATTTTTTTAAAAATTATTTATTGTAAAATTTATATCTGCACAATCTAACTAAGTTAACCTGCGACACTTGAATAAAACTAAACAATATTGCAGAACAATTTTGGAACTGCATATATATTTCAACAGGCTGTAAATCTCCTTCAAATAAGCACAAATGGAAGCAAAAAATATCACAGTAATAAGATACAAACTATTCTAAATTCTAAGCATTACCTGCAACCAGATAATCTATGCAAATCATGTATTTATACCATGTGAAATGCTAAAATACTTCATTATGTAGGAATAGTAGTCAGTGCAAATACAAAAGAAATTGATTCATGAAAACATGGTTCTCCATTGTCAGGTGTTGAATCCTTCATTGTAGTATCTCCACTGATGAATTGGAAGAAATGCTATTGATTCAATTGAAATTGGAGATTCTACCTACTGTACGAAGTGCAATTTGTATCTGCTGATCTTCTTGGCCATAGCTAAATATTATTATTTAAATTTATATGCTGCCTGACTCCCAGTGTCTCTTAAAAGAATTCCCTAGTGTCTCAATTATTCCTTTCAAGACTATATCTCTCACTATGGATTACTGGACTCAGTGCTTTAAAAATGTTTTTATAATCTTTTCATATTGTATTTTTTTTACAATAAAGAAGCATTGATTATCTTTTTAAAAATCAAACATTTCTTTCGACTAGAACTTCATGTAATTCTAACATCTGTGTAGTGTGAACTTCACTACATTGAAGAAGTTAAATTTGTGAAATTTGTACTGTATAAGGAAACATTGAAGGGACGCGGTGGCTCAGTGGGTTAGGACGCTGAGCTTGTCGATCGGAAGGTCGGCAGTTTGGCGGGTCGAATCCCGAGTGCCGTGTAGCAGAGTGAGCACCTGTTACTCGTCCCAGCTTCTGCCAACCTAGCAGTTCAAAAGCATGTAAAAATGCAAGTAGAAAAATAGGGACCACTGCGGTGGGAAGGTAACAGCGTTCCGTGCGCCTTTGGCGTCTAGTCATGCTGGCCACATGACCACGGAGACGTCCTCGGACAAGCGCTGGCTCTTCGGCTTTGAAACGGAGATGAGCACCGGCCCCTAGAGTCGGAAACGACTAGCATGCATGTGCGGGGGAACCTTTACCTTTACCTTTAAGGAAACATTGATCCAAATGAGAGCTGTTTATTTAATGACATGTTTGCAAAAAAAATCAAAAAAGCTTTAAAATAGTGTTATTGGTTTAATCAGATGTTCTTGATATATCAGTAGGACCCGCATGAAATTCTGTTAAACTCAGTGGTAAAAATATGCAAACTTTCAGAACATCCAATACAGTCAGTTTTATAGAACTACATGTTGAGATATGTTCAACACAGTTTAACACGAAGTACAATGGTTTCGAAATAGACCATTGCTATAAACTGGACTATATTCAAGATTTATCATGCTTCATTGACAATTTAAGATAAACCAAATTCTATACCTGTTTAATTCCAAGGATTAAATCCAGTGAAATATTCTAATATTTTCACAATATATTAACTTGATGGAATTCAATAATTACCTGTCATCATTAACAAATCTTTATTGTCTGAATTTAATTCATGCCTCAGAAGCTTCACTCTTATACAGTAGATATTTACTTGGAATTTCATGGGCAGTTCTTAGTAGCCCATGCTTCTGAGCTGCACTGGTTGCCAGTTTGCTTCTGGGTGCAATCAAGGTATTGGTTAATTACCTTTAAAGCCCTGCATGGTATCTGTCCAAGTTACTTGAGGAATTGTCTCAACCCTATGAGGCTGGTCTATCCCACCCATGCTGACAGAAGGAGAATACCATGGATCCTGTCAGTCAAGGAATTTTGGCTGATGGGGTCCAGGAGAAGAGCCTTCTCTGCTGTGGCTCCTGGCCTTTGGAACAGATGAGATTGGTTCCCAACCTCCTGATTTTCTGACAGAGTTTTAAGACCTGGTTCTGCCAAAGGGGAGAACTTCAAACTGGAGGAGGTTGATTAATTAAGAGCTAATCCCTCCACCCACCTATCATGCATCCAATTTATTCCTTCTCCATCTTATGTCAATGATTTTATTTGGTTTATATTGTCATTTTATATTTGATGATTTTAATGTTTTTATACTTTAAGCTGCCTAGAGTCACTTCAAAATGAGGTGGGAAATTCATTCATTCATTCATTCATTTTGAAATTAGAAGATCTCACTTTTGAACAGACCTGTGTAGAATTGCAATATGGTTGATGTAGGTCTAATCTATCTAATGTGCAGACAAATGGAAATTTGTGTATGAATGATCTGGATAAAACATAAACATATTTTAAAGTTCTGCTGAAACACTCTTACTGTAGACAATTTATCAAGAGAAACCAGACTTCTATATGGATTTTATGTATATGGAAAAAAAAATTCTCTCCAATCCAGAATTTCAGAACAGGCATTAAGCTCAGTTCAAATATTGTCCACCAAATTGACCAACAATTAGAAGACTGGTGGTAAGGCTGAATTTAGTCCCTTTATTCTTTTTCCCCTTATAATTTAATCAGTGAAATTATTGATTTTTTTGAGATAGTTCTATGGACACAATCTTAGCAGCTATATACATTTCATTGCATTGAAGTTTATGCCAATTCAACTTGAAAATCCCTGAGAACATTTTTGTTTGATCAATGTTATTTTTATTTTCCTTTCCCGCTCTTAGACTGCTAATTGAATCAAACATAACTTGACTACAATTAAGATAACATTGGTACAGGTGCAGAATTTATAAAAAAAATTTAAGGATATTACAAATACTGTTTTTTGTGCAGGATGGTGTTCTTTACAAAAAGAACATAGGACATAGAACAATAGAGCTGGAAGGGACTTTGGAGGTTTTCTGATCCAATCTGCTGCTCATGCAGTAGGCTCTATATCATTTAAGACAAATAGTTGTCCAGTTTCTTTCAGCCTTCAGTGATGGAGCACCCACAACTTCTGCAGGCAAGCTATTCCATTGGCTAATTGCTCTCACTGTTAGGAAATTTCTCCTTAGTTCTAGGTTGCTTCTCTCCTTGGTTATTTTTCAAACATTGTTTCTTGTCTTGTCTGTTGGTACTTTGGAAAATAGTTTGACCCTCTTGTCTTTCTAGAAGCCCCTCAAATATTGGAACAGTGCTATAATGTTTCCCCTGGTCCTTCTTTTCTTTAGATAGAATGAAATGACCAGTTCCTGCAAACATTCTTCATATGGTGCATATTGTGCAAATTAGCACATAGGAGGGCAAAGACTTTTTGTGTCTTTAATTATATAAGACAGGCAGGGCTTTTTTTCTCATAGAACGCTCAGAACGGAGTTCCGGCACCTTTTTTGGAAGGAACCTTGTAGGGTAGGCAAGGCGGGTTGTATGACATGTGTGAGTCCTGTCCCCTTTTTCTTTTACAAAAAAAACACTGAAGACAGGAATTATATTTTTCTAACAGAAATTGATTTATCTTCTAACTAGCACACTAATGTGGGCCACCTTTTCTACTAGTGCTGTTTGCCAGAGATTAATGTACCAGTCTTCATAAGCCTGGTTAAGAAAAAAATCCAGTATTTTGCAGACTTGAGGCATACAGCAGCTATCATGAACAACAGAGCACACATGCATTTATTTATTTGTACCGAGTATAAATTGCACTCTGGACACATCAGAAGCCCAAGTTTCAGTTATGATGAGAAAATATATTTGTGAAACATATTCTTCATCTATATTACCTATTTACATTAAAGGTAAAGGTAAACGTAAAGGTTCCCCCGCACATGCGTGCTAGTCATTTCCGACTCTAGGGGCCAGTGCTCATTTCTGTTTCAAAGCTGAAGAGCCAGCGTTTGTCCGAGGACATCTCTGTGGTCATGTGCCTGGCATGACTAGACGCCAAAGGCACACGGAATGCTGTTACCTTCCCACCGTAGTGGTCCCTATTTTTCCACTTGCAGTTTTACGTGCTTTCGAACTGCTAGGTTGGCAGAAGCTGCAACGAGTAACAGGCGCTCACTCTGCTACGCAGCACTCGGGATTCGACCCGCCAAACTGCCGATCTTCTGATCGACAAGCTCAGTGTCCTAACCCACTGAGCCACTGCATCCCACACATTTATGTTAAAACACACATACAAATAATAGAGTTTTAGACCAACGTTATAGAACCTAAAACCTGGGACTGGATGCATTCCCCAAAGTATTAAATGTGCCCTCAATATGCTGATCAACTGGAAATGTTAATATAGCCCAGGGCAATAATTATTAAATATATGAATAATGTGCTAGCAGGATTTAATTAATTTTAGTTAATTTGTATTATATTTAATTTCAGTTAAAAACTATTCATTTTGTATATTTGCTAAGTTTAGATATTGCTTTTTCTCCAGGAGTCAACTTTCCTTCTTTTTCCTTCAGCCAGAATCTGATGAGATGGGAATTTGTATCTTCTCTACCATACTAGAAGGACTTTACTGCATATCATACATGACCTACTCTAATCTTGCCCACTTTGGGCAATCTAATCCTCAGCCTCTAGAGGTTTAGCTGTCTACCTATCTGTCTCTCACACACTCAGCATCCACATGCTTCAAATGCTTAAAAGAAATGTTGGGAATTTAAAGCAATTTGGAATATCACCGATAAATCCTACTGTTTTCATTCTTCTTCTCTTACCTTGTTTAAAAGAGAGCTCAAAGTGACCTGATACTAGTTTCATAATGATAAGCATAAATAAAACTGATCTGTGTCCAATAATATCCAGGAATTTATATGATTTTATTTGGCAATATTTTCTAAAATGTTGAAGATGAGAAAAGAAAATATTGGTAAACTTTGTAGGCAGTTGGAATTACAATTAAATCTAGCAGATCCTCATTTAAGAGATTTAACAGTCTTGGATACAACAGACCAAACTTATGTTTGATTTCACCTCTGCAGAGTATAGACAAATGCAATTTGAGCCAGACAATGCAATGTGTGTCATCTGCATCAATTTGTATTTGTATTTGTATTTGTATTTATTGGATTTTTATACCGCCCTTCTCCCGAAGGACTCAGGGCGGTGAACAGGGCATATAAATAGAGATACAAAAGTTTTAAAAAAATTAAATAAATTGCCCAATTAAAACAGTTAATATAAAAACCCATAAAAACCCAGACGTTCCCCCATCAGGCCAGGCCAGCTTGCTCGAATAAATGGGTCTTTAACCCGCGCTGGAAGGAGCGGAGATCCGGTGCCATCCGGAGCTCCACCGGCAGTTGGTTCCATAAAGCCGGGGCACCCACAGAGAATTTACGTTGCATGTGTAATGATGTAATTGATGGTTTCATGCAATTAATGTAAAATTAGTGCAAATGATGTTAAAAAAATTAATTACATGATTATGTAAATTATGTAAATATGTAATCATTATGTAATCAATATATAAGTATGTACACTTGGATTTAATGGACATTCAGATTTAACGGATCCTCTTTGTCTCTAGTTGTTCATTAAATATAGGTTTTAGTCCAGGGACTGGAACTGGCAGGAATCTTAGTTATAAAATATAATACTATACACAGACAATAAAAATATAAAATACCTGTCTTAATGATACTATATAATCCTTAATAAGAAAGTATGTCTAAGGGTTGATGTAAACAGCTGAAGTCAGTGACACAGTTTTGCTGAAAGCTGCAGATGAAGAAGGCTATTTGAATCAGATGTTAGGATGGATGTTAGGAGGATACAGAATCTCCTCCTCCCTTAGTGGCTCCATTCCTAATCATCCACAACTGGAAAATATTCATCTCAAAATGTGTGGCTAAATCTTGCCTGCATCACATCTCATTTGACTTTGAGATAACACAGTAAAAAACAATGTATGCTGAAATTGCATGATTTCACTGTGGTTTAGGCATTCCAACCTTCTCTGGGTTTCATCCGTGGTTTAGAATCCTGGCAAAGTGGATTGGCGCAACTTGACTCATGCTGAGTGGAAGACTAATATGAAGAATTGGGATCTGTTCCAAAATTCAAATTCCTTATTACTAAATCTACAGTACTTACTCCAATGGAAGCAACTGAGATGAAACAGTCTTAACACTTTAACTTGAAAGGGAGATCCAAATATTTCATTGGAACTTTCTAGCAAACTATGTAGTTTAAGACCTACAGCTTCAAATTTCTGTTTTGAGCGTGAGCTGCATAGATCATTCCTGCATTGTTTTATTCTTCTGCTTGGAGTGATGGTTTCAGTCTTCTTTGTCCTATGCCTTGTTCAACATGAGTCGCACCCACTTAAAAAAAGGTTGAGTGTTATCATTTTTATTTAAACAAAAGGATTTATTGGAAAGCAAGCCTTATAAAGCAGTGAGATTTTGAATTCTGATATACCATCTGAATAACTTTACAGTTTAGAGTTCCCTGTGATCCAATTCATAGTTCAAACCATGAATCAAAGAGAATTTGGTCAGCTTAGGTACTTATTACTTATTACAACCCTGCCCTAAAAATATGTGAAGATATTTTTCTCCTTTGGAACAAATCATGTTTATTCATCCTTACCCTCTTCCCAAACCTAATCAGTGATTATTTTCCTGAAGGAGACACAATTCCTAAACTTGTTAAACAAATTTGCAAATTTGCCAAACAGTTCTGTAGTAGAGGCCTTCCAGCAGGACCTACGGACCATTGCACTATGCCTTTTTGTAATTTCCCATCAATTCTGCATTTGTGTAGTCCATGTCCAAAAATAAAGTAAAAAAGATAGGGGGAGTGAATATGTTTAATGGGGGAAAGAATTACAAAGGCAAGCAGTCATGGGTGGGGGTGGAGTAGCGATCGTGAAGAGTCATGCAGCTATTAAGCATATGCCAAAGTAAAGAATTGTGCTCAGGCCTGCCATAGCTTTGCCCTACAGGTAGATGACAGGCAACACAGAAGGAAAACAAATAAGAAAATAGAAAACAGTACAGGATGTGGATGAGATGTCAAGCACTGGAAACCTCAACAGTCAGATCTTCAAGCCACATCATCAGCCGTGCAAAGCAGGACATACCTTTCTGGCTTGCTGGTTCTGTCCACTGAAACAAAGCAGCAGCCCCATTCTCAGTAGGAGGCCAAATCAAAATGAAATTTTATTTAGTCTGCCCTGTTCTCAGATTGGATTTCAGAATGAATGCTTGAGGAAATAGAATGACTATGGCTGTTGCATGCTTTGCATAGAAAACTGCAGGAGGGGTGAAAAAAATCTACATAATCAAAAAAAGCTGTGCTGTGTGAAAAAGAAAACCTGCATGTATCCATGCATGCATGTATGCACACACGCATGCACACCCATGCACACTCACACATGGATATTAAAAGCATCAACACAAGAATCCCTTGCAAAAAGGACCTTTGTGACTGAAACCTAAAAAAAAATATTTTAAGGAATTACCTGAAAAATAAACTTGCCCAGCCCTGATGAGGGAATTAGTGGGATGGAGAAATCATTCTTCTTTTCTTTTTCTTGGTGTGAAAAATATTACATAAGACATAAGGACCTTAAAAAAAAAACAACGCATGGGAAGTACAATATGTTTATAGCTTCCAATATACTCCATTGTTCTCCTGATCCTTCATACTGCTTTTTATTTAATCTCTTTCTTTCTTCAGGAACCAGAAAAGAAAACAAAAAAGAAAGCCCTTTGGTAGAAAGTTACATCTGTTTTCATAATCATTAATATAAGCAGACCATGCTTGATTTATAAGAGAGAGACAGAGATTTCTTTCACTAGGTTGCAATCACATACCCAATTACCTAGGACTAAATCCCATTAAATTCAACAGAGCTTTCTTTAGGATTGCATTGTGAGAGTCTTAATTTTATAGCCTAGTGAATAAATTATCAAGCAATCTCCATATATTTTCCCTGAAAGTTGGAAACAAGACAAGAGTTCATCTAGAAAATATACAGCATAGATCTCATGTAATACCTTTGTTATTAGTTATGCTGCAAATGCAATTTTAAATAGAATTACTTTCAGGGTAGACCAGTAAACCTACAGAAAATGCAGCATAAGCAACAAGGGAGCTGTAGACCCTGCCTACCTATCCATATTCCTATTAGGTTTAGTCCTGCGAAGTAGCAGATGCAGAATGATAGATTTTTAGTGGCATGACCCTGGCTGTGAGAAGGTCTATCAACCACATCAGTCTAAGCCAAATACACATGCAAACAAGCAACATCTCCAGGCATTTTATTTAGCAATTATTGCCGACTAACATAAGCAGTGCTAAAAAAATGATAGTGTATATGGCACTGTGTTGTACAGGAAAGAACTCAATTTATATTTCATCCAGGAGGATGCAGAAGGGATAAGAATACCAGGCAGAAAGCAGAGCTAGAAACTTGCTACTATAATGAGATACAGTACAAATCAAGCACACAACGTGCTTTCAGAGAGCAACCACGGAAGTCACTGACAACAATGCAGCCATGACTAGGCATCCCTTGGAGACATCGTTGGTAATTCAATCTTCTGTGTCTTGTAGGGTATAGGTTGGGGATCCTTAGCAATAACTACTAGAGTATAAAATCCTTCAGTAATTGGACTTTGCAGGATGGAGCCTCAAAGACATATTGTGTAATGCCACTGCTATTTCATAAATTCAGCAGCCCATGAGGAATGAGCTCCATGTACTCATATAGGTTTAAAAGACAAAAGTGCATTCACAAGTTTTTATTTTTTTTAGTATGTTCAGTGAAATGCAAGTTGGCAAATTAACTGACTTCAGGGCATGTAACAAAATAATAATAAATTATTGGCATAGCCGAATGTTAATTTTTTTTTCAAAATCCCACAATTTTGTTTGGCTGGAGATATTTTTTGTCTCTTGCAGCCACACTTTAATTCTAAAGAGACTGTTTTCCACAGTACAAATCATCCCCAAATCCAGTGCATCTTGTATTTGTACTAAATCTAATAAGCATCCCTAAATATGGATATCTTTGATGTCTCCAGTTAACTTATTAATTTATTCCTCAAGCAATTGAAGAATATGTGCCTAACTCTTTAATTATTTTAAAGAAATATTGGATGTCAACACTCCTACAGAAAGTTGGAAAACCCTTGATGCACTGGAAAACTTTTCACCTCCACCCTTTCCATCACGTTTCAGACACATGCTTCCTACAAAATGTTTTTGTTAAAAAAAAGTTTAAAAATGGCAAGGCTTAGCTGAGAGCCAAAATGTTCATGTTAAAGAGAGATGAAGAAGAGAGAGGGCGGGGGGAGAAGAGAAGAAACTTACACTCTGTGGCAAATAGCAAAACTAAATAAACGTAGAGGAATGTTTTGCTGAAAGAAGAATTTATGACCAAGACATTTCAACTGAGTGAGCTTTTTCTGGATGGATTATTTAAGAAAACTTGTTTTATATATGGACTTGGTCTCAGACATATCCAAAAACAATCTGCTGTACTTTTCTTGATGCAGAATAGCTGAATAATTGTGTGCTTTGCCCACATTAAAAGCTCGGAATAATGTTTATAAAATGTTAGGAAATCCCTGTAGGTTTCCTATTTAACAAGCCATGTATGACAAATCACAGTGTAATGTACTACGTTCTTAATCTTTAATTAGAATGTGAATATCTGCTAGAGAATGCATTTAACTTTGACACATTAAATCTTCTGGTTAAAGTGCCTTATAGGAAGTGCAAAGATGAAGCACTGTAGCAATCTACTGCCTCTCTCTCCATTCACCCAGACAGTTGGGGAAGGATGATAACATCTTGTAATACCTGCTCTGTAGTAATTAATCGCTGTGGTATTTAGGACCATTCAAGTAGACAAATATGACAGAGACAGGAACAATTAGGAACCTTGTTCAAGCTACATTAACTTTTCCAGCTATTACAACACAGCAGCTCAAGTTTGCTTGTAAAAGCTGCAGAGGGATTGTTATGCATTAGCCATGCGATTATTAATGAAAAGAAAAGGAGAATTGTGTTTATTGTACTTTGAAAATTGCAAATAAATTTCAATTATCTGCTGTGTCATTTTGTTAAACATGCATTTCTGAAGTGCCTTTGTGCTCGACAATCACATGCTACTTATGACAAAATAATACTAGAAAAACCCTCAGAAAAATACAGTGCCAAATTATCACTTTAGGATGGGTGGGGTAGTTTCTTTTTTGTGCACTGGTCTTCCTTTCATTGGCACTAGAGATGACATTAGAAAGAAAGTTACCTCAAAAGATTTCTGAAGTATAATGAATCTTGTTGGGGGCTGGCCTTCCTTGCTTTCATCAAACATCTCACTGGTGTTTGAATCAGGATTCAGTTCTGAGAATGTCTTGCTTCAGTCATTGATCATTGATTATAAATGATCAGAGAGCATAAACTTTGCATCAGGAAATCAGGACAAGAATTCAGCAATTCTGACATAAGAGAGAGGATTTATACTTTCATTATCATTATTAACCCTATTATCAATGTACTGTATCAATATTCTTTTTTCAATTTTTACTCCTAACGTAAATAAGTGGCTCTCAGATCTGACTGCATGAATCTATTCAAAAATCTGATTTTTGTATAAAGTCGATCATACACAAACAACTATAAATAAACACATTCATTGCACAGACTATTGCACATATTAATCAGTCAGGGAACAGAAGGTAAGCTGCATGCTTCATTTATTGAAACAGAAAAGCATAACTCAAGCAATACTGACATCAAACTCTCCAAATAGTCGATCATTGGGGTAAATAAAAAGTACTTTTTAAAAAAAAATGTTGGAATCCTTTTGGAAGTATAGAAAATATTGCTGAACTCAGTGAAACTTACAGATGAATTAAGTGTGCTCTAAGTCCAAAAGCAAACAATCTTATCCTATTTTACAAATGAATTCTTTTCTTGTGTCACTGCTAGTTGATGTTTCATATCCATTTGAGCAGCAAATCGAAGACATGCAACTCCTTAATTAATAAAAGCAAAGCACATGGAGTGTTTTGATTTAGGTTTTTATAGGAAATGGTCTTAATGTTTCTCAGACTTTATGTATGTCTCTATATAAATAGTTAATAATATAACAATAATAAAAAGATTCCTAAATATATATTCTTGCTTCCTCTTTCCTTCTAACTTGTCAACCATGTGTGTGGTCTTTTTAAAGCCTTTAAAAACTCTACAATTCACAAGATTTTCTGATTCTAAATATGCAACACTGGCATTTGCTATAGGCTGGGCAGGAAATATCCTGATCTTTCTAACAGGGACTTAGACATTTCTTGATTTTTTCTTGTCTCAACACCAGGGCTCATCCATTTTCCTTCCTTCCTTCCTTCCTTCCTTCCTTCCTTCCTTCCTTCCTTCCTTCCTTCCTTCCTTCCTTCCTCTTTTCTTTTTTTTCTTTTCTCTCTCCACCCCCCCAGCACTTTTCATGGAGATTGACAAACATACATCAATTGTGCTCTGCAAATAGAAAGAAAGGCCAGCTTAGTGCGGCACAATTTACATCCCACCTCAGAATCTGTTGTTCTTAAATGAGAAAGCTGGGAAAAGGGGGAGAGGGAGAAAAAAAAAGGCAGCCCCACAGCCAGGAACAATTCCCCCTCTCAGCTGAGCTGCAATGATGTCAGCTTTCTGATTACAAACTGCTTATTTATGCTTCAACAGCTGCCAAGAGCAGCCAATAAGTGGCTAAAAGAGTGTCTAGACCAGGCATTCAGGCTGCTATTGTTTGCTGGTTGTTACCTGGTTGACAGCGCTGGGTACAGCTGCCTGGTGTGAAAGGGAGCAGAAATGGGGAGATGGTGATTGACAGTAGGGCCTTGGGGGTCAGGCACAGGCTGCCCGGATGGCCCCATGTCTTTATATTCTCTGCTCCAAAGGGAAGGCAGTGGCCCTGCCTAGGGTTGGAGGTGAAAGGAAATGTTTCAGGGTAATGAAAAAAATCCTTTGGTCAAATTTGTGATCATGGACACATACTCTGGGGAATTTAAACCAGCAACATCCTCTGCAATTCACAGCCTATATACATAACAGAGCAAACCAGAACAATCTGTGGCAACTGTATTGCTGAAAGAATGCACTGTATATTCCCTTAATTTGCTTGTACTACATTCTTATTTTGCCTTCAGTGTTGGGTGGCTGCTTTTTTAAAAAAGTGTTTGAACAAAAGTGAGAAATATAAATTCATCTGCATGGATAAGAGGAATTAGTCAAATAAAAACTGCAGCGCTTTATGATTTCTCTCTCCACTCTTCTTTTTTAGTTAGTTCCAAGTTAGGCAATTTCTGTGAATGCTCTTTTAAAAATTATGCTCACAGCAATCTGTGTGCTTTCCCCCAGTATCTATTATCATCAGTGGATATTGCCCAGGCTTGATTTTGATTCCATTCAATCTGGGATGGTTGAGTTACAACAGTGTCACTGTTGTTTCTCTACATATTTAAAGCTTTTCAAGGTTGGAATTATACATAAACACAAACACATATATCCACACATGCAGAAAAACAAAAGGAATAATTCCCCAAAAGAGGGCTGCTAGACTGATCTTCAAACTAGCTGAGCAAAAGTTTTGCATCTTCAGGGGATTTATAACCAGTTTGTACAATATTTTTTCTTTGGGTGTAGATTTTATGGACTTAAACAGAAAATTCTATCATCTGGAGTTGTGCATCACATTGGGCTTATTCTATGGGATATAACATTTAGACCTTTTTGAGGAGGAGGAATTTCTTCTTTCCTGCAAAGAAGAGAAGGAAAAGCCTTGTTTGTGCATCTGGCTTTACTTCAGATGACCAGAAAACAGGATCCAATGTACGGCATGATCCCACACAGAATTTTATTAATTTAAACAATAAGCATCTTTGTCTATGTATAAAAGAATTATCTAACAACCTTCCAGGCTTGCATAATTGTGTCCGCAGATATGAATGAGGAAACCCTGGTAAACCGCCCTGAGTCCTTCAGGAATAGGGCGGTATACAAATTGAATAAATAAATAAATAAATAAATAAATAAATAAATAAATAAACAAACAAACAAACATTACAGTTCCACTGGAACAGCAGAAATAAGGCAAATGCATTTACATTCTGACTGTAAACACAAGAAATGAGTGCATAAAATACTTGCTGGAGATATTTTTCTCTATTAAAGCCATTCAGAATCAAAACGTAAACGTGCATATAAGAATAGACCCTTCACTGGTTTTTAAAATCTTAATATATTTTTGATTATTACTGCAGTTTAAACTATGGAAATCATTTAGCTTTTAACCTGAACACACTTATATCCCAGTGATGTCCATTAGATTTACCTCTGAATGCGATTAGGATAGTGCTATATTGAATTGAATTCATTATTTGTTACTATTTTTCTGCCTTACAAGCAAATACTGCTACTTTTGTATAAAATCAAATTAGTGGCTCTCCTTAAATAATGCATCATTTTTACAATAGAAATTAAGCTGATGAATGCAATATATCCATTATCTGTAAAAATAATGAAAGGGGAAAAAGCACCCAGGTGCAATCTTTTTTAAAAAATCTCATTCACTCCACCTTCCTAGTTTTTGGACAGTCAAGGTATTTAAGCTTCAGAAATAAAAATTCTAAGCAAGCCAAGAAAATCAAGATTGATTAGATTATAGAAAAATGTAACCGAAGTAGCCTACTAGTGGATCTTCTTTCAGTTTCCTACACAATATCTGATGCAGATTCTGTAAGTAAAATGGAATCATGTTAAATTAACTATAAAAAGTTGATTTAATTAAGCGCAGACTTATTAGATATAATAAATGTTAAAATGTCAAATGAGGTGCAGTTGCATTTCACTTAGCACTGCTCAGCCAATGTGCTAAATGAGTTCCTTTCAATAATAATATGTTTGGAGCATTTAATTAGATAAATAATATTTAATCACACCAGCAAAGCTGAACTAGAAGAATTCATTGTCCTCAAAGGTGACACTCACTTCATACTATCTATTTTTAAAGAATAGAAGAAGGCAGAAAATAAATAGGTGGGTTGAGGAATTATAGTGGATTAATCCTGTCTCAAGGCCTCATTCAAAATCAAGGTTTGCTAAACAAGACATTATTTACTGTATGGAGCATGCATGTTTTCTTGAGAAAGAGATTTGTTCTGTTTGCCACTTTCTAACACACAGTTCCATAGATATATTGTGAGAAAAGACATTCAATAGATGTCCTATAATTCATCATAATACTGTTTCATTTAATAACTACTTTTCTGAAGTGATTGGCGTGATTACAGGAAAATTACTTCAAATTATTCATCTCTTATCCTGCATCTAAGATGTCCTAAACTTGCATGATTGTTAGCATAATGGAACCTATTAATTGCTAATGCTGGGAGTCCTTCAGTACTTAAATATGCCTTCTATGGAGAATAGCAATTTATTGAAAGAATGAAAAGGCAGTAAAAAGGCAACTTGATGGTGTCGCTTTTTCAAGATGCTTCATGTTTTGCCAGATAAATGAATATGCCAACAAAAATGACGGCAAACCTTTTGGGGAAAATCCAGCACATCTTTAATAAAAAAAACAATATGAAGTAGTGGAACTTGGCTAAAAATGAATGGGGAACAGTTCTTTGTATGAGATGATACAGGTAGCTGTTCTGGGCCTGATTGTTGCAACAGAACTGGGCAGAGAGGAGGAACAGAGATAGTGTATGGGAAATGTTCACTGGTGGCCCAATATGTTTCAATTGAAGTCCTTTGTCAAGGACACTGACAAATTTAGCTGCTTAGACTGTCTAAATCAGTTCATTAGTCCAATACTCTCTACTGATTTAACTAGCACAAATGAAAAACTGTCATTGCCCTTGACAAAGGACTGTTCAAAATGCATTGGGCCACCAGTAAACCTTTCTCCAGCTCTGATTTTTTTTTGCAAAAGAAAAATGGGATGTAAATTATCTAAAACAAACAAAAGAATACATTTATAATTGTTTATATAGACAACAGACTTATACTGTGTTCTCTTACTAACTCTTCTACCTATATCATTTTATTCCTTTGCATTTTAAGGCAAACATGTCTTTTAAAAGAAGCTATTTATACCTTGCACTGAAGAAATCTATTGACTTTTTATATGAAAATAACATATGCAAATTTTCTTTTACTTTAAAGGATGTCCATAATTTTCCATATCTTGATAAGGTATACAGTATATATTTACAATGTTAATGTATAATTCCATATTATTGATTTATAAATGTGGGATTCTGCATTATTATGGTTTGTCACACAGTCAACCAGATGTTTAGACTGGATTTGGCATTTTTGTACACCTATCAAGTCCGTCCCAAGGACCTGGGATAGGCAGATGTGGATGTTTGATTATTATTATTATTACAGGTATTACAGGCAGTCCTCAACTAAAACCATTTGTTTAGGGACTGTTTGAAGTTGCAATGGCACTGAAGAAAATGACTTATAACTGGTTTTCACATTTATGACTCTCACAGAATCCGCCATGGTCACATGATCAACACTGTATTCAAGATGGACAGTGATTAATATTTATATGTTACTTATATGTAAGGGTGTAGGTCTATACATATGTTGTATATAGTATGGTTAAATGTGTGTTATGTATGTACACTTTGAGAGCAAGCAACTAAATTTCATTTTTAATGTGTGCCATTGTGCCCACAATAAAAATGGCAATAAAGGCTATCTATCTATCTATCTATCTATCTATCTATCTATCTATCTATCTATCTATCTATCTATCTATCTATCTATGTGCTTGGTTGCAGAATCCCACAGTCATGTGATCCTCAGAGTTCTCTCTGACCAAAACAAGAACAGTAGAAATCTGCTGAAAGCAGATTCAAAACAGTCAGGATGGAGGCAGCCAGCATGCAATCAAGGCTCTCTTTCTCTTTTATCTTTCTCATTCAAACATGTACACATGGCCACCATCTTGACTATTTTGACACTTTCCCTGCAGACATCCCTGGCTACTATATCTTCCCATTTTCATCTGAGTGGTTTATAGGAAGTACCTTAAACCTTAGGTTCTCAGCAATCTGAGCTGCATTGCATATGCTGGTTTACAAATTCAGGAGTGCAATATAGTTGAGCACATGGATATGGAAATTACATTTCTCTAGGATCAATTTGTTAATGAGCAATGCTTGGCCAAAGGCAAAAGTAATTGAAATGCAAATAGTAAAAAGAAATAAATGTTTCAATTTCTCTACCACCATTGGTAGATCTTGAGTTTTTTCTTCCAAGAGACCTCTTGAACTGGCCTTGTGAAATTTGGAGCTTCATATGGCTCAAAAGCTAAGATTATCGACATTTGCACAAATGTATTTGAAAACTACACTAGGAATGATAATCTTAATTTATATTCTCCTTCAGATTTCTGGAAAAACAGATCATTTAAATTAGTGTAGGCAGAGAAATCCTTATTGTTTTCTCCCAATACCCTTCTCTTTTATTAAAAAGACATGAATTTCAAAAATACTTCCAAAGTGAAAATTTTCAGAGGTGGAATGCAATATGCAATGTTCTTGCACCTTTTGGTGACAAAGCAAGCAAAGGTTTGATATTAATCTCTTTTCTTTCACTGTACAAGCATCTCACAAATGGCTTCCAAATTCTGCTTTTAACCTTCAATTAAATCTTGAAAGGTGCCACCAAGAAACTTTGCCCATTGGGCTTTTTCAGTACAAGGCTAGAGTCACATCTTAAGGGAGACCTGCCACAGAGAAATTATTGAAGAGTTTCTCCTTTCTTTAACAAAATTAGAGCTATTGTGCTAATCTTTACATTTACATTTCTTATGTCCACAAATTTGGTACCAAGCTGGTGCCAAGCCACCCAAGTACAGATTCTTCCCCTGTTTATAGTTATAAATAAACTAAGACAAGCAGGAAGGGAAATCTGGGTGTCCATCAGTTTTATCAGAAATATAAAACAAAATGAAACACTTGCATATTGCAAAAGTGATTAACAACTATTGATAACCTTTTTTGCTGGCTCTGACATGTTTCTTTGAAAGAGAACACAGAGAGAACTTTTTAAATAATTCTTATAAACAGTGTCATATCTAGTGGTGTATAATAAATTGTATCACATTTTAATGAATAAACTGATTTTTGAAACTTCTAAAATGCAAACCTTTCCAATTAGTCATTTTATATATTTATTCTGCTCTAGTGTTTAAATGAAAAACTTCTTCTTATGTAGTATTCACACTGGGAAGAATTGGGTGAAAAGATAAGCCTTCAAATGCCACAAATTGTACTATTATGGAGCACCTCAAATATCAGTTGAGAACATACCATAATTATAGACCATGTGGCCCATCCAAACACAGAATCATATGGAAAGTAAATATTTAATTCTTCTTCTTCTTCTTCTTCTTCTTCTTCTTCTTCTTCTTCTTCTTCTTCTTCTTCTTCTTCTTCTTCTTCTTCTTCTTCTTCTTCTTCTTCTTCTTCTTCTTCTTCTTCTTCTTCTTCTTCTTCTTCTTCTTCATTTAGGAAGTGATGACTCTGATTTAATTTCTATCCCACTCTGCAACTAAGCATTAAGCTTTCAAAAGGCTTGACATCTATTTTATTTAACCTCCCCAACTTTAAAAAAAAATCAACAATTCTGGCCTCACCTTTTATGATGATGTAATTATAATACGAAAAGGGACGCGGTGGCTCAGTGGGTTAGGACGCTGAGCTTGTCGATCAGAAGGTCGGCAGTTTGGTGGGTCGAATCCCGAGTGCCGCGTAGCAGAGTGAGTGCCTGTTACTCGTCCCAGCTTCTGCCCACCTAGCAGTTCGAAAGCACGTAAAAATGCAAGTAGAAAAATAGGGACCACCACGGTGGGAAGGTAACAGCGTTCCGTGCGCCTTTGGCGTCTAGTCATGCCGGCCACATGACCACGGAGACGTCCTCGGACAAGCGCTGGCTCTTCGGCTTTGAAACGGAGATGAGCACCGGCCCCTAGAGTCGGAAACGACTAGCACGCATGTGCGGGGGAACCTTTACCTTTACCTTTTTAATTATATTACAGCCATAATTACAATAAAGCTTCAGCCCTTGGAGTTTTTTTTTCCAAAGGGAGTATGTGGAAGGTCCTTATCATTCCCTCTCCTTACATAAATAAATAAAAAATGGAGTGATAAGGTGCATTGGTTTTTTTTTTGCAATTTATAATGATTTTATGCTATAGAAATTAGAAATACAGGAAGATGTTACCAACTAAGATATAACCATTCTTCTCAATTGTCTCTGTCCAATTTTCTTCTTTTTTCATATGTGCAGGGAAGATACATTTATGTCAGTTGCAGATTGGTTTGACAATATCCCATAAATGCTATCCTTTGGTATGAACAAAAAAAAAGACTGAAATCTGAGTTCTCGCACCCAAACCTCTCTTTCTCTCTTCAACTTTTCTTTTAACCTGGAAGTTTAAAACAATAGAAAAAGAGGGGCTAAGAAGAGAGTGTGGGATAGGCCAATTTATCCAGTGTTTTCTATTTACTAAATGTTGGATATCAGATTACCTCTTCAAGCTGCCTAAACTAAAAGAGGTGGCTCCATCAATTGTCATAAATGGGGAACCATAATGGATATAATAAGATAATCATGCCCTATGCATTAATTCACGTGTAATACTCAAAAACCTAAATTGGGGAAGAAAACCTGGGTATTCATTGAAGCTCATTCCCACACCTCTTAACCTACTTAGCTACATGAGTTTAGTATAAAGATCTGAAAGATGTTTTTGAAGTCTTATTTATACACTAGGAGTCCCTAAAGCTATCTTTATAGCTAAAGTTGGTGTATGGCTTAGGACATAAACCAACAAACAAACATAGTTCCAACAATTGGAATTTTGAAGTGAGTTACCAAAGACCAATGGAATCAATCAGAATAGAGCTGGAAGGGAACTTGGAGGTTTTTTAGTCCAGCCCCCTGCTCAAGCAGGAGACCCTATACCATTTCAGACAAGTGACTGTCCATTCTCTTCTTGAAAACCTTCAGTGATGAAGCACCCACAACTTCTGAAGGCAAGCTGTTTCACTGGTTAATTGTCCTTGCTGTTAGGAAGTTTCTCCTGTATTCCAAGTTGCTTCTCTCCTTGATTAGTTTCCATCCATTGTTTCTTGTCCTGCCGTCTGGTGCTTTGGAAAATAAATTGACCCCTTCCTCTTTGTGCCAGCCTCTCAAACACTGGAATACTGCTATCATGTCCGCCCAGTCCTTCTTTACTCTAGACTAGCCAAATCCAAATCCTGCAACTGTTCTTTATTTTTTTTTAGTTTCCAGGTCTCTAATCATCTTAGTTGCTTTTCTTTGCACTTTTTCCCAAAGTCTCAACATCTTTTTTGTAATGTGGTGACCAAAACTGGATGCAGTATTCCAGGTGTAGCCTTACTAAGGCTTTATAAAGCAGTACTAATATTTCATGTGATTTTGATTCTATGCCTCTGTTTATACAACCAAGGATTGTATTAGCTTTTTTGGCACTGAAAAAAGTGCCCCCCAAGCCACAGCTGAGCAAGATACCTGCCTGCCTGCCTGGTGGCGCTGTTCCTCCTGTCCAAGGTTTTCATTGTTGTGAGCATTTCTGTTGAGGATTGGCAGTGGGGGTGGGGTGGGGGTGTTTGGTTTTTATTCCCCCCATCTGCTGGGTGGTTGAAGCAGGTTTTGGTCACTTCACAGGACCCTGGGACACTGTGACCATCATAAATATGAATCAGTTGCCAAGCATCTGAATGTAAATCACAAGACCCTGGAGATGCTGCAACATTCCAGCTGATTGGTGCTTCTTCTGGGCTCAGCAGATGTGCCAGGATCAGCATCGAGCTCCAGCTGGAGCCTGGCACTTATCCTGGTGCTTCCACTGAGCCCTGATAGCCCTGCAGCTCCAGCCATCTCTCGCTTAGGCTTGTGCGGTGCTGCCACTGGTTCAGCTCATTCCCCTCCCCCGCTACCACTTTTCTAGGATGGTCACATGTACCACAGTTGATACCCATTCCACTGGTTGAAAAGCCCTGCACTAGGGCTCCAAGTTCCATCTCACAGTTACTGTACTTTGGTTTTTCCTGCCCAGGTATAAAAACTTGCTTTTCTCCACATTAAATTTCATGTTGCTGGAGAGGGCCCATTGTTGAAGTCTGTCAAGATCTTTTGGATCCTGAGCTTGTCTTCTGGGTTGTTGGCTACTCCTGCCAGCTTAGAGTCATCTGCAAATTTGATGAATTCTCCTTCTATTCATTCACCTAAGTCATTTATTAAGATATTGAAGAGTACTGGCCTAAGACCAAACCTTGTAGTATCCTACTACTTACTTCCCTCCATGTAGATGTAGTACAATTAAGGTCTACTAGTTGAGTATGGTTTGTCAGCCAGTTACATACCCATCTTGTGGTGATGCTGTCTATCCCACATTTTTCCAGCTTAATAAGAAGTAGGCTGTGGTCTACTTTGTTGAATGCCTTGCTGAAGTCTTAATATACTATGTTCACACATTTCATTAGTCTACTAATTTATTCACTTTGTCAAAGAATGAAATAAGATTGGTTTGGCATGATATGTTTTTAACAAACCCATGCTAGCTACTAGTTATAACTTTATTTATTCCATTAGTGGGGGAAAGTGGCAAGAAGGTGACAAGCAACAGGGAGAAAGCAGAACTATTTAACTCATTTTTTTTTATTGAAAAGTTTTAACAGACAATTTTTCCCTTAAAAAATCCCCCCTCCCCCCCCTTCTCCCTCCCCCCCTTCCTCTCCCCCCTCCCCCCCTCCCCCCCGACTTCCCAGAGCTAAATACAAGGTATATATAAAAAAAACAATCATAAACAACCATATACTAACAACCATAAACTCTAAAATCTATCACTCTCTAGCTTATATAGGATAAAACAAACCTTAGTAATATTAAATATATATAAATATATATAAAAAAAACTAATATAGAAAAAAAAAACAAAGAAAGAAGACTTATTCACATATAAAACTTCTTAACCCTATACTTATTCTGAGTAAACTCAAGCCATTTTCTCCCTTCCATAATATAGCGTTCCTACGAATAATCTTTCAAATAGGCCGAAATCTTCACCATTTCGACCAGGTCGGAAACCTTTAAAATCCACTCTTCTATGGTCGGCAGTTCCTCTTTCCAGTACTATCCTATCAAAAGTCTTGCTGCCGTAATTAAATTCAACATCAACTTAGTATATTCCATCAGACTTTTATCCAAAAAGCCTTAACCTTTTTACAAGTCTACCATATATGAAAATATGAAAATATATTACGTCTTTATCACCGCACCTCCAACATTTAGGCTAATAATTCAGATACATGCTTAGCTTTTTAAAATCTAAATACCATCTATAAAACATTTCGTAAAAATTCTCTCTTAGATTTCAAACTTATATAAATTTTACATTCCTCACCCAAATCTTTTCCCACCTCCCACTACTTGGCTGTAAGTACGTTGTGAAAGTTCCATAGACTTCTGCTGATCTTGCTCTTTTATCTTTTTTGATCGTTTTAAAGCAGCACGCGTCACCCTCTGTTCTCTGGGATCATCCAAAAGTGTTATAACTTGATCTCCTCCAGCACCATTCTCCTCTGTCTGTCCATCTTCAGCCTCTTGATATTCTCCTTCTCCAGATCCCTTTGCAGCTTCCAGAAGTGTTAATGGGGTTGCTTTTAAAACATTATTGTAAAAATCACGCGCTTGCATCACAGTAACCAGACGATATCTTTTACCTTCATGCATCACCATCAACCCAGCTGGAATCTCCCATCTGAACCTTATATCTCGTTGCTTGAGCTCTTGCACAAGAAATGTAAAATCCTTCCTTCTCCTTAAAATCTTTGGAGGAATTTCTTTTAGAACCAGAACTTCTTGATCAGCAATCACGACTTTAATATCATAGGCAGCTTGTATAACTTCATCTCTAATTTCCCTTTTTGCAAAATAAACCACCACATCTCTAGGCAACTTTCTCTGTCTAGCAATCCATGAGTTCACACGATACACTTTATCCATGCCTCCTTTTATTTCAGATGCTGGCTGATTCAATACCACTTCGAGAGCCTCAGAAACCAGCTGCTTTAGATCTTCCTTAATATTCTCCTTTAAACCTCTGATTCTAATGGCAAACTGCATCTGGAAATATTGAGCAAGACTCAATTCTCTATCCATTTTATCTCTTAAATCTTCATTCTCCAATACTTTTGCTTCTAATATGGCATTCTTTTGAGTCGAATCTTTAACTTTTTCCTCCAAATCTTCCACACATTCAGCCACTTTATACACTGAAGACAAGATGTCTACCTTCATCACCCTGTACTTCTGTTCCATCCTCTCCTCCATTCTCTCCTCCAACTTCTTCAATTTCTCCTCCATCTGTGCAAATTTATCACCCATTGATTCCAAAATTGATTTCAAGATTACCTGGGTATGTTTTTCAAGAGCATCTTGTAAGTCCTTCGATGTCACTACATCAGGAGGATGCAATGCCTGCAATGATGATTGTTGCACCGGGGAAGTTCCAGCACTCCGAAGAGTTTTAGGGGGAGGTTTAGCCGCCATCTTTTACTTTCAATTGTGACGCACTTTCACTTAGAGTTTAAAAAATCCATCAAGCTCGAGAGTAGAATAAAATAATCCTCTTCACCCTTTCCTCTTGTACCGCTCTGCCTGCTCTTTTTATTCCATAGTCCTTCCTTCAGGCAGGGGTGGTCGCAGACGCCTGGCTCTGCTCCATAAAGTCAGGAGCAGAGGCGCTGGCCAGCTGGGAGCGACCCAGGCTACGGGGGAGTTCGATCCTTCAGCCACCCAAGCTACAAGCTCAGGCGGCCCTGGAGAACTCAACCCCTACCTGGGGCCTCACCCCCTCCTCTTCTCCCGAGGAGGGGGCTTCAAATTCGCCCGAACAGCTGATCGGCGCTGTTTCGGGCGAAAATCACTCAGCTGAGCTGCGGGCAGCCCGGGGAGGCTGTCTCCGTCGCCGCGCAGCCACCGGAAGTCTATTTAACTCATTTTTTGCATCTGTCTTTACACAAAGGGGAAAAAACAGTCCAACCTATCAAAAACAGTACGATAAAAATAGATTAGAAACACAAGTTAAGATAGGCAAGAAAATGGTAAGTGAGCACCTGTCCAGCCTAGATGAGTTCAAATCACCAGAACCAGATGGATTACACCCCAAGGTTCTCAAGGAACAAACAGATGTGATCTCAGAACCACTGAACTATATCTTTCAAAGATCCTGGAGCACTGGAAACTACCAGAGGCCTGGAAAAGAGCTGATGTAGTTCCCATTTTCAAAAAAAGGAAAAAAATGGATCCAGGAAATTACAGACCTATCAGCGTGACCTCAATACCTGGGAAGATTCTGGAAAAGATAATCAAACAACGAATCAGCGAGCACCTAAAGGCAAACAAAGTCATTACTAAAAACCAACATGGGTTTGTCAAAAACAGAACATGCCAGACAAATCTTATTGCATTCTTTGACCAAGTGACTAAATTAGTGGACCAGAGGAATGCTGTGGATATAATTTACTTGGACTTCAGTAAGGCATTTGATAAAGTAGACTACAACTTACTACTTGATAAGATAGAAAAATGTGGGTTAGACAGCATCACCACCAGATGGATTCGTAGCTGGCTGACTGGCTATACTCAGCATGTGGTCCTCAATGGAACTGCATCTACATGGAGGGAAGTGTGTAGTTAGGTGCCCCAGGGCTCTTTTCTAGGCCCACTGCGTTTCAGCAACTTTATCAATGATTTGGATGAGGGGATAGATGGGGAACTCATCAAATTTGCAGACGACATCAAGCTGGCAGGAATAGCCAACACTCCAGAAGATAGGTTTAAGATACAGGAGGATCTGGTCAGACTTGAACACTGGGCGCTATCTAATAAAATGAAATTCAGTGGTGAAAAAAGTAAGGTTCTACATTTAGGCAAGAAAAACCAAATGTACAGGTATAGTATAGGTGGTACCTTGCTCAATAGTAGCAACTGTGAGAGGGATCTCAGAGTCCTAGTAGACAATCACTTAAATATGAGCCAGCAGTGTGCTCCAGCTGCCAAAAAAGCTAACACAGTGCTAGGCTGCATTAACAGAGAGATAGAATCAAGATCACGTGAAGTATTAATACCACTTTACAATGCCTTGGTAAGGCTACACTTGGAATACTGCATCCAGTTTTGTTCACCACGATGTAAAAAAGATGTTGAGACTCTAGAAAGATTACAGAGAAGAGCAACAAGATGATTAGAGGACTGGAGGCTAAAACATATAAGGAACAGTTGCTGGAATTGGGTATGTCTAGTTTAATGAAGAGAAGGATGAGGGGAGACATGATTGGAATGTTCCAATATCTCAGGGGCTGCCACAAAGAAGAGGGAGTCAAGCTATTCTCCAAAGCACCTGAAGGCAGGACAAGAAGCTATGGGTGGAAACTAATCAAGGAGAGAAGCAGCCTAAGGAGAAACTTTCTGACAGTTAGAACAATTAACCAGTGGAAAAACCTGCCTCCAGAAGTTGTGAATGCTCCAACACTGGAAGTTTTTAAGAAGAGACTGGACAGCGATTTGACTGAAATGGTATAGCGTTTCCTGCCTGAGCAGAGGGTTGGACTAGATGACCTCCAAGGTCCCTTCCAACTTTATTATTATTATTATTATTATTATTATTATTATTATTATTATTATTATTATTATTATTATTATTATTATTATTATTATTAATCATCGCACAGTCTGTCTGATGTTCAGACTGGATTTGGCATTTTTGTCTACCTATTGAGTCCTTACCAAGGACCTGGAATAGGCAGATGTGGATGTTTGATGGTATTACAGATATAGTTGCAGGATGGAAGCAGTTCCTAGTATGGCCACCTTTTGCAATTGACTATTGGCGAATTTGTCAATGCCAAAGGTGTTCAATTGGTGCTCCAATTGTTTTGGGATTGCACCCAAGGCACCTATTAGGGTGCAATGGGCATATTATATGCAATAGGCAAATAATAATAATAATAATAATAATAATAATAATAATAATAATAATAATAATAATAATAATAATAATAATAATAATAATAATAATAATAATAATAATAATAATAAATGTTCGCAGATCTGTAGAAGAAGAAAACTATAGAAGAAGAAAAATGAAGTTTGAATGACTATGTAAATCAAAGTACAAAAAAATTCCTGCAGGCTGTGAAAACAGAGAGCATTATAAGAATAACAGAAACAAAGGCAGAATATAAGGAAAAACGGCTGGATGACAGATTAAATAGATGGAAAACCAAAGCTTTGCATGGACAGCATTTGAAAAACATTCAAGGAAAATGTGATAACAACTTGACATGGGCATGGCTTAAGATGGGAACCATCAAGAAAGAAACAGAAGGCTTAATACTGGCTGCTCAAGAACAAGCACTACAAACTAATGCCATGAAAGCGAAGATACAAAAATCTACTGACAATCCAAATTGCTGACTTTGCAACGACAAAGTGGAAACTGTTTCACATTTAATATGTGAGTGCAGCAAAATCGCGCAAACTGATTACAAAGCTAGACATGACCGACTTGCTAAACTAATTCACTGGGCATTGTGTAAAAAATACGACTTGCCTGTGTCTGAAAAGATGTGAGAACATAGGGTGGAAAAGGTTGTTGAGAATGAGAGGGTGAAGATCTTGTGGGACTTCCGAATACAGACAGATCGCCATTTGGAACACAACACGCCAGATATCCCAGTCATAGAGAACTGAAGTGTACAGTTGATTGATATCGCTGTATCAGGAGATGCCAGAGTCGAAGAAAAAGAACTGGAAAAAATATGAAATACCATGACCTGGCCATCAAAACTGTGCAATTATGGATGAAACATGTAACAGTGATGCCCATTGTCATTGGGGCACTGGGAACTATGTCCAAAAACTTCGCAAAATATGTCAAGAAACTGTAGCTTTTGTAGCTTTCTGCAATAACTCCAGCAAAGCTACAAAAAACTGCGCTACTTGGAACATCTTACATTTTAAGGAGATACCTGGTTGATACCTAGGATGCTGGCAGCAACCCGTGTCAACCATTAGTGCCAGTCAATTTGAGTGTTCAGTTGACTGAGTTTCATTTTTTATGAATAAAAGTTTTATAATAATAATAAATGTTTGCAGATCTGTTTTTTGATTATCTTTTCTAATATCTTCCTTGGTATTGATGTTAGGCAGATTGGTCTGTAGTTTCTGGGCTCTGTTTCTCCCCCTTTTTTGAAGATGGGAACCACATCAGCTCTTTTACAATCCTCAGGTAATTCCCCATTGTTCCAGGATTTTTGAAATATATGGTACAATGGTTTTGAGATAACATCTGCTAGCTCCTTCAGAATTCTGGGATATAATCCATCAGGTCCCGCATCCTCTACAGCTGGTCAATTAAATCTGGCCAGCCAGAAAACACTTCTGTAATAGTTTCCACACAATCATGATCACCATCCTGATCAAGTTGGGGAAGAAAAGTTGCTGGATTGAACCTGCCACTGTGCTTAATATGAACCTGTGGGTTGTCAGGTAATATGATACTGCTCCCAATGGGAGGCTGTAAGCCAATGGCCCCCCTTGGACGCTAACAAGTCCTGGATGAAATGATGTGTTTTCCACTATGATTGGAGCCCCCAAAGTTAATTGATCAGCAGCTTCCAAAAGGAGAACAGCAGCCACTGCAGCCCAAAGGTATGTCAGCCATCCTTGAGCAACAGGATCAAGTTGTTTGGAGAACTAGGCTACTGGGTGAGACCAAGTACCAAGTGTCTGAGGAAGGGCTCCAGCAGCTACCTCTTGCTTTCAGCCACAAACAAGGTGACATCAGGAATGCCAAGGGCTGGAGCATTGACTAAAGCAGTTTTAATGTTATCAAATGCCATCTGACAATCCTTGGTCCATTCAAAGGGTTCTCTACCTGAGCTTGTGGTGGCCTGATACAAGGGCTTAACCATTAGAGCAAAGTTTGGAATCCAAATATGGCAGAAACCTGCCATTCCCAAGGAAACCCAAAGCTGGTGCCTAGTATTAGGTGGTTTAAGGAGGCACACAGTCTGGATTTTTTCCAGGGATAATTTTCTAGTTCCTTGTGATAGAATATAACCTAAATACTGAACCTCCTGATGGATGAACTGGACTTTTTTACGGGAAACTTTATAGCCCAATAACAAAGGGAATTTAACAAAGAATTGTTGTTGTTGTTGTTGTTAGCTGCGAAGCCGTGTCCGACCCATCGCGACCATATGGACAACATTCCTCCAGGCCTTTCTGTCGTCTACCATCTTCTGGAGTCCATTTAAGCTCACGCCTACTGTTTCAGTGACTCCATCCAGCCACCTCATTCTCTGTCGTCCCCTTCTTCTATTGCCCTCGATCTTTCCCAGCATTAGGCTTTTCTCCAGTGAGTCCTTCCTTCTCATTAGGTGGCCAAAGTATTTGAGTTTTAGCTTCAGGATCTGGCCTTCTAAAGAGCAGTCAGGATTGATCTCCTCTAGGACTGACCGGTTTGATCGCCTTGCAGTCCAAGGGACTCGCAGGAGTCTTATCCAGCACCAGAGTTCAAAGGTCTCAATTCTTTGGTGCTCAGCCTTTCTTATGGTCCAACTTTCACTGCCATACATTGCAACTGGGAAGACCATAGCCTTGACTATACGCACTTTTGTTGACAGGGTGATGTCTCTGCTTTTTAGTGTGCTGTCTAGATTTGCCATGGCTTTCCTCCCAAGGAGCAAGCGTCTTTTAATTTCTTGGCTACAGTCCCCATCTGCAGTGATCTTGGAGCCCAGGAAAATAAAATCTGTCACTACCTCCATTTCTTCCCCATCTATTTGCCAGGAATTGAGAGGGCCAGATGCCATGATCTTGGTTTT
The DNA here is from genome assembly GCF_964194415.1 of Vipera berus. NCBI lineage: Eukaryota > Metazoa > Chordata > Lepidosauria > Squamata > Viperidae > Vipera > Vipera berus. The sequence goes on along the minus strand of NC_138206.1, from coordinate 89,525,399 downwards.
CTTAATGTTAAGTTTCAACCCAAGTTTTGCACTCTCCTTCTTCACCCGCAACAAGAGGCTCTTTAGTTCTTCTTCACTTTCTGCCATTAGAGTGTTATCATCTGCGTATCTTAGGTTGTTGATATTTCTTCCGGCAATCTTAATTCCAACTTTTGATTCATCTAGCCCTGCCTTTCTCATGATGTGCTCTGCATATAAGTTAAATAGGCAGGGCGACAGTATACAGCCTTGCCGGACTCCTTTCCCAATTTTGAACCAATCAGTGGTTCCATGTCCAGTTCTCACTGTTGCTTCTTGACCCGCATATAGGTTTCTCAAGAGACAAATAAGATGGTCTGGTACTCCCATCTCTTTAAGAACTTGCCACAGTTTGTTATGATCCACACAATCAAAGGCTTTAGCATAGTCAATGAAGCAGAAGTAGATGTTTTTCTGGAACTCCCTAGCTTTCTCCATGATCCAGCGTATGTTGGCAATTTGATCTCTAGTTCCTCTGCCTCTTCGAAATCCTGCCTGTACTTCTGGTAGTTCTCGATCCACATACTGCTGAAGTCTAGCTTGTAGGATTTTAAGCATGACTTTACTAGCATGAGAAATGAGTGCAATGGTGCGATAGTTTGAACATTCTTTGGCACTGCCTTTCTTTGGAATTGGAATGTAAACTGATCTTTTCCAATCCTGTGGCCACTGTTGAGTTTTCCAAATTTGCTGGCAAATTGAGTGTAGCACTTTTACTGCACTGTCTTTTAAGATTTTGAATAGCTCAGCTGGAATACTGTCACCTCCACTAGCTTTGTTGTTGCTCAGCTTTTCTAAGGCCCACTTCACTTCACATTCTAGGATGTCTGGCTCGAGGTCACTGACCACCTCATTGTGATTATCAGGGACATTAAGCTCATTCTTGTATAGTTCTTCTGTGTAATTTTGCCACCTCTTCTTAATCTCTTCTGCCTGTTAGGTCCCTGCCATTTTGGTCCTTTATCATGCCCATTTTTGCATTAAACGTTCCCTTCATCTCTCCAATTTTCTTGAAAAGATCTCTGGTCCTCCCTATTCTATTGTTTTCTTCTATTTCTTTGCACTGTTCATTTAAGAAGGCATTCTTATCTCTTCTAGCTATTCTCTGGAATTCTGCATTCAATTGGGCATATCTATGTTTTTCTCCCTTGCCTTTCACTTCCCTCCTTTCCTTAGCTATTTGCAAAGCTTCCTCAGACAGCCATTTTGCTTTCTTGCATTTCTTTTTCTTTGGGATGGTTTTGGTTGCTACCTGTTGTACAATGTCGCGAACCTCTGTCCATAGTTCTTCAGGCACTCTGTCTATCAGATCTAATTCCTTAAATCTATTTGTCACCTCTACTGTATATTCAACAGGGATATGATTTAATTCATACCTGAGTGGCCTAGTGCTTTCCCCTACTTTCTTCAGTTTAAGCTTAAACTTTGCAAGGAGAAGCTCATGGTCTGAGCCACAGTCAGCTCCTGGTCTTGTTTTTACTGACTGTATAGAGCTTCTCCGTCTTTGGCTGCAGAGCATATAATCAATCTGATTTCTGTGATGACCGTCTGGTGATGTCCATGTGTAGAGCCGTCTCTTGGGTTGTTGGAAAAGAGTGTTTGCTATGACCATCGTATTCTCTTGACAAAATTCTATCAGCCTGTGCCCTGCTTCATTTTGTACTCCAAGGCCAAACTTGCCTGTTATTCCGGTTATCTTTTGGCTTCCTACTTTAGCATTCCAATCCCCCATGATGATAAGGACATCATTTTTTGGTGTTAGTTCTATAAGGTGCTGTAGGGCTTCATAGAACCGGTCAATTTCATCCTCTTCAGCACTGGTGGTTGGGGCATAGACTTGGACTACTGTGATATTGAATGGTTTGCCTTGGATTCGAACTGAGATCATTCTGTCATTTTGAGGATTGTATCCCAGTATTGCTTTTCCTACTCTTTTATTGACTATGAAGGCTACTCCATTTCTTCTGAGGGATTCTTGCCCGCAGTAGTATACCTGATGGTCATCTGAATTAAATTCACCCATTCCTGTCCATTTTAGTTCGCTGATACCTAAGATGTCGATGTTCAGTCTTGTCATCTCTTGTTTGACCACGTCCAGCTTTCCTTGATTCATGGATCTTACATTCCAGGTTCCTATGGAGAAAAAATCTTTACAGCATCGGACTTTCCTTTCACCACCAGACACATCCACAGCTGAGCGTCCTTTCGGCTTTGGCCCAGTAGCTTCATTCTTTCTGGCGCTACTAGTACTAGCCCTCTGCTCTTCCCCAGTAGCATATTGGACGCCTTCCGACCTGAGGGGCTCATCTTCCAGCGTCATATCGTTTTGCCTTTTGGTACTGTCCATAGGGTTTTCATGGCAAAGATACTGGAGTGGGTTGCCATTTCCTTCTCCAGTGGATCACGTTTTGTCAGAACTCTCGGCTATGACCTGTCCGTCTTGGGTGGCCCTGCACGGCATAGCTCATAGCTTCATTGAATTACGCAAGCCCCTTCGCCACGACAAGGCAGTAATCCATGAAGGGGAAAGAATTGTTAACAGAATTCAAAAGCCTTCAGTGGGGGCATGTGTAATACCACAGCAGTGCTGTTCTCCACAGGTTGCCATGTGGCTAGATCAGTGGCCAGGACATTGCAAAGGTAGTAGGGCTATTTTTGAATCCTTGGGATAGAACAGTCCAGCAAAATTGCTGCCACTGAAAAGCAAAGAGGGGCTGGCTAACAGGAGCCAAATGGACACAAAAGAAAGCATCTTTCAGATCAATAACTGTGTACCAGGTAAGATGCAGACCTAGTTGAGAAATCAACGTATAGGGGTTAGGCACCATTTGATGCAGTGTCTCAGTGATCTGATTAATGGCTTGGCAGAAACGGATAGAGTTGTTCAGCTTTTTGACGGGCCGGATTGGTGTATTATAAGGACTGACAGTTTTTCTGAGAAGCCCATAAGCAATAAAATTAGTAACGATGGGCTTTAACCCCTGTAAAGCCTCCAGGGTAATTGGATATTGATGGATGGAGACTGGCAGCACATCAGGGTGCAAGGCTACTTCCACCAGAACTGTGTTAATAGCTTGGCCAGGGACCCTTGAAGGCATCACATTGAAATCAACAAAACAATCCAAAGACCGGGGCATTCCTCAAGTGAGGAGAGTGCCCTCAGGTGAGGAGAGTTGGAGAGTCAGGACATGCTAGGCTTGTTCAGGGGGAACTGTCAATTCAACCCGGTCTCCTTGGAAGGAGATAGTTGCTTATAGCTTAGCAAGCAAATCACGCTTTAAAAAGGGCATAGGGCAGTCTGGAAGGTAAAGAAATTGATGAGTAAGGTGAGTATCACCTAAAGAGCATTCTTTATTGCACCTGACATAGATTGGCCACTGGCTCCAATGGCATGGAACATTCCAAGGGGTTTATTTAATACTGAGTGTGATGCCCCTGTATCAATCAAAAAGGGTATTGTTTTCCCTCTGACTTTGAACTTTACCAGGGCTGCAGAGGGAGAATCATCCATAAGGGCAGGGAGACAAAGGTACCCCAGCCCCTGACCCCACCTAGAATTTAAAGCGTGGTTGTGGAGCTGTGCACAGTTGGGAAGGAAACATAAAGGACATTCCCTGCTCCAGTGGCCAGATTTCTTACATATACGACACTGGTCCTCTCTTAGGGCAGAAGACTGCATTGGACGTACTGGGGGTGCCTCCTGATGGGCCCCTACTCCTCCTTGCCATCCTCTTCTGCAAGTCCCACTTCTTCTCCCTCCCACTGGGGGTGCCCATTGTAGAGCTTGAGCCAGCAAAACAATGCTTCATTTTTCATCCTTTTTAACCCCTTTTGCTGTTATTTCTGGTCTTGATACATAGGCTTCATAAGCTACTTCCAACAATTTTCCTATTGTGTCAGCTGAAACCCCCTCCAGCTTCTGTAATTTGCACCTAATATCTGGGGTGCTCTGCCCAATAAAGAACATGTTCACCAAGTGGGAGTTTTCTGGAGGTTCTGGATCCAAACCACTATACTTCCAGAAGGCTTGGTAGAGCCACTCAAGGAGGTTACTAGGGCTTTCAGATGGCAACTGATGAACATCATAATTTTTGCCCAAATTCTTCTGTTTAGGGATAGCAGTCTGCAATGCAGTGACAATAACATCTTGGAAACCTTTTAAATATCCATAGTCTCTGCTTTCATAAGAATCAATGACCCATCTAGGGTCAGTTGCAGGACAAAGGACTTCCTTTCTTCAGCTAACTTTTTAGCAGCATTTCCTACCAGACACCTTTCCTCTGTTGTTAAAAAGACATCCAGCATGGCTTGGAGGTCTGCCCAGTTAGGGTTATGAGTTTGAATAATGGACAGAACCAATTCAGAATATTTATGTGGGGCTTCAGTGTAAGAACCTAATTGGTCCTTCCATGCATAATGGTCAGATGTGGAGAAGGGGGTATGAATCAGGACCTTATTATTGTCCCCTCTTCCAATGACTACCACCTCTGTGAGGGGGTAAATCCCCTTATAAGGTGGTGGAGCAGAAGCTAAAGCAGGAAAAGGTGGTGTGGTGGGGGTTTGCCACAACCCACAGTCTTTAAGCATCTGCTTATTCTTTTGTAAGGTCCAAAAAAGTGCATAGTGAGCTTGCTGATCATTATCCATGCCTCTTTGAGCATAGTCTCCCATGGTTTCAAAAACTCCCTAAATCTGTGGATCCCCCTTTGGGTCAAACAGTGGGCATGTCTTGGCACCAGAGAGCATTGTACTTAATTAGAGTTTCATTTTTTATATCCTGATGGGTTTTAAGCTTATCAAAGTTTCTTATAACACACTCAAGGGGGCTAGGGGCGCATCCCTTCTTTTTATTCATTCTAACAGGCTTTCCTTGGGCTGAGCCCATGTGTCTAAGTCTCACACACACCACTTGCACAGCCTGTTGGGCCACAAGAGATCATCGACCTTCCTTGCAATGTGAACACCTCTGGTCAATGGCTCAATGGCCTAGCAGGGGTCACAGGCAGTTAAGATCGGTATCATGCCTTGGCCTGGTCAACAGCGGGAAATATATAAAGAGCACCCACAAACTTCAGATTTCAACACTCGCAACCTGTTGGAGCACGAGAGTACAAGATTGGCCCCCTTGCTTTCTAAACACCCCCAACCATGGGGAGGTCTAGGTGGGGTTAAGGCCGACCCTTCTGCCCAGCTCTGGTCAATGGTGGGATATGACTCAGGGAAGCAAGCACACTTTTGCACACATACACACACATATCCCTAGGCAAGCCTGTACAATAAAGTATTAGTGTGTCTTTCCTTATCTTCAGCCCTCCTGAGTATGCAGGAACCAAGTGAAAGGCAACCAAAAAGGGAAAAAAAACTGGTTCCTCTTTAAAAGCCACAGTGGAGAGTCAAGAAGGGGGCCACCTCCAGGAAGTCCCAGAGCCTTCCCCTTTCCTAGGACAAAGCACCTCTCCTGAAAGCCTAGCTCACCAAAAATGTTGTGCAGGCTCTGAGGTGTTGCTTGATAAAAAAGTACAGAAAACCAGAAGTTGCCTTAAAGCTTTATGTTTTTATTTAGCTGAACAAAGATGGGCCCCTCTAAAAGAGAGAAAGCCCCAAATGACAGACAATCCCTATTTTTATACTTTTTGATTACATAAGCAATGCACCCAGCAAAGCTTATACACATAAGATAAAAACTTCACCCAGAAAGGCTGGCACACTATAGATAAGAAGGGAGAAAGCAGAAGTAGCTAAAATTGTTCCCTTTGGGGTATTTCCCTAAAGACATCGTATGTTCCCGGGTGGGTTGGGACATTGGGTGTTTTCCTTGCTGTCATTTCATGACCCTGCATCTATGACTCTACAAGTGCCCAAGGACATTGGGGCCATCTGCTCATATTCACAGTTCATACTTCCTATGCTGTCCCCTAATTCTGGGTCAACAATTTCTGCAGTGGCTCAGTGGGTTAGGACGCTGAGGTTGTCGATCAGAAGGTCGGCAGTTTGGCTGGTCGAATCCCGAGTGCCGCGTAGCAGAGTGAGCGCCTGTTACCCGTCCCAGCTTCTGCCAACCTAGCAGTTCGAAAGCACGTAAAAATGCAAGTAGAAAAATAGGGACCACTACGATGGGAAGGTAACAGCGTTCCGTGCACCTTTGGCGTCTAGTCATGCCGGCCACATGACCACGGAGACGTCCTCGGACAAGCGCTGGCTCTTCGGCTTTGAAACAGAGATGAGCACCGGCCCCTAGAGTCAGAAACGACTAGCACGGATGTGCGGGGGAACCTTTACCTTTTACCTTTACCTTTTATGTATAATGCAACTCCACCTCCTCTTTTGTTAGGTCTGTTTCTTTTGAATAGTTTGGATCCTTCCATCATCAGTACATTCCAGTCATGAGTTTCATCCCACCATGTTTCAGTAATGGCACCTATATTGTATAATAGTTCTTCAAGTTCACCCTGTTTGTTTCCTAAACTTTGAGCATTCGTGTATAGGCATTTAAGTCTTTTGTGGGTCTTGGGTATACTTCTTATATTTTGGGGTGTATTTGTTATATCTACTATTTTGTAAATGGGTTTTCTATCCTTTCCATACTCTGTGCTTCATTGTGTTTTTCCTTTTTTCTTCTTCTTTCTCTTTACTCCCTACCTCCTTATATGATTGGTTATCTAATGGTTTTTGCTTGGAATTAGGTTCTAAAGTTTTTGAAGAGTGCCCTCCCCCCCTCAATTTTAGTTTAAAGCCCTTCTGATAAGATGAGCCAGTCATTTTCCAAATACATTCTTTCCAGTTCTTATGAGGTTCACTCCATCCCTTGCTAATATATGTATTAGCATATACCTTGATAATATATGTAGTTCAAGGTAGAACTGTGGAGTTCTTTTTGTACTCTGAGCTTGGTTGTTTGTTTGAAGATCTTTCATTATCCAATTTAGTAACATCACCAGTGCAAGCAGAATGAGGTTTGTTCCCTGTTTAAAAGCAGCAGCTTGCCCTGCCACCAGCCAATGTCCAAGCAAGCAAGGATTAATACCAGAAAATCAATCAAGCACAAAACAACACCCTAATCAATGAACTACCAGGGTAAACTGCTTCCTCCCCCAAACCTGGCAGTTTAAGCTATTATAAACAGGGAGTAAACCCCACACTCACTGATGATTGTTACATAACTGGGTAATAAAACATTTGTGAGCAGATGCTCATGCTAAAACATGCAAAGATTTGTTAAGAATTGATGTGGATATTGTGAGCAGGACTTGCCAGCATGGCCACCTCTGTATTAGATGAGCTCCTGAGGAACTGAAGCCAATTAACTGAATACAATCCATTTTTCTAGACAAAACATTATAACAAAACATCAACACTATCCTATCTGAGTTTTTAATCATGTCTATAGTGTTGTGTAGTGAGTTCATTGCGAAGGAATGAAGACGAAGTGAGTTAGTTCAGCAATGAACATGTTTACCCATCGGGCCAGACAGACCAGTGTCCTTTGATGCACTTGAGGCAAAAGGATTGGATGCTCTCTGGCTGGCCTCTCCAGGTTGGCCCACCCCAGAGTCAGATTGTTCAGCAGAGTTAGCACAGCGGCTGTGAAAATCAGGTTGGCTTGCTCCATCAGGGGATCCATGTTGCACTTCTGGACATGACCAACTCCTCATTGCTTGTGCTGTAAGAGTGTTGAGAGTCAATGCAAGGGCTGGCTTGGCTGCCTGTTTGGGGACCTTGGGAGGGACTTATGATGCAGTCCTCACTTAGTGGCTGTTCTGGAAACCACTTTCTGAGTTGATCAATGTGGCATCTGACAACTCACCCTCCCTCCAGACCCACTTCGTAAGAGAGGGGACCAGATGATTTGGTAATTTTTCCAGGAACCCACAGATTCTCATGACCATAGTTTCTGGCCCATACCCCATCACCCACTTGCAGCCCCCTCAGGGGTTTTGGTTGAGAGGCCTCTGCTGCCACTCTGTCTGGATGCAACCTGTCATGGATTTTTAAAATTCCTGCTACAATGGCTAAGACCTCTTTGTCAATTTGAGTGTAGTTACGCTCAGCAGAGAACAATGTCCTTGAATAAAATGCAATACGGACTTGTGTTCCATTCTTCTCTAAATGACTCAAGACTGCCCCCACCCCATAAGGGGATGTATCACATGCTAAACAAACTGGTTTAGACACCCTAAAATGAGTTACAGTAGATTTAGCTGACAACAGTGCTTTTAGGTCCTGGAAGCTTTTGTCGTGAACGCTGGTCCATTTCCATGGAGCTTTTTTATCTAAGAGCCTGTGAAGGGGCTCTGCTAATGCAGCCTTGTTAGGCAGGAACGCATGGTAGAAGTTGAGGAGGCTCAAGAAAGCTTGTAGCTCTCCTTTGGATTTAGGGCTAGGTGCCAATTGAATGGCCTTCACTTTGGATTCAGAAGGGTGAATACCATTAGCATCAATGCGAAATCCCAGAAATTCAGTTGAAGAAACAACAATACTACATTTACCCTTTTTTAACTTGAGGCCTGCTTCACACAGCCTCTGTAGGACAGCTCTGAGCCTGCTAGCTAACACCTCTGTGGACTCTCCAGCAATAAGTACATCATCAAAATAAGGGCAAACACCTGGAATGCCTTTAAGTGTGTGTTCCATGATTCCCTGTAAAATGCCTGGAGCAACATTAACCCCAAATTGTAAACACTTCACTTTGAAAGCCCCCCCCATGAGTCACAATCATCTGGGCTGCAGCTGTGGCCCCATCAACCGGCAGTTGCTGATAAACCTGTGCCAAACCTAATTTTGTGAAAATGGTGCCCCCTTGTAAAGATGCCAAGATGTGGTTCACCACTGGGACAGGGTATGCGTGTTGCTTAAGGGCTTTGTTAATAGTGCATTTATATTCTGCACATATTCTAATTTCTCCATTGGCCTTAAGTGGTGTGACTATAGGAGTTTCCCACTCCCCACCATCAACTGGTTGTAAAACGCTCTGTTCTACAGACTTGTCTATTTCTGTGTCAATTCTATGTTTGAAGGCAAAGGGGACCCTTTGAGACTTAATCCTAATGGGGACCATGCTGAGATCTAGCTTGAATGATATAGGTGGGCCTGTGTATGTTCTAGGGCTGAATCAAAGTCCTCGCAAACTGACATTAGATTCACAGCTTGGTCCAGTTGATACCAGTTACTTGGATGCCTAAAGCATCAAACCAATCAAGTCCTATTAGACTCATTCTCTGCCCCCCTACTACTACGACATCCAGGTACCCATAAAACCCTTTAAATTTTACGGCCAAGGTGGCTTCACCCATGACTGAGACTTTAGTGTTTTGAAAATCAGTTAAAATTATGTTGATGGGCCTAAGTTTGGCCCATTTTCTACTGCGACTGCACACGAAATTAAATGTGTCCAGAAAAATAATGGAGACAGCTGAGCCTGTGTCCAACTCCCATATTACAGGGGATACCTTGTAGCTCCACCTGAAGTTTAATTTTGGGTCTGAGGGGGTGTCGGGCCCCAGTACGGCATACACTTCTGCGGCTTGCACAAAACCCCACAGTAAACGGCCCCTGGGCCCCGGTACCTCTCTTGATCAGATCATCTGACTGGAGCTTTGGAGGCCGGTCCCTCTGGCGAGCTCTGCAAACTGCTGCGATGTGGCCGGTTTTGCTGCAGGCCCTGCACATGGCTGACCGGAATCTGCAATCTGCACGTTGGTGGCTGCAGCCACAACCTTTACATCTAGGTAAGAGAGCTGTCTTGTAAGGAGTCTCTTGTTGCTTGCTGCTGCGGTGCTGCGTGCCAGGCTGTTTGTGTAGCCTGTCAACTTTGGCATCGTCTTCATGTGATGGTTCCTCTGAGCGTTCAGCATCCTTGTAGTGGACTGTTTCTTCACGATTTGGCATTTTGGCGGGCCAGACTGTTTGGACGGCCCCACCAGTGGCTTCGTCTGCCATGACTTCGTCCTGAGCTTCAGTGAAGGTCAGATTCGGTCTAGCAAAAAAGTTTTTGCTGCAGTGTTCGGTTTCGTAGGCCGCAGATGAGCCGGTCTCGCAGTCACTCTTCGACGTTAGAAAATCTACACAGATGTGCGGCCTGCCTCAAGGCCATGATGTATTCTGATGCGGTCTCACTGGGCTGCTGCATTCATTGTTCGAAGGTGTAGTGCCAAACAATCACCAACATCTTTGGCTGGAAGTGTTCTCCAAGCTTCTTCTTAAGTTCAGCGTAGGAGACTGTCTCCAGCGGCGTTGGCACGAACAGGTTTTCAGCCAGATCGAATGTTGCTGGGCCACACACACAGAGCAGTGTGGCGGCCTTCAGTCCATCTTCTGCAACCTGGTTCACCCGGAGGTAGTTTTCGACCTGGGACAGGTAGGATGGCCATCTTTCTGGTCGCTTAATGTCTAACTCTCACAGCCTTCCAACTTCGGGCATTCTTCAGGTCTTTTCAGCCTCCCACACCTGGTCAACCCCCCCCCCCAAAAAAAAAAACAAGGTAAAAAACAGTAACAAATCACAAAAATGGCCAAATCCAGTATTCATTCACCAAAACTTACTCACCTTTCACAAATTACAGGGAGCTCAGAGATGCAAAAATGAGCACTATAAATATCATGTTTGCAATTTGAAATATAGAAGTCTAATCAGGGCTTTCTAGAAGAAGGGAAAATGATTACATAAACAAAACATACAATTTAGTAACAAAAATATTTGATCAATTACAAAATATTAAAAAAGAGCTGTTCTGTTTAGTTTTAGTTCCTGGCAATAGGGACAGAAATCCTTTGAGAGAGAGAGAGAGAGAGAGAGAGAGAGAGAGAGAGAGAGAGAGAGAGAGAGAGAGAGAGAGAGAGAGAGAGAGAGAGAGAGAGAGAGAGAGAGAGAGAGAGAGAGAGAGAGAGAGAGAGAGAGAGAGAGAGAGAGAGAGAGAGAGAGAGAGAGAGAAGGAGAAGTATCTAAAATGTGCATGAGAAAAATCATTCCAGGTTTATTCCTTTGATGTGGACTTCAGAGTCTGCCTTCATGAAGCAGTCTGCACAACAACCAAGACTGGATTTTTTTATTTTTATTTTTTGGAATGCTATTCCACAAAATTTAGAGGCTACTTTAAACAACAAAACTGCTTGGGTTTAAATGTATGCTACCCCTTAGAGACAAACATAATTAAAGCAAATTTAAAATTCATTAAGTGAAAGAGATAAAACTTTGAAACATACACACAGAAACACACAAGCTTTATGGGTTTTTTTTAAAGCACAATGGTACTTTTTTCTGTCCTTTATCCTATTAAAAAGAAAAGCTATGGGGCCTAGTTCTGTCATGGCAAGAGCAGGCAGTTGGATACGGTAATGCATGCCTGAAGCCTTCACCAAAGATGATAAGCCTGCATGAATTTTACGAGTTTCAGTATCAAGGTTGCCCTCGCCCAAGGGATTTAAGAATAAGGGGGGAAAAAAGAGAAGGCAGATGTATGAATAACTGGCATTGTAAATCTTCACCGTGGCAACCTACAGCTAGAAAAAGTCTGTGATGGGTTCATCACTGGAGAAGAAAGCAGCACAGCAGAATGTGAGTGGATTTTCTTCAGCTACTTAATATACTGCTTAGACCAGCTTAAGTGTTTGTGAGTGTGTGCACGTGTGCACACACACACATGAGAGAAAGAAACAGAATATATGTGTAAATGTATATGGGAGAAGAGGATTGTATTTGTGCAGTTTGTAGATGAAGTTGCTGGAATTACACTGCTTATTAGCTTCAAGGGAAGGGTACACTGTGGGGAAAAAACATCATTTAGTTGTACTTTTAAGTGTCTGTTGGGGGGAAAAGGGGGAAAAAGATTGAAGGGAGAGGTGTTCCAATTTATGCAAGCACATAACACCATGAAGCAAATTGGACACTCAACAACACAGAACAAGGTCACTGCAGAAGTCACAAGAGTGGGGTGGGGTGTAGATAGCTGGAGGTAGAAAACAGATCATGATAAATAGCTTCCCATTCTGCAAAATCTGGTAGTTAATGAAAATAAGATGCATTTGAGTTCTCAGTGAACACCTGACTCTCTCTCTCTCTCTCTCTCTCTCTCTCTCTCTCTCTCTCTCTCTCTCTCTCTCTCTCTCTCTCTCTCTCTCTCTCTCCCTCCCTCCCTCCCTCCCTCCGTCCCTCCCTCCCTCTCTCTCTCATGCTCAGGTCCTGCTGATGTATGAAAGCAAAGCACTGGCTCTAATTGCACAATTATAAAACGGAAATGATGCAGATTTGGCAACACAGAGAAAGGAGGCAGCTCAATAACATTGTTTAATAACAAGCAAATAAAGCTCAGAGGGGAAAGAGGTGACGATTTCTGCTTTAGGCTCATTAAGGAGCCTGAAACATATTGTAAAAGAATGATATTTAATTATGGAATGGACTGATAATATGGAGCAGGGCCTCATTGGGAGAAATAGACCCCTGTGCTCCTAAGAGCTAGCAGTTCCCTCCAAACATCAATTACCATGATTATCAAGCCAGGGCTTTAATAAACGCACCCGCCTTAGTATTCCATCAGTGACCCATAAACAGGCCCAGGCAAAAGCAGGGGCTAAATTTATGGGCATTGGCAGCCAGGCCCAGGTGGGGGAAAAAAGAATCTCTACCACTCACCTCAGAACAGTAGTATGGAAGGAAAAAGAAAGAAAGAAAAATTTGTCTTCTGCCCTGCCAAAAGAGCAATTTATTACTAAGCGTTTGCTGGAGACAGCATGTGTTGGCCTGCTGCCTTTTCGCCCCTCTGTTGACTGTCTGAATGAGAAATGGGAGCATATTAACCATCTTATGGATTACAAAGGATAGCTTGGCATGGTCCCATCAAACTTAGTGGTGCTCAGGTGGGTCAGAAGTCAAGAGAGAACATTAGCAGCAGAGATTTAGAATATGGTGCATTTTTTCCTAACTTTAACTGCTGGGGACAGAGGATCACTTTATTTCATTCATCAAAAAATTATTTACGCTGGAAAGACATTATACGCAGGGCCATAGCATCGACTTTAGAGCAGATGAAAGCATTTCTAATAGGGTAAAAAAAGAATATTCCTCTTAGGAAGCTGCACTTCTATTCCCAAATTAATGGTAAATCATTGTTCAGCTTGCTACTTTATAAACTAGCTGCCTTCCTATTTCAAAATAACAATGAAAGAACAAAGATAGTAAATCATAGAAACAAACAAATAATATTTAATCAAATGTTAGTTCCTCTTTTACCTTTGAAACAGCCTATATACTAAGAGTCAAGCCCAGTGAATTTTATCTATTCCCAAACTTTTCTACATATTTTGCAATGCAAGTAAAGGAATGGTAGATGATCTTGGATTTTCTTTGATTTAATCTTGTGTTTCTCAATTTCAGCAACTTTAAGATTTATGGACTTACAACTCCCAGAATTCCCCAGCCAGCCATAAATAATCAAACTTGACCAATTTTTCCAAGTAAGAATCTTTTTGTTCATGTTATTTCATGTGAATCTCAAGATGAATTTATGTTACTCATGAAATATAATATTGTCTTGAAAACAAACTATTAAAGGAGAATATTTGTAGCTCAGAATTGACTTGAGGGGTCCTTGGTGCTCTCGGAGTGTGCTTGTTTTATTGCAGATGTTTCATTACCTAAACTAGGTAACATCTTCTCTACTAGCAAGGAATGCAGTTTGCTGTCAGTTTATATTCTAGTGGCTTGCCTGTCAGTGTTGGTGGGCATGGTTTTAGAGATTCTTTGGTTGGGCTGTTCTTCGGCAGTTTGTTGATTGGAGTATTGTTTACTTGATTGTTGGTCTGATGTTAACCTTGGAGATAATCTATGCTGATATGGGTGCTGATTTCTGATGGTGCTTGGGTTGTTTTGTTGCTTTTGGGGCTGAGTGATAGTCTCTTTTGTATAGTCTATAGATGTTGTTAATTCCTGTGTGTAAACAACAAACTGTGGTGCAATCTAGTTAAAGAAGGAAAAATCCTTAGCTTTTTGTGGATTGAATGTGGGATTGCTAGCCTGTGGACTAGACTTGGTTGGTTTTATAGGATGCCCAGAGTAGGAAAAAGGCAGGGTTAGCAAGCAAACTTTTTAATATTCTCAGAAAGGCATTTGTAACTTTTTCTGTGTCAGCAATCCCACTTCTTACAACTTTATAAATTAGTAGCTTGTATCATTGTTAGTATTCTAATAGCATACTTTGATTTTGTACCTTGTTTTTGATATATAAATTCTGTAAGCTGCCTAGAGTTTGGCTGGGTGATATTTCATGTTCAGTAGTCAAAAAAGAAACTGTTAGAATGGAGGGTCATTGCACCTGCTCAGTGCTTTTTTTGTAAGAAAAAAGGTGCCTGGATCTTTTGTTAATCTTTTATTTAAAAATTATACATTCAGTTCTTAACATAAATTTAATTTATTGTATTTAAGGCAAATGTTCATAGCAAATTTTACACTAAAAATTTTAAAAAAGATTTTCAATTCACCGATTTTTTAAAAATAAATTATTTACCTATCGCAAGTAGTCAATCACTGTGTACACGCACCCACACACATCAGTTATGTAACAAAATATAACTGTCACCACCTGCAGTAAGCACTCAGTGCATGACCACACGACCAATCATAAGCCGAGCAGTGCCACAAGCTAAGCAGCACCATCACACCATCACGAAGTACGCATGCATCGGACTCAACACACAAGCAGCCTGCATGCACCGTTTTAATGATTTTGCCACTGATCTGCTATGTTCAACAGAGTGATTCAAGTCCATGTGGACCAAACATCAAATTTTCAAAAGTGACTTTTAAAACTTGGAAAATCTGTCGAAAAAGAGTGCTGGAACTCTGTTCCTGTGTGTTCTATGACAAAAAAAGCACTGCACCTGCTTATTTTCAGGGTCCTTATTTTCAAAGCAATTCAATATCCAGCTATCTTTATGGATCTCCTCTAGCAACTTTAGTTCTGTATGGGAGGATGCCAGAAAACCGTTTCTTGGTCTGACAAGTATGTCTCTAGAATAGAATAGAATAGAACAGAACAGAACAGAACAGAACAGAATAGAATAGAATAGAATAGAATAGTTCATTGGCTAAGTGTGATTGGACATACAAGGAATTTGTCTCCAGTGCATAAGATACCTAGTGGATATCTCTTTTGCTATACACAATACCATATCTCTCCTCTGTTTGCTTCTATAACTATTCCTATTTCTTGTCACAGCTCTGTGAGTTCTTGGATACCAGTGCAGATGTTTCCTGGCTGTGGATATACAGCTGGCAATACGGCAGTCTATAATGGCACACCTTTTTAAGGTCTTGGTAAGCTGCTGGCATGGCAATTGCAAATAGTGCTGTCCTTTTACAGAAAAGAAATTAGGTATATGAAAAATGCAGAATAAATTCATGCTATTGATCAGGGACTGTGATGGGGAATCTAGTAGACCAGATTCCCTCAAGGGAGAGGGTGAATTCCAGAGGACAAAGAGGTAACTCAGTTCAGATAATTTGTGTAAAAGACGGTGAAGACAGCTCTCCCCTAAAAGTTCCCAGATGTAGGAAATAGGCTTATTCAGTTTGACATGATTCTGTCTATAGAAGTGAAACAACAACAAAAACTGCTTGGAAGATTTATGTCTTTCTTGGTTTGGGGGGGGGGGCTGACATCAATCTTGCAATCTTTTCCCCACATCATATATTCTGGGAATTATTAGGGAGATGCTGTCTTCACCCCTTTTTTCTCACACTATTTGAACTGAATTGCTTCTTATTTCTCTGAAATGCACCTTTTTTCTCCTGGGAATCTGGCCCACTTCATTCTATCACAAGGACCATTTGACTGACTCATCATTTATCACTAAGATATTGTATCATGTCTATATTAATATGTATATGTGTCTGCAAAACATTTGATTGACCCCAGGGTCCTTTGCAACACTGACATCTTTATGATGTGTGAACTTCAACTCCCAGCACTCCCCAGCTAGGATGCTGGCTGAGGAATTCTGAGAGTTGAAATCCACACATCTTAGAGATGTCATACTTGAGAAACTCTGTTGTAATTACTCTGTTATTAATACTAGTTGACATTAAAATGGTTTCAAACTCTTCAAAAGTTGTATGATTACTGCAGATCATTTATCACTTCTAACATATCCATGCTATAAAGACAAACCATAAATTTAAACTGGAACAGGTCTTTCCTCTTTGCTGACAAAATTTCACTTCTTGCTACAAATTAATCTCAGCATAAGAAAGTCCCTAGCAAAAAACATTACAAATTGTTTATATATACAAACACATGACAACATTAGAAACCATCCTTCTCAGTCTGTTGTCCTCCAGATTTGTTTGGTCAATACCCATAAGCCGTAGCCAAATGCCAATGGCCATATTATCTGGGGATTATGGTGACACTATCCAACATATGAGTGGTGAATAGAATTTAATAACCAGAATAAAATCTTACATTTTTCTCTTTTCTCACCATAAGAAATTCTTGCCAAGCACATACACAAACACACAGAAGAACCTTGAGCTCATGAGCATTTTGGATAAAGTTGTCCCTTCTGTTCTTCTTAATACTTGATATCTCCAGTGTAATCACGAAATAGCAGTTACTTATTTATCTCACGTCTTGCTCCTTGATAGCTACCCAGTTCTGCCGGCATGACCTCTGAAGCACGCACATTAATTTTACTTCAGTATTTCTATAGCATCAATTAATAAAAACTGACTACGTTTTCAACAAACACACATGTACTGATAAATGAGGGTCCTGACTTAATTGCTCTGTAAATTGAGAGCTCACAGTGGTGACAACAGAGAATAGTTTTAATATTTAAAAACTCATTAAATTTGTGTACATTCTGCATAATTAAAGACGCACAACCACTTTTAAGAGCTAATTCAAAATTAATTTTGAAATGTATATTTCAGACAATGGAGTTTTTGAAAAGTTTATAAAAATATTTTAATGATTCAGTAAGCCACTGATTTTTCTTTTTTTTCAATTGTTCTCTTAATTAATTAGAAGATATACAGTATATATATATATTCTAATATAGTGTATATTCTAATGCATAGAAACAATATTCCATGTTTTTGTAGTTTAGGGGTTTTGATGTTTGTGTGCTTGTTTTTTGCATTCCTACTCTGGACACAAGATGTTACTCTACTTATTTAAAAAAGTTAACTGTCAGTTTGGGGATATAAATTTGTGTATGCTGTGTGCTTCCCCCCAGTTATAGATACAATTAAATCTAATTGCAAATTTATTTATTTATTTATTTATTTTATTGGATTTATATACCGCCCTATTCCCGTAGGACTCAGGGCGGTTTACAGGGCAGTTAAAACCATGAATACAAAAAATTAAAAACAATTAAAACAATTAAATTAAATTCAAGCCCCAAGAGTAAATCTAAAACCCAGTTAAATTAACAACCCCACAGTCTGGACCAAACAGATCGAAGAGCCAAGTTTTCAGGTCCCAGCGAAATGAGCGAAGGTCGGGGGCAGTCCTAAGTTCTGTGGGTAGTTGGTTCCATAGGGCAGGCGCACCCACAGAGAATGCCCTTCCCCTGGGAATAACCCACCCTGGGAAGGAAATAAGCGGTCTATAATGCTAGCCATCCTTTCTAATCCTGGAACCTGTCCAGATAAAGCTTGTTCAGATGAAGCAAGATGTAATCTATGCAAAATTTTGCTTTCTGAATTTATATAACAATAAATTTGTTATATGGAAATGAAACACTTTCAAAATTTGCAGAAAACATATTGTACTTTCACAAACGTCGCTTTCTCTTCTTTTTAAAATAAAATTTAGTTATAGCTGCAATTCGTTTAACAGGTTCTAGAGCTAATAAGAATAACCTTCATTTTAGATTTATATTTTAGTTTGGATCTAGACCCCATATTCAAGAAATAGGGAGGTTAGGCACTAGAGTCTGTTGTGCATGTGTTAGTTTGTATTGAAAATAGGAATAAATTGTAGCTCTTTCTCCATCAGAACAGGCTAAATAAGATTTGTAAGGTTGATAATGTCTGCTAATAACTGAAATGTATATCACATTTCTTTTACATTTCTAAAATTCTAAAAAATTCTTTCTGAAACTTTTCAGCCAAAGTTCTTAGGAATGTAAAAGAAATGTGATATACATTTCAGTTATTACCAGATAGGTTTGAACTGCCATCATCAATTTTGCAGTGGCATCGATAGGACAAAGATTGCCAAGATTGAGAAACACTGAACAAACAGAAAATTTTGGTTCATATATCCTCACCACTTACAAATAACCCTTCCTCTTTAATAGTAATTTGTTTTTATTTCTCTTTCCCTATAATGTTATCTCATTCAAATCTTGTTTATCAGCATGCATTGTTCAAAGTCTACCTCAAATTATGTAATATTAAAATCAGGGCTTTTTTTCTCATAGAATGCTCAGAACGGAGTTCCAGCACCTTTTTTTGATGGATTTTTTCAAGCCAATAGGAATTGCTGCTGAGCGTGCCAAAAGACCCGACTGGCAAACGTTACACATGAAAGTTGTCTGCAATGAAGGCGAGTTGGCAGGAACTTTGCACCCCTCTATGCTGCCCAACTGCACTATCTCCTAGTTGTAAGTAAGAGAGGACCAGGAGTGGGAGGTGGGGAGCAGCACTTAATTCTGCCCTGCTGAAAAAGCGGAGTCCATGTGCACTCCTGCCTCATCCATGCAGCATGGAGAGCCTGGCACCAAAGCACGGAAAACATGTGCTCGCCTGCCTCATGCTCAACTTCTCACAAGTCAGAAGGAGAAAACGCAGTGGCAAAGAAACCCCCTCCTCAAATAACTCGCATTTGTCAAGTCCACCCTGCCCTCTGCAAGACCCTTGGCCCAATGGGGAGGCAAGGCCTGGCAGATGCAATTTCCCTCTCCACCTCTTTTTAACAGTACTCCTGAAGATACCTGGAGGAGATGGGAGCAGCAATACCATGGTGCTGTGGGAGCTGAGGGGCCTGCTCTATATGGGGGGGGGCTGTGTGGGGTGGTTGGCAGGGCGGATGCAGCACTGGCAGGGCGGCTAAGGACACTGGGCATGGAGGTGGCACGCATGGGGTGCGGTGGATGGCTGACTTCCATGGGCCAGGCCAGCTGGTGGCCTACCCGGTGCTGGACCTGCGCCGCCACCTCCTCACCCTGTGTGCCTATGTGGCTGCCCTGGAGTGCCTGGCCTGCGACACCTGCTGCTGCCTCGGACTGCCTGCCACCCTCACCCTCCCGCCACCCTGCACCGGCATCTGGCTCGGTGACTGCAAGCTCTGCGCCATCAGTGTGCATTGTGGGACACACATCACCTTTCATGGATTGGCCCTGAACTGCTACACTGACTTAACCTGGTTTGACCACATTATCCTGTGTGGCCTGGAGGGGATGGGGGTCACCTCCCTCAGCCGGGAACTGTGTCTCATGGCTACTATTTTAGTGGTTATCTGGATTCTTGCAGATTTTGTATGTCTATCTGAAGTAGTAATCTTAAGCATTTTTTTCATAAATTACTTAAGCATATGCAACTATATTTTCTCATATTTATCTAATGTTACTTTTGCATCTACTTTTTCAATCCATTTTGTTTCTTTCATTAATTCTCCAAGAATAAGAAATGTAAATTGTAAGCTCCTCATAGCACAGTTCTATATCATTGTTGAAATACACTGGGCAATTATGGACATATTCATTCATATTCATAAATAGATTAAATTGTAATACTTTCCTCCTCACCTAGGCCTGTTCTCTTGTGTGTATAATTTGAACATAGCCAGGCCATTTTTTATCAGCAGTTGTAAAGAAATAGAAACAAAATGTTTAACTTATGTATTAATAACAATTTCTTTGCAATTCATTTTCTTGTCAGTAACATGACTCCATCAAATAAACACATATATGTTAAAGGCAACATACAAAGTTGTATTAGACATCTATTATCTCTGACTGCTAGTCCTTCCAAAAAGAACTCAATATGTCATACTATATATGCAAAAGTTGTCTCCTCTATTAAAGTGCAACACATCATTATCCAAGTAGACAAAAAATAATATTCCATCTTTACTATACCCACCTGCAGTATATAAACATGGGGGAGCTATCCCACAATTTTTCACCCCTATGGCAGCCTACTATGCTGTCTTCATGATAAATTTGATAAAACAGAACTTAATGTTCTAAGTTCATCATGAACTAAGTCTGATGAAAATAACTATTTTGGCAGGGATGAATTAATAGCATGCATTTTGGGTTATAGGAGCATCTCATTCACTTCAACCAATGTGATCATATCTTTAAAATGGTATGTACAAGCCATCAATAATATGGTTGCTAATATAGGTAGGTCCGGCTTATGAGCTGTTTGTATTTAAGGAGATGCTCACAACAAATTCTAGTTTATTTGGTAAATGCCTGAAAGATGCATTACTTCGTCTAAGCCAAAAATAGATGAAAAAACTAAAGGCAATTATGAATTAAACTTGGCTCAAATCTCAAAGATTTGCCAGACGAAAATTGGACAAAACTGGAATTTACTATGAACATTTGCCTTAAATACAATAAATT
Source organism: Vipera berus (assembly GCF_964194415.1). Lineage (NCBI taxonomy): Eukaryota > Metazoa > Chordata > Lepidosauria > Squamata > Viperidae > Vipera > Vipera berus. The sequence goes on along the minus strand of NC_138206.1, from coordinate 89,504,807 downwards.
AAATTTATGTTAAGAATTAAATATATAATTTTTGAATTATATAAATAAATATATAAATAAAATTATATAAATAAAAGATTAACAAGATGAGAGTTCTGGCACCTTTTTTTAAGAAAAAAAGCACTGATTAAAATATGGGTAAATATGCTCAGATTGAAAATGTTCCAGCTATAGCGATACATAATTTAATCCCACTGATTTATTTGTTCTGCCATTGAGAATTGAAACTTATTTGAGCATCTTTATCTTCAGATGAATTGTGCCTAGTGTCATTATGATATCACAAAGAAGTACACAGCACAAAGTGCCTTATATTGTTGTAATCCCATAATTCAGACATGTCAAATTTGCAATGTACCATCATGTTGTGAGAAGTATCAAGACTGTTTTGCCATTGCTGGCAATGGGGTGGGTGTGGCTTCCAGATGACACATCCGGCCCATGGGCCGGCAGTTTGACACCCCTGCCATAATTGATTGTAAAAGAATTAGGGTAGAGCAGCACCTGGTATTCCAGTATGTTGAGCAGCAGTTTCACCTGGCTAATTTTGAGAGATGATGGGAGATGTAGTGAGAGAACTTTAAAAGGGTCATGTATTGCCATGGGCATCTGCCATGGGGTGAAGGGGCAGTGACATCATGCACATCATTGTGCAAATGATGCAACTGACATATTGCATATCATTCTTGTAATGACATGACTGGTGCACACAGACATTATGCCATGCGTAAGACCTATGAATGCTCTTAGAAAGATGCAGTGGTTTCCGCCAGGCAAATAGTCATAAATCTTGCAGAAGGAAAAAGATCATAGTAAAAATAAAATTAAAAATGGAAGCTTATGCCAGTGATGTCAGACGAAGGAGAAATCATTGTCACATTTAGTAAATTAGTATGGCCTAACCACACAGCAGCAGTAGCAAGAAGAAAAAAGAAAAAAAAAGAAAAAAGAGAAGAGAGAAAGAAAAACCCTCCTTAAGCTACAATAAAGCCTAAATGATTTCAGACTCCCATGATCCTTTGTAGTCATCTTAAAGCACTACTTTAGTGAGCTAAACCTGTAAAGTTTTCTTTGGAGCGGCTGTGACTTGATTAGATCTATTTCAGCCTCGTCGTGGTAATAGGCTCCTCTCTGTGAAACTGCTTAGCCTCTGCTCCCCTGGCAGCTGGAGAAACTGGAATTAATCAGGTCTGCTGGGGACTTCTTCAGCATCTCCGCAGGCCAGCAACTCTGGAATCATTTACTACAGAATCTTACTGTCAACTCTTTGTCATTTAGGCTTTTGATTATGCTTTCTTTCCATGGAAAAGGAAAGGGAAAAAATGGAAATGGGTGACAGATTATCCTAATGAAAAATTTCACTGCTTTTATAGGCATCTATTATCCTGCTTTGTACTTTATTTTTTTTTAAATTATAGGTGCAGAAAAGATTCAAGGGGAAGAGGGTGAATGGGAGAAAGCCAAAGGAAGCGATTAAAATGAATGAGTTACTTCTAATTAAAGTAGTACCATGCTAATAAAATTAGCTACTAAGAGTGGTTTATATTTTACCCATGTGAAAAATAGAAAATTGTGGGACTGTTTAAAAGCATTTGCAAAGTCATTGAGGTGACAGTAGGAACTTTTCATCATCAAGCATCCAGATAATTTTTTCTGGGACTTAGGAATCCATTCTTTACTACGGTGAGCAATGAGCCTTTATTTCCAGGTGACAGAAGACAGGTCCTTTGGGGATTCCTGCATAAGACAGGCCATCTTGCCCATCCCTGAATCAGCCATTGATATTTCACCAAAGCTTTCTTTATAATCTGCTTCTCTTCCAAAGTGCTGGCAAGAACTGTTGCTCAGTGCCTTTGGAGATCACTGGGCTGTAGGAGGTTTGTGTGATAAATGGTGAGGATGCCCCACTCCAAACTTACTCTTCAAAAGAGTATGTAATTTTTTTTTACTTCAGAATATTAAAAGAATAATAGTACCATAAAAATGTCAAACAGACATAGAAAGGTAACATTCAAGGGAATAAAGGCATCTGTCCCTATCCATTGTCATCTCAAGGCCATCATCCATCTTAACCAAAGGCCCAAGGAAACTGCCAGTTCCTGACATTTTGTTAGATGATATGAAAAAGGCGGAAGGAATGAGCAACCTAGCAGGTGACACAGGCAATGTGGTGTCTACCAGTGGTTGAATATCCTTCCTGCATATTCAAAACAGAATTGCTGCCTTTTTTCCTCACCGCATAATGAATATTTGGAGGCAGGCCAGGTTCATGGAGAAATAGAGCAGGAAATCTTAATAGAACTATGAACATTTATTTGGGCTATTCTATGCATAGTATTTATGTGGTGACTAGAATAGCCCTAAGCACACATTCTGGTGGAGAGAAGTTCCCTTAGGATGGGCTCTGGCACAAGTCCAAAAGCTCAGAAGACTAAGTCTCTGATCCTGGTGATCGATCCAGACTGGATCTTGAAACATTATCCTTGTTGTTGTTGTTAGTTGCGAAGTCGTGTCCGACCCATCGCGACCTTATGGACTATGTTCCTCCAGGCCTTCCTGTCCTCTACCATCTTCTGGAGTCCATTTAAGCTCATGCCTACTGCTTCAGTGACTCCATCCAGCCACCTCATTCTCTGTCGTCCCCTTCTTCTATTGCCCTCAATCTTTCCCAGCATTAGGCTCTTCTCCAGTGAGTCCTTCCTTCTCATTAGGTGGCCAAAGTATTTGAGTTTTAGCTTCAGGATCTGGCCTTCTAAAGAGCAGTCAGGGTTGATCTCCTCTAGGACTGACCGGTTTGATCGCCTTGCAGTCCAAGGGACTCGCAGGAGTCTTCTCCAGCACCATAGTTCAAAGGCTTCAATTCTTTGGCGCTCAGCCTTTCTTATGGTCCAGCTTTCACTGCCATACATTGCAACTGGGAAGACTATAGCCTTGACTATACGCACTTTTGTTGACAGGGTGATGTCTCTGCTTTTTAGTGTGCTGTCTAGATTTGCCATGGCTTTCCTCCCAAGGAGCAAGCGTCTTTTAATTTCTTGGCTACAGTCCCCATCTGCAGTGATCCTAGGACACATATATTTGCCTTCATTTTATGATTGATTAACTTTTTAATTATTTTTTTGAAACAGTATTCCAAATGTCTAAACTTGCTTTGTTGTATGATGTATAATACATGGGATAACTATTCATACAACTTTAGTTATATTAGATATAGATAGATAGATATAGAGAGAAGTGGGCGGAGAGAGTGAGTGAGAGGTCAATTTTGCCATTCCTGTGTATTATCTGATTTTGGTCTCCCTTTCTTGTATTGTTCAGTTCTATGAACATTTCAACCACTTTCCTGTTTTTGAATAACCTTTAATCAAAACAAGATATAGGAAGTGCCATGTTTATCTAAATATGGCATAGGAATGGCATCATGAAGATGTCCCTATTAGTTTATTCCAGACAGGTAATGAAAAGTACAGTCTCCAAGGCAAAGGAGATCTGAAAATTTTGCTCAGTTGAAGGCTGCATCTCTTTTTGAATGGCTTCCTTTGAATGGCTGATGGGTGACCAAAGTGTTAACAGACAGAGCCCCATAAAAACAAAGCAAGACAAAAAATGTAACCAAATCAATTAAATATTAATATTATTATTGGGGGTTGCTACTCAGGTTAAAGTAATGCATTGAATATCCATGTGGATATTCCATTCTTAATCCACTCACCAATAACATCCTTGGTACACTCACAAACATACTGTACTTACAAATCTGTGGCATACTTATAAGTAAGTAGTTGAAGAGGACCATTTCCACAGGCTAAATTGAGAAAGCTATATATCTGGAGATTTGTGAGGTTTTGGGTCAGATGAATAACAGAATAACAGAGTTTAAGTTTAAGTTTATTATATTTGTATACCGCCCTTCTCCCGAAGGACTCAGGGCAGTGAACAGGGCACATATAAAATACAAAGTACAAAAGTTAAAAGAGAATTAAATACAAAGCCCAAGCTAAAACAATAAATAATAGTGTAAAAAACCCCCACAATAAATACCCCAACATATCCCCCATCAGGCCAGGCCGGCTTGTTCAAATAAATAGGTCTTCAGATCGCGTCGGAAGGAGCGAAGGTCAGGCGCCGTCTGGAGCTCAACCAGCAACTGATTCCATAAGTCCGGGGCACCCACAGAGAAGGCCCTCCCCCTGGGGGCCACCAGACGACATTCCGTTTGAAGGGACCTTGGAATCCATTTTACTCCAACCCCTGCTGAGGTCAGAAATAGTATACCATTTCAGACAAATTGTTCTTCAATCTCTTCTTAAAAACTTCCAGTGTTGGAGCATTCACAACCTCTAGAGGCAAGTTGTTCCAATGATTAATTGTTCTGTCAGAAAATTTCTCCTTAGTTCTAGGTTGCTTCTCTCCTTGATTAGTTTCTATCCATTGCTTCTTGTCCTGCCTTCAGGTGCTTTGGAGAATAGTTTGACTCCTTCTTCTTTGTGGCAACCCCTGAGATATTGGAACACTGCTATCATGTCCTCCCTCATCCTTCTTTTCATTAAACTAGACATATCCAATTCCAACAACCATTCTTATATTATGGCGACCAAAACTGAATGCAGTATGGCCTTACCAAGGCATTGTAAAGTGATATTAATACTTCACATGATCTTGATGGGTTTTAAGATATTTTTATGGGAGAAAGTTTGCCCTACCTTTAAGCCACAACCTATTCAGTCATCCCTTGGCTAGTTCAGCCCAGCCCAGCATTATTGTTCATCTTGAAGCTAAGAAACTTGATCATTAGCAGAAGGACACACCACCCTGATATTTTTATTTACGTAAAGCCTTAAAGAAAGGAACACATATTCTATCACAATAACTTCACTTTCTGTGCAACTATAATTTATCTGGCATTTTTCAATGGTATCTTTGTAGATAATTATATGAACTCATATAAGTCTTGATTTTTTTAGACTGATTATTTTGCATAACCAGAGATATTAGAGGCAAGCATAGCTGCATACATGTAGACTGAGAAGTTTAAAAGAGCTGAATCAGATTCAGTATGCAGTGGAGGAAGAGGTGGGAAAGAAAGGCTCAAATCAATAATTCAGAAAAGAAATAACTTAAAGACTTAGGTTAGACTCTCTGACCTGTTTAATGTCATAATTGGCTGCTGCCAAATTCGTCAAACTGAATGAAATTCTTAACTAAAATGTCATAAACTTCATAACATGAGGATTTATATAATGCAGGTATCTGGCCAGTTATATATTTGTTATGTTGCATTTGACTTTTTCTAAAGTGGAAAAAAAGAGAAGGATCTGTACATGTCTATGTTCTGGAGTGTTTCAAAACTTTAGGAACTAGTCGTTATATATACGTTATATACTCAGTATATATGTGACACACACAAAATAAACAGTCATTTTTCTTATGTAATAAAAGTCAGATTTAAAATATTTTCAATGGGAAAACTATATGTTTGTGATGAATGGATGTGGCTAATGTTAAATTTGAACAGTGTGTTTTTAACAAGAATGTCGATGGAACATTTCATAATTAAGGTAAACTCCTTGAGGTCGTGTTGCCATTCAGAGATTCTAATGTTTACTCTTTAATAATTACTTACAGTAATGGTATAAAACATTTTATGGGATGCTAATTCTGTAGAACCTGCATTTAACTTTTGGGAAGAATGTAGGATGCTGTTGCTTGGATGCATTGGGATATGTGACAATTTTAGTCTATTTCCTTGTGACCAACATATAGGCTATAGTCAGTGATAGAGCTGCTGGCTCTATCAACTTGTTTCTCAAATCATTTCCTGATTTTTGTGTGGATATTAATAAAAAACAAGTCTTGGAGACTTTGGATGTCTCTATCCTGGCTTTAACCCTTCTGACCCTTTGGCTCATATTGCCCTCCTCCTTTTTTGACATATAGAACCACTATGTGTTATCTATGTGGTATCATTCTATGTGCCAGTTGTCCTTGGCTAGGAAAAAACCCAAACATTTCTCTACTAGAGAGAAAAAGGAAGAAGAGTCATTATACCAGTGCTAGGAATATTCTGTTGTTGGTTGGGTGGATAGAACAGATTTCTAAATATCTTTCTGAACAGGGGTAACCATCTCAGACCTAATCTTAGAGTAGTAACAAAACCAACTCACATCTCTCCCTGAATGGGTACATTCTGCTCCGTGAGCTGCATTGGTTACCAGTTGTCTTCCGGGTGAGATTCAAGGTGCTAGTAATGGTGTTTAAAGCCCTCCATGGCATGGGGCCGGAGTACCTCAGGGAACATCTGCTGCCGGCATCAAGCTCCCTGCGCCCTGTGCGTTCCCACAGAGAGGGCCTCCTCAGGGTGCCACCGGTCAGAGAATGCCGACTGGTGGCCCCCAGGGGGAGATCCTTCTCTGTGGGCGCCCCGGAGCTATGGAACCAGTTACCGGTTGAGCTCCGGACGGCGCCCGATCTGCGCTCCTTTCGCCGCGATCTGAAAACATACTTGTTCGAGCAAGCCGGCCTGGCCTGAGGGGGGATTGGTGGGGTTTTTTATTATTTTTATTGGGGCTTTTTACTATGTACCAATTGTATTTTAATCGGGCATGCATTTAATTATCTTTTAGTTTTTGTAAATTTCTGTGTTTTATTCTTGCCCTATACACCGCCCTGAGTCCTCAGGGAGAAGGGCGGTATAGAAATATTATTAAATTAAATTAAATTAAATATGCACATGCAGTCTCACACGGAAAAATATTGCCTTTGAGGTTCTACATGCAAGAATTTAGCTTAATAATCAATTCCTGGATGAGGAAAGAGATGAAAGGACCATAAACGGATGAACTCCACCACTGTCTGCAACCATTTATAGAGCAGGACAGCCAAACAAAATAGCCTGATTTCAAGCATGTGGTGTCACTGTCTCATCCTAGTACTACAGACAAAACTATCCTAGAGTAACTGAAAATATTGGACTGAAACACACCTAAATCTAAGTTTTGTTGTAAGTTATTGAAGCATCCGCTTATTCAGTAAATAAAGAAAATATTGAAAAATGAGATATGAAGCCTGAAGCAGTACAGAAAAAAAATAATTCTAGCTTTCTTCTTGTGAGTAACTATAGATTCCCTCATTGTTTTGGCATGACAGTAACTTGTGTTATTAAACTTTTCTCTATCAAATCTATCTCTCTATCTTTATCTTTATCTCTCTCTCTCTCTCTTTTCTACCATCATCTATAACAAGAAGAAGAAGAAGAAGAAGAAGAAGAAGAAGAAGAAGAAGAAGAAGAAGAAGAAGAAGAAGAAGAAGAAGAAGAAGAAGAAGAAGAAGAAGAAGAAGAAGAAGAAGAAGAAGAAGTTGGAAGGGACCTTGGAGGTCATCTAGTCCAACCCCCTGCTCAGGCAGGAAACCCTATACCATTTCATACAAATGGCTGTCCAGTCTCTTCTTAAAAACTTCCAGTGTTGGAGCATTCACCACTTCTTGAGGCAGGTTGTTCCACTGGTTAATTGTTCTAACTGTTGGGAAGTTTCTCCTTAGTTCTAGGTTGCTTCTCTCCTTGACTAGTTTCCATCCGTTGCTTCTTGTCCTGCTATCAGGTGCTTTGGAGAATAGCTTGACTCCCTCTTCTTTGTGGCAGCCCCTGAGATATTGAAACACTGCTATCATGTCACCCATCACCCTTCTCTACGTTAAACTACACATACCCAATTCCAGCAACCGTTCCCTTTATGTTAGCCTCCAGTCCCCCAATCATCTTTCTAAAGTCTCAACATCTTTATTACATCATGGTGACCAAAATTGGATGCAGTATTCCAGGTGTGGCCTTACCAAGGCATTGTAAAGTGGTATTAGTACTTCACTTGATCTTGATTCTATCCCTCTGTTAATGCAGCCTAGCACTGTGTTGGCTTTTTTGGCAGCTGCAGCACACTGCTGGCTCATATTGAAGTGATTGTCCACTAGGACTCCGAGATCCCTCTCACAGTAACTACTATTGAGCAAGGTACCACCTATACTATACCTGTGCATTTGATTTTTCCTGCCTAAATGTAGAACCTTACTTTTTTCACCATCGAATTTCATTTTGTTAGATTGCGCCCAGTGTTCTATATAGAACCAAAACAAACTGTACATTGTTCTTGCACAAGTTTCTATGGAGAAATCTAAAATTGATTGCAAAAATTAGGCCAAAATTGCCTTACACTAATAGCAAGGTGTTTTTTTTCCCTGAGTCCTGGTATTACCTAGCAAATATCATAGTTTGATCAGCTCTCACTTAGGGCTCTATCTGCCTTGTTATTTTATTGAAGGAAAGTTCATCTGGAAGCTTAATGTAATATCTGTTAAAATTAGATTCCCTAAACAACAAGGCTGGTTTTTTTTCTGGAGACCCTAACCAAGGGACAAAATAAAGTAATACACAGAATGAAATAATACACACAATAATACACACAATAATTCACACCTCTGTAATAATAATATATACCTCCACTTCTCAAGATTCTACAGCTTTGCAGAGTTTAAACATACATAATTCTTAAATTGGCCTGTTATTAATACTACTTTTGCTGCTATCTGAGTCACATATGTTTGATTCTTCAGTGGCATTCAGTGAGTTATCTAAAAGGTCTCTTACTGCTGCTACAGCAATATGAACCAGACTACACCCACATGAACAAAGAAAATGTAGCTTTCATAAGTTGATTTTAAAATGCATTCACTTTGATTCAACCAAGTACATCTAAAAAAAGATGAAAAGCATCTTTAGCATGCCAGAAACATCTGGTTTCGTATTTTGAGACCAAAAGGAAATTGCATGAAGTCTAAAGTCTTATGTTTTGATTTACATTATTATTGGAGAGCTGAGAATCTGCCAGTCATAAAATAAAAATTTTATGATAATAAATAAATAAGGAAAACAATCTGACAAAACATGTTATGGAACAAAGATGCATTTCAAGTTTAATTAACTGATAACAATGTTTAGGAGAGCAGAATTGTGCCACCAATTATGCAGCTAGTAAATGCATGCCAGCAATGCAGAGCTGGCCTATAAAAGTGTGATAGAAAAGAAAGAAAAAGAAAGAAAGAAAGAAAGAAAGAAAGAAAGAAAGAAAGAAAGAAAGAAAGAAAGAAAGAAAGAAAGAAAAGAAAAATCTCCTGCAGCAAAATTTGTCTAAGCACAAAGGGAAGGTATTCAGCATGTAGTAAATCAGACGGCAATTAAGATCCTCTGTGAAGATGTTTATGAGAAGGTATTTTATAGATTGTATTGCAGTTGCTGGGTTTCAAGGGTGCATTGTAAATTGCACAATTGTCATCAGTCTGACTTTCCAATATGCCTACTGCAACTGCTGGGTTAGAAATTTTCATTGTACAGATGTAAAAATGGGAAGGAAAGAAGGAGGAGGTGGAAAAGACTATGTGTACATGGAGTTGTATAAATTGGTCTTGTCTATTCCTGGTCTTGTGTTTTTCCCAGAGTGTTGCAGTAGGACCCCAGCTACAGAAATATCAGCTGCCGGAAGACATATATGATCCTCTATTTTATGGGAAGGAAGATGTGGTTCAGTCTTCTACATTGCAGGGATGTAAATTTTCCAAGTTCCCTGTTGCCTTGTTTTCTTCAACCTTAAAATGCATGTGTTATTCCATTCCTCAATAACACCTAGTGAGACGATAACACATGTATATACTACAAATAATCAGGTAAATTAAGATATTCATGTTTTTATAGTGTGTCATCATTAGCTTAGCTCAGTTCAGAATCCCAGATCCATTCCTTTTCAACACTGTAATGGCATCATTTGTTTTCAAATTTGGACAAGCACCTAAAAAAAAGCAAAAAACAGGTAGGCTATTTAACAAATAGAATATTGTTATGTTCTCATCTGAGATTCAGAATACTTTTTCCATTACTTTCAACAGTCCAACTTTGGAACTCGAATATGGACAGTAGAGCATGCTGTGATGTGTTCCACAGACAACTTTTTTATTAAGAGTAAATGCTTTGCACTCTCTTTTCAAGTTTAAACTCATATTGATATTTTTACAGGCAAAAATATAGGCATCACAGTTATAACACAATAACAAAATAATAGAGTTGGAAGGGACCTTGGAGGTCTTCTTGTCCAACTCCCTGCTCAGGCAGGAAAGCATGTACCATTTGAGAAAAATGGTTCTCCAACCTCTTCTTAAAAACTTCCACAACTTCTGGAGGCAAGTTGTGCCATGGATTAATTTTACTAACTGTCATGAAATTTCTCCTTAGTTCTAAGTTGCTTCTCTCAATTAGTTTCCATCCATTGCTTCTTGTCCTGCCTTCAGGTGCTTTGGAAAATAGGTTGACCTCCTCTTCTTTGTGGCAGCCCCTGAGATATTGGAATACTGCTATCATGTCACCCCTAGTCTTTTTCTTTAAACTAGACATACTCAATTCCAGCAACCATTCTTTATATGTTTTAGCTTCCAGCCCCTAATCATCTTTGTTGCTCTTCTTTGCATTCTGAGTCTCAACATCTTTTTTACATTGTGGTTTTCAAAGCTGGATGTAGTATTCCAAGTGTCAAGATATACTGTAATTTGAAGGGAGAGAACAGGTTTGATATTTTGATCAATCTTCAGAGGATGTTACCTGATATAATCAAATCATAGTAACAGGATCATTCATTCATTCATTCATTCATTCATTCATTCATTCATTCATTCATTCATTCATTCATTCATGCATGCATGCATGTTACTTATTTTACCACAAGGTAACTCCATAATACAGGGAGGCCATCTTACAAGATCTCCAAATATTTATTTTTGTTTAAGAATACTTATGAATGCAACTGTTAACATTAGGCAAATCAAACAGAAACAACATTGAAGTTGCCAGAGCAATGCCATACACAACAAAATAATATAAATTTCACAACAGGTCTCAAGCTCAATTAAGACAGAGATAACCTGCTCCCTTTGTGGGGGGGGGGAGTTTATATTGATGGTGCTGATTCCAAAAGTCCCTCTCTTAACCTGCTCCCTGGGTTCTGCAAAAAAAGAAAAAGGAAAAAAAACCATGCTAACCATTTTCCAAACTTTGTGATAGGACTTGGTTCATAAACTAAAACAGGTTCTTGTTTGAATGGAAGCCATGTTCCACAGTGGAAATATTAAAATACCCCAACACAATTAATTTGCAGAAAATATATTTCCTTTACCTTTATAGGAAAAAGATGAAGACATCTTACCCTCACCCTATCAGATTGTGGCTACTGCTATCATGAAAATTGGGCAGATGGATAGTGCTGTATCAAACTGACTGTTTCTAGCCCATCAGGATACTTTGATCTGCCCAAAAGATCACCCAGAGATGGTTTTAATCAAAACAGTACAGAATGTTTTATAAGGATGTTTTGACTCATTTGCCCCAAACCTTCTTCAAATGATGGAACTAATTTTTTTTCATCATCTGATTAAGATTCATGATAATGAGTCAAAACATGCCACTAGTAATTCCCAGCAGCACAGAAGACAGGATGTTAACTTCTACAAACACAAGCATGCATACAAAGAGAGACACTACATGGAACTAATCCTTCAAGCATATGGATGGGTTCATTTTCTTAATGAAAAATTTGACATGTTTGGAATATCTAGAAAGAGGAGGAAGGGAGGGGGGAAACTACATGCTACTAAACCACTGAAACCATTTTCTATTTTTCTATCGCAAAAGCAAACAAACAAAACAGACATTTATACACAAACTCACACGTAGATATCTATTTCCTGGATTATGCATTTGTAGACACTGGGGATGCAATAAGAGGAAATTAGCATAAGAAATAACCTTATGGTCTGATCCTAAGAAATAATAAGGCTACACAGCAGTTTACATAAATTAGCGTAAATACTAACACTAAGAGGCAACATTTATTGTGTTATTAATGGTCCCCGTCATGACAATTGTCTTCAGCAGATCTGTCCCAGTCTCAGCATGGCATATCTCCTTTTCTCCATGACCTTTTGAAGAACGGCTTTATCAGTCAAGAATTATATGCAGATAAACCTCCTCCTTGCTTATCTAGGGAGGATGAGGCAGATCAGCTGGGCAACAATATTGCATCCAAATCCCACTGATTTCAACAGTTGGGATGATCACCTTTTCAAACATTAAGGACAGTTTCACAAATAATAACACAGATTTTCTAAACGTTCAGAAATTTAAAAAGCTATTGTATTTAAAGCTTGACATTAGATGATAAATATGTTTTAAAAAAGGACATAAGCTCTAGGTATCTTCAGGACTGCCTTTCTCCAATGGCTTCTGCTCATTCAGTAAGACCTGGCCAGGTTGACATGCTCCCAGATCCACTGATAAAAGAGTGAAACATTTTGGGACCTCAGAGGTATCCCTTCTCAGTGGCCAAGCCTGTCCTTTGAAACAGCATTCTCTCTGATATCTGTACAGTTCCCTCCTCACAGTCTCTTAGAAAACTTGATTCTTTCAGCAGGTCCTGGGACAAGATGATTTACAACCCAATATTCAATTCTGTGTATTTTTTCATTTATGTTTTATCAATATGGTGCTTAATATTGTTGGGTTATTACTGGCCAACTGACTTCTACTTTTTAAAAAATGGTCTTGTTAATTTATTGTATGTTTCTAAGAGTTCCTTGTGTTAGAAAATTACAACTGGTTATTTCTAGTTAAGTTTCCAATAAATACAATCTGACACAATTCCTCTATCCACATCAGAGCAGACACATACATAGCACTCAGTTTGGTTAGCAAAAAGAAATGAACAAACACAGCTTAATGTTGATTTATTAAACATTGGCAAAATCAAAATCTTTGCAAAAATTCAAAATTCAAAAAAGAATTAGATACAAGGAAGGCAAAAGCAGTTTCACCATCCCCACTAATTCTCTCTATATAACTATATCAAAAGTTCACAGAATTTTCTGGAACCACTGGAAAAATACTGTCTCAAAGGGAGTGGCTTTGGGTTGTTCTAGCTTTAATGTGTACATAACGAGAGAAGATTCTTTCTGCATCATGAAAGAAACAATTTAAGGGAGAGGGTTGATATATCCAACAGCTTCAGTGACTGAAGTTGCTTATAAATCAGATGGGGAGGGGAGAGAAAGAGAGAGACCAGAATAAAAATGTTGAAATCACCACTATGTGTAATTTTTTCGAAAACAAATAGACACAATCATGTAAAGGGAAAGAAAAATAAAAAATAAAAAATGAAGGTACCTAGGACTAACCTGTCTTACTAACCTTCCCTGTCCTGAGTCAGCTGTGAAATGAAAAACAAGTGGAGACAAGCATCACCTTGCATGTAGATGCCCAAATTACTCCAAATCTCAGAAATGGGAGAAATGGTGCCAGCCTCTCTTTCCAGAGCTCAACAGGATGGATCTTAGATAAGTCAGGCAAAGTCTCTTTGAAATGCTTGCTCCCTGTGATTCTCACATCTGGGTTGCATTGTCTGTTTCCCCCTAAATGGCATTCCTACCCCTCTTTTTCCTACAACCTCTTATAATTAATTTCTTGTTTTTTGATGGTATATTTTATATTGATATACATAAAACAGAAAAAGTGAAAAAAGAAAAGGAAAAAAAGGAAAAAGAGCAGAACCTAAAAAAGAAGTCATTCTCCTTCCACCTACTCCATTTACTTGGGCTTCCACATAGGACATGCTGAAATCAAAATATAGAAAATCTACCCTTTTTTTAAGAAGTAGAAAAATTAAAAAGGACTGCTACCCTTTTATCCAGATGATCCTGTAAAAATAACTTTTCAACAACAGAGTTCCAAAACATGCCAGCAATGAGAAGTAAATTGAAAGTTGCTGGAAAAAGAATGAAGATTCATCCCTTTGTGTATCGTTGCTACCTGAGCTTTATATTGTGAATGATACAGAAGTACATTGTTATCTTCTTGTTTTCCTTCTTTTCTTGGGTCCTGCTTGCCTTGAGAAATGTAAAATATACTTGAGCATAGTAGATCTCAGGACTTTGACAGCAAAGTAACTAGGTTTCCCCCCCAACTTAATAGAAATGGAAACACACATGATAAGTAACTTAAATTTCACTTGTACATTTTGTTTTCATGAAAGCCACTAAAGGCTGATTTTGCTTAGTGTGTGAAGAATGTTTATACTGTAAATGTAAACTATTACTTTGAGTCTCTATCAATATCAGTTCATTCTGTATGTATTTATGTTTGAACATTGCCACATCTGCTGCAAATTCTTCATCAGAATTTTCAGGCTGAGGAATTCTTATTTCACATGACTCATTCAACAGAACTTTCAGCTCCACCATTTTTTTTTTACTAAAATCTAAAGAATCCAATCTCTAATTAAATTTTTAAAATTTCTGCTTCAAATTATGCATTAATATTTTTCCTGGAATCAGTCTAAAAGTTGGTACTTCATTCTTTTAAAGTGAGATCAGTATCTTTTTTTCTTATTCTTTTGGATTCAGGCTTAACTCTGCTAAAGCTGTTGGCTGTTCTTCTGCTAAATTGCCAGGCTGCTCTCCCTCAGATGAAGGTAGAATCTTATTTTCTCTTTCTTCTCAGTTGCTCTGTCACGAAAGGTAAGATACTGTTGGCAAGAAAGTTAAACAGAAAAATTTAAACTGAAAAAAAAAACCTCTTTTACTAAGAAGTAAACAATAAAATGTTTAGGTCACTTTGGAAGTGATCTAAATTATAAATGCAGCATGCCACCATAAATTTAGAAAAGTCAGATCTGCAAATGTGCCTACCATTTAACAGAATAACAGAGTTGGAAGGGACCTCGGAGGCCTTCTAGTCCAACTCCCTGCTCAAGCAGGAAGCCCTATACCATTTTAGACAAATTGGACAAATGATAATCTATCATCATCATCATCATCATCATCATCATCATCATCATCATCATCATCATCATCATCATTATCTCCCTGTTAGCATCAATAATATCCATAGGAGAAGAACATTCATATTTTCTTTTTGGTACCTTTATGGAACAGCAATCCTCACTAGATACCTGCAATAGAATAGGTAACAATATAATGTTACCTAATGCTATTGGGTGGAGAGCATTTTTAGATACAGTCACTACTTTCAAAATAGCAGAAGTGACTGGCAGGTCAAAGACTTGACCCTTTTTATTGTGTGCAATATGAGTCATGCACATTAAAACTGAGTGAGGTTTTTATCACATGGACAAGCCCAAAATTTTGAAGCCAGTGATTATCTTTGTGGATAACCCTGAGTGAATATAATGGGGAAGACAAAGATTGTAGCTTCCTTACCCAAGATCAACATGACTTGGATCACTACTTGATAAAAGTTGTGGTCATATTTGAATATTTCTTATGTAACAGGCTAAAGCAACTTCAAATGCATGTTAGAAACATAAAATATATCTAAAACAAGGAAGTAGAACTGAATAGAAATGAACCTGAAATATTTTTTTCAACTCTTTTATTAAAAAGAAATGTGTGATAAACCAAACAAATTACTTCTGCTTTTGAATCTTGGATATTCTTTTACTATCTTTTTATGAATTTGAATCTTTCTGAGAATACTGACATTACAAATAAAAGAAACACTGTATGTCTATTACTTTTGCATGTATAGACGTTGATTGAGATTGTAAACATAGACATCTACCATTGTATTTCTAACTATTTTTCCATAATACTTGCTAAAGGTATTTATTACTTCCACATCTTCTATATTATACCACAGTTTTGTTTTCATTTATTTTGCACTGGCATATCTTCTGACATTGTCATCAATCACTAACAATCAGTGGTTGCTCTATTTTAGTTTGGACCAGAAATCAAGTTAGCTGTGTTAAGATTTTACACTTAATAAGTAATCATAGCATTACAGGACCGATACTGAACATCTTAGTTTTTTAAATATTATAGTAACCCAGGTTCTTCTTCTTTCAACCCTATCTCCATGACTAGTCCAATCCCTTCATCCTCATGGGACTATAGATTCAATTCATTGCTCTCCTCAAATTCCCTAATAAGACACAGGGACCTGCAGACACATACTGCCATTTTATTATTGGTAAAACATATAGATCTTTTGGATAAATTTGATTATGTCTGTCCACTTTTGATTCTAATGACAAGGGATGTGGCAAAGTGAATGTGTTGAATTAAGATTGAACTTTCTTTAAAGCCAATTAATTTTTGTTTAAGGCGTTTCCCTGAGTACTTTTCTTTGGACATTAGCACAAATTCTGCTGCTAGGCTCTATTTCTTTACACAAATCTATGCCCATTTATCAAACATCATCCATCTATGTTTGAAAATTAGGTATGTTATCATATAATATGCCCAGTTGATATTTTCTTTCTTTTTTCTTTCTGCTTCTAAATTCAGAATAGCACAAAGTGACCAAACTATGAGCAGCTGCACTCCATCATTTACATGGCAGTGATGTATGTATTCATGGGTCTCTCATCGGTGTTTTCATTTCTTGAATAATGTATATTGGGTGGGGCGAACTGAAGCATACTGATTCAAATGTCCTCTTTTTAAAACAATTCTGAGCACTTAAAAGAAAATGGATGAAATGAAATGATAGGGTCACTTGGATTTAAAATAATAGATTGTACAGTTCGGTTATATTAACTAATAAATGCTACCATAGATTTTGAGACCATAGTTGGACCGCTGAAGATCCATATTTAAAAATAGGCATTTTGTTACTACATGGAGAGAAACATAGTGTTCACAAGTGACAGGTTGTACATGACATGCTTAGATGATATCTGTGGATTACCAAAATTGCTCCTGGGCAAGTTCTCATATGAGATATGATTTTGTAATATTTCAAGTATTTTTAAAATGGAACAGGATATCCAGACCAAGGATCTTAAATAGTAGCTGAGCTCTGCAATTGTGTATCAACTCTTGTTTGAAATATTCATCATCAACTTGTATGGAATAGATATGCTTCATTCTTTTCTCATGTATTTACTATATTTCATTGGGAATATATTACCTCAGTAATAACATCTCAATAAGAAATGGAACATATTACTGGTAGTATCTCAATAACATAAATAAAATAGGTATATGATTTAAAATCCTAGAATCCTAGAAGTCTGGCAATCAGACAAATCAACCATCAACAGGCATATAGAGATAAATAACATCTACATATCATTCAAAAGGGATGATCAAAAAGCTAAAATACCAGAACGACTCCTGGCCAACAATCAACTGTCAGATAAACAGAGATTAACACCAAGAAGTAAACAAGACCCTATTTGGAGCTGCCAACTCAGACAAACCATAAGCAACAGACTAATCATGGAACCCCCAAGAATACTCCCACCAACATTGTCAGGGCAAGCAACTAATATATAAAATTAGAGAGACCTCCTCACTCCCTTCTAGCACTGATGATGCTACCTCAGAGAGCATCAAGAATCTCACAGCTCAACTCTGAGCTATAAATATTCTCTTCTATTAGTAAAATAGGTGTCTTGACTTGAGATATTACTGGGATTGTAAGTACTCTTGTAAGTCTCACATTATAAGATCACCTAGAACTGTCTACCACAGGCAGCAAAAACTCATAAAATCCACAACTAAGTCTGGAATAATTGTCTGCGCTTGCCGCCAAGGAAAATTTTCTTCAAGTTTCTTCCTTCAAGAAATAAACTGTGATGTTTGTCCTCTTTATCTACTAAATACAAGAAATTACTGAAGCAATATCATTGCCATTCTGGAAAATGGCTCTCCTGGATATATAAGATACACCTCATAACTTTTAGTCTTTGGCTGTAGGAGTTGCAAAATGCATTAAATCCACAAGCATAGAGTCCTACCATTTTTAATGGAATGGATATCTGCAGGTAGAACCTGAAAATCTGCAGTTAGAAACTGATTCCTAGCAGGCTAAGGAATCTTGAAATCACAAACTACCACTGAGACATCAAGCATAACAGTACTTTTCCATTTTTAAGAGATAGATTAGGTGGAGCAGAATGAGAACAATTGACAAGAATCTACACATCCCTCCCTCCCTCCCTCCCTAGAATGTCTAGCATCTGTATTTATGAAAACAAAAACCTTGTTTTATAGAGTAGTAATTCTGCAGATTTGTTACTGGAATACCATTTAAATTAATTTAAGTGTTTATAGGTGTTTATTTTAAATTTCAGTTCAAGTGAAAATTTGCTGGCCAAGAGCAAGCAGTTAATAAAAATGTGCACAATGGAAAGTGTTTGCTTTCAGTTGAGATCAAAGAATCTGAAGTAAGCTGGTTGCCATTTAATTGTATAATAGAATCCACCTTCATGGATTCCTTTTCAAAGGCAAATATTTTTACATGGCTTTGTAGGATACATTCCTGATTCCTGTCCTATTCTTTGCTGCACCTTCTCACATAGACAATTGCTTGAGGTGTTCTGAATATGTGGAAGAAATTTGAAGTAATCCTTGGCTTTCTGGACAGATCCAAGTTCATTCAAATAAATCATGCTTCTTCCTATTTTCTCAGAAAGAGAAAAGGGAGCTCAGAATGGCTGACAGTGCTGTAGAAAATAAAAAAGTAAAAACAACTCAGAGTTTCCCCCCACCACCACCAAAATTGGTTAATGTAGGTAGCAGGAAGTTTCTAAGAAATAGAGAACTATGTAGCGGAAAAGAACAATAGGTATAATATCTATTCCAACAATAAATTAAACTAAAAATACTATCAAGATAAATTCAAAAAAAATTCCTAGCAGTTTGAGAATGTGGTGGAAAAATAAAAGTTTCTTTTCTCTGAGAAAAGCATTTTTAGAGACTTAAAACATAGTTTGGAATAGAATTGAAAATCACATTAACAAAAGAAACAACTTCCTTTCCTTAAAGTTATGAAATTTAATTTTGTGCTTTATTAACCATTTTCCCAGGTATTGATGTCAAACTGATTGATCTGTAGTTTTCTGGATTCACTTTTTTCCCTTTATTAAGATAGAACCATATCAATTCCAGTTTTCTGGCAGTTCCCCTTGTGCTCCAGGAGCTCTGAAAGAATTTTCTCAGTGGTTCTGAGATCCTATCTGCCAGCTCCTTTAGAATATAAACCAGCTGGTCTCAGTGATTTGAATTTGTCCAAGATGGATAGGTATTTTCTTACCAATTCCTTGCCTATTGTGACCTGCATTCCTGTTCTGTCTCCCATGATGCTAATTTGGATAGGTTAGATTTTTTTCCCTTTTGCATGAACACAGATACAAAAAGGAATTAAGCAATTCTGCTCTCTTCCTGCTGCTTGTCACCTTCTTGGCATCTTATCCCATTGATAGAACAATTATTTCTTTGACTTTTTTCTTCTTTCTTATTTATATTATGTTACTTATTTATATTTGTTCTCTTATTCTTTCAATTAATTGTCTATTTATGCTGGTTTATACTCTTCAGTAAAATATTTAAGAAAATAATAGAGGCTGTATCTAGTGTGGCCTCTCTAATCGAAAATGCCAGTAACATTGGGGGCTCAGATGCTGGTATCCCAGGATTGTTAGAGCAGTTTGGCTCTACAACTTAGATCCCTTACACATAAGGTACACCTTCTTCAGACAGACAACAAACACTACTGTACTAGAAAATCTTGACATCTACTTATCCCTCTCACTAACTTTCTGAAGATGTTAAACAGGAACAAGGTATTTAAATGCATGTAAACAAACACAGCCTGAAGCATTTTGCTGCCTGAGGCAAAGAACAAGAGAGATCAGACTATCCTTTGAAACTTCAGTATTAAACTTCAGTATTAAGTTGCTACTACTTACTGATCCTCAAAAGCTGGCACTTCACTCTGGCTAATGGTAAAGCTTGTCCATCACATAAAGGGCACAGACATATTGATATTTGCCCTATCCATCACCTCCATGTGAACATGTCTTTCTCTTCTAAGTCCATAATCATGGGGGTTGGATGGCAATATCTGAGTAGGGCTTGCACTCAGGTTGAGTGTGGTATGAATATGTCCCTCAACAAAGTACTGTAGGTACTGAAGAAGCAGAACTGATGTGCATAAAATTGTTAAAGGTGGGGCCTCATTTATTTACTTATTTGCCAAACTTTGAGGATTTCTGTCTTCCAAACAATTTTGGTAGTTTACTATTTAAAAAAAACAAACCTATAAAAATATGAGCATTTTCATACACTGATTGAAACTTGATTTTTATCATGGTTTTGGTCATAAGTCTGAACTTTCTGCAGACGTTTTTGTGTGCCAGTTTATCAGCTGTTTGTGACCCATCCTTTCCCCATAATTAAGGCAATGAATCAGAATTTATAGTACTTGTGCTTACTTTAATCCTCAGATGACTGCTGTAGCTAACTCTTGAACAGGATTAGAAAGTACCCTTTGAAGCCCAAGAGTCAATCCCTGGTGCCTTAACTATTTCAAACTAATAATGAGGTTTTAGAAGTATAACCTGTGAATCTTTGCTAACTTATTTAAGCTTTTGCATATCTTATGAGTATCAAGCATATATGTATGAAAATAGAACGGACAACAATTTTTAGTATTTGAATTTCACAATGAACTAAGGATTCTCCCTAGGAAATGTTTTGTTAAGGAGTGGAAATATGTTAAACTTCAGTTATAAAATGTATCCCCCCCCTGCCACAATAAGGAATCTAATCAGCTAATCTATATACCTGGAAGATTATCTCTGATCAACCTATCACATCTCTCTCTCTCTCTCTCCCTCC
Source organism: Vipera berus (assembly GCF_964194415.1). Taxonomy (NCBI): domain Eukaryota; kingdom Metazoa; phylum Chordata; class Lepidosauria; order Squamata; family Viperidae; genus Vipera; species Vipera berus. The sequence continues at coordinate 89,484,077 of NC_138206.1, read as the reverse complement.
CTCCTCCCTCCCTCTTTCTCTCTCTCTCTCCATTTATCATATGTTTACTGTTGTTCTATGTGGGGGTTTTTCTGTCTGTAAAATATTTGTGTATTTTAGTTTAATTCTCACAAGAATTAACCTCTGGGCAAATAAATAACTTGAGGCCGGGGAGATGACAGAGCTGCTTGAATGTCCTTGGAGGCACTCGATTGTTTTGTTTGCCACAATTTGTCATTCTCTGCTCAGAGATATCAACAGTTTTTAGCACACAGATCAATATTCTCTTAACCCAGACCTAATCTAAGGAGAATTTCCCTGTGTTTCACCTTGGCCTGCTCCTGAGTGCCAGAGTTGCCCTTTTTTCAGCAATAATTTTGTCTGTGTAAGACAGCAATTTTTCATTCTTTGGTCAAAACTAGTGACAAAAGAGGGAATAATGATTCCTGACATATCAAATGATAGATTTGACACATAGCATGCTGGAGCTTTTACGAGCCAAAGTAAAAAAGACAGATAAGTTTTCTAATAGCTACCTCTTTTCCCTTCTCCTTGCTGTACCTAAACAGTCTGTGCAATATTTTCCTCCCCTGCTTCTCACACAGCCTCTCAGTCTATCCAAAGAAGGACTCCTACATAGGTGGGCAGGAAGCAATGAAATGCACTCTACACTCCAGCCCAAAATAAACTTTTCCCTGTCCTATAAAATGATCAATCTATGCCCCTTTCCCCCACCTCCCTTCCTGAATGCCAGAGATGCTGTACAGCATGCTGCTTGAGGAAACATTAACAAATATAGCCAGCGCGAGGGAAACAGATGGAAGTAAGAAATTAAACCAGCAGAGATCTGGAAAGTATTCAAAAAATAGAGTTTGTAATATGGGAAACAGAGCTGCTCTTTAATTTCTTTTCTTTGAGGAGGGGTGGGCAATTATGTCCCCAAGAGTATTTGGGGGGAATTCTGACAAGGCTTGTATTCTGTATTACCAATGGTATCCAAAGTCTGCAAATGATGCACCATTAAGGCCATTAAACTAAGTAGTAGGGCTTACTACTGAGTAGATAAGCAGAAACATTTATTTTTATTTATAATAGCTGTATACTACTGGGAAAGAGGAAATGTGATCCTCCTAATGTTGCTGAGTGACAATTCAGTGCCAGATAATTTGGCTAATAAAAAGGAAGCTGGGACTTGTGCATAAGCAACAATCAGCAAAGGACAGTCACCTCCCATTGGTAGTAAACATATTTAAAAACATCAGAAGTAAATCTTAAGCAAACTATTACTGCATAAAAAAGGATAATATGCTTATCTCCATTGATGCTAAACATGGGCATCTAGAGAGGCTATCAACAAAGTTAGTAGAATGGACTCCACCACTTTGACCTTTTTAACATCTTCTATGAATTCCTGTGATTTTCACAGCCCAGTTTTACTTTGGCTAATTTTAACCATGAAACTAAATATGTGCTCAAATATATCTCTTATGCCCCTGTATCATGATGGAGAAAATCTATATATGTTGTTACTAAGAGTCAACCTCAGTTTGATGCCATGTAATCAGTCAAATCAATCAAAGTCCTCCATGGGTTGGAGAAGTCTGACAGGTTGGTACAAAGATAAGTCTTCTTTTACACTGCAACCAGGTAGGATATATTGTCTCCATCTCTGTTTTGATGATTGTTTTGCCTGCCATATCAAACTGATACAAACCCTTTTATCTTCCTTCCCTTTCTTTCTCTCTTTTTAATTGCACTCAGCTTTTAAATAGTGCTTCAGAATTTTTTTTTAAAAGATATCAGGTAGGGGCTAAAAGATAATTCAAAAATATTTTTTAATCAAGGAACCAAACAAAAGTTAATATTGTAAGCTAGTACTAAAAATTAAATTTAAAAATGATTAATTTTCTGATATGTTGTTCCCTTATCACTGTCTTATTTTAAATGGTTGATTTTTTAAAAAAAATATTAGTTGGTTTGTTTGGTCTCCCATCAATTAATTTAAAAAAATTGAAGATTTTTTAAAATCCAGTTGGAAAGGCAATTAGCATTTTCAGTCTGTTTTAAAACACACATTATATTAAATATGCTGCAAAATCAACCCTTAATAATTTTGGCCCCCAGACCTGGCACAATTCACTATTATTATTATTCCCCTATAGTTTTGTCCTGAAGCATATGGTCATATTATAAAATAGTGACCTTGTATGTCATTTTTTCCCCCATTGTTTTGAAGTGACTTGTTTTGGTTTGCTTTGAGGAAAAATCCAATGATCTCAATGCATGTTAGTGGCTGATTAGCTTGACAAAGTTGACTTATCCTCCCAAGTACTTTTAAAATATTAAAGCTTTTTTGCACATTTTACATGAGGTAGTAAAAAAACCCCTGAAACTGTAGCTAGATTAATTCTATCCTTTGTAATGGCTTGCTGGCCATTTTTAAATTTGATCCAATAACATAATAAATAAAAATTATTCAAGAAGAATGCTGTATTTACAAGGTCATTGAAGATCTGATTTTGATGTTTGCCACTTTGCATTTATAAATACCAGAATCTTTAAGGCCTTGTGGCTTATTCCTTTACCTTTTACAAATGTTTACATGTTCATGCTACACATAAGGGAAACATTATGTGTATAGATCAAATACATTTTGATTTCCTCTAACCTAATTTTTTTATCTTAATGAAAAACATTTTTATTATAACTATATACTTTAGCATATTCTGGAGGATCTTTCTTGGGTCTAATGTTTCAGTTAGCTCTGGTATTAATAGGAAGTCCAGTAATAATAACAATAATGATGAGTTAATAGTGTGATTGTGTCCTTTTTCCCTTCTCTAGAAAGACCTCAAAGGGAGAAAAGACTCACCAAAGAATAAATGGGCTAAAAGCATAATCTGGTCATGTCTCCAACCTTTCTTTTCAAAAGTATTTTATTCTAGTCAGTGATTGATCATTCCTATTAGCACCAGGCAGTACTTTCAAAGACCTGAATGCATTGATCAGTAAGTTGAATCATTCTTCAAACATTATCATTTTTTTAAAATAAGAGATAAATAATGTTCATGTGCATAATATAGATCAATGCTTCTTTTATAATACTGTATGGACATTATTCACTTGCCTGGAAACAGTTGTTGTTGCTACTATTATCTCTTTGCATCAGAACTTAGAGAGGGAGAAGTTGAAAGAAAATTTGGAACTTTGTTATTACATAAGTTGATAGCAGTAAGAATCTTGTATGCATAAAGATCGAAAGACTAATTCTCACAATGGAAAAGTGGATGATGGAGCTGATAGAATTAGTGGGGATGGTGAAACTGATTGTTTTAATTAAAGAGAAGAATTTGTCCAGTTTTGTTTCTACTTGGAAACACTTGGGATTTTTTCTTGAAACTGAAAAAAAAGAAACTTAAGTTCTTATAATTATTATCTTATGCTTTTATTCTTATAGAAATGATTTGAAATTTGTGAACTGTAAAACAAATGATTGAGATTTTATTTTTTATATTTTACTGCACTGAAAAAGTCAGAAATCACCACTTGCCTTTCTCTCTCTTCCTCTCTCTTTCCACTTTTTAATTTTTTTTTCTCTCAGTTGTCAACGCTGCTAACATTGAATGTTATTGCTTGACAAGAGATGAAGAAGTAGCCATTTCATATATTAAACTTGTGTATTGGTTTAAAAGATTGGATCAAGGTTGGGAGCGGGGAAGAGGAGGATTGTTCCTCAAGGCCATCTGAAATTAAAGAAGATAAGACCTTGGCGGGTTTTCTAACGGAAGGGAAACTGATTCTTTAAATTAATTGGAGAATATGATTAATGACAAAATGAGAAAGGTGGAGAATTGTGTTTTAATATATTGTGCAAGGGGGCGGAGATTTCAGATTCCAGCTTCCTTTGAGCAAGCATTTGCCGGTGTATTAGGCTAATAAAGGACTTTTAAGGTAAACAATGCCTCAGAGTCACTTGAAAAGCCCATACGTCGGAAACTTGACATCAGTTTTCTAACTTTTGTTTATTCTGTATTTTTATTTTATAGTGAAATAGTCTACATGCTGACAATGAATGGAAAGAAAAGGCTGTGAGAAGGAAAGGGATGAAGCATATATTATTATTATTATTATTATTATTATTATTATTATTATTATTATTATTATTATTATTATTATTATTATTATTATTATTATTATTATTATTATCCTAATGGCTCATTGCTTAGTGGCAGAAAGGTATCTTATATACTGAAGGTCTCTGGTTCTTTATTCTGTCATGTTCAGACTGGCTTGGAAAAGATCTGCATCAGCGGTTAGGGAGCTGCTTTATTCCCTTGGCGAAGTTAAAAAAAACAACAACTTTAAACTAAATAGTGCTCTCTTTTATCATTTTTGGATAGCCCAAATCAAGGTCAGTGCTGAAAGATAGGCATTTTATGGATACATGTTTCTGATCTAGGAAGACATAATCATATCTAATATTAGGCACAAGAAAGTCCTAGGTGTTACCCAAGTGGTTTGATATTTTGTTGTGGTTTGGGGTGTTTTTTTTGGAGTGGTTATGATTTGGATAAGCACTTTCTTTTTCCAGAGAAGACATATTAAGGAATAAGCATTAAAGTCATGTTGAGCCATGACTTCAGTGTCTCTGTATCAAACCTTAGTTTATTTATTTTATTTATTTATTTTATTTAGATTTATATACCGCCTTTCCCGAAGGACTCAGGGCGGTTTACATGGCATTTAAAAAACAGTCAATACAAACGTTAAAACAAATTAAAAGAGATTAAATAGAACCCTGAGAAAATTAAAACCCAGTTAAAATTAAAATTAAAAATATTCTCAGCCTGGGCCAGAGAGCTCGAAGAGCCAGGTCTTCAGGTCCCGGCGGAATGAATGGAGGTTGGGGGCAGTCCTAAGCTCCGCAGGCAGCTGGTTCCACAGGGCAGGCGCACCCACTGAGAAGGCCCTACCCCTGGGTGTTACCCGCCGGCAGTCTTTAACCGGTGGCACCCTGAGGAGACCCTCCCTGTGGGAGCGCACTGGACAAAGGGAACTTGATGCTGGCAGCAGGTGTTCCCTCAAACATCCCGGACCCTCGCCATTTAGGGTTGAATCTTTTTCTTCTTGACCTTCAGAGCAATTTTCCTAAAATACAGGGATCCTCTCTACAGGTAAATATAAAGTGTAGTATTGATGGATAATTGATTGATAGCTAAAAAATGCCTAATAAATATAAAGGCTAGTTGTTGATAACTGGGGAACAATCTACATAGAAGTTCTATTCAAATTGTAAATAAATTTAGAGATTACCTTGGAAAACATATGAAAACAGGTATGGAGGGACTTGGAGAAAAGATTGAGTGTGAGAAAGAAACCCAAAGTAACTTTGCCTTGATTTTGTTTAGTATAGGATGGGAAAGAGAAAAAGTTGGAGGGGACTTAAAGATTCTGTTATTATACCCTTCATCAGTAAAAGAGTATTTCTGAAATCTCTGTGATGTCTGATTCTTGATATGGCCTACCTTGGAGGGATGATAAAAAACACAGAAGTTTCCAGTCATAATGGGTAGAATTTGAACTTAAGTTACCAGTGGGATGAATAATTTCCTTTCCTTCTACAAAATCGCTTCTTGCTGCACTTAATTCCTTCTAGTGACAGATGGATTGTCTTTATGTGGGAATGTAACAGCAGCTGAGAAAATTGTAAGAAACATAATTCAAAGGCCATTCCTCTTTTCAGTAAGCATCAATCCTCTTTAGGTCAGCTCTTTGTAACAGGTTATGAAGACAAAGGTACAGATAATATTAAAATGTCAGACTTTCTAACGATGATGGCAGTGACAATTACATATGCATTCTTGCCACATTATTTCCAATAAAAAGAATAATTTGAATGAGTGTAGCTTTGGAAATCTGGATGCTAGTACTAATTAATAAATTAATGCTTAATTTTTATAATTTACCTTCTGAGATAATAAGTAGGTATATCAATACTCTAATATAAATAGAAAAGGCAAAAATGTAACTTTTCAGAGAAGCACATTGGTAAGGTATGTGAATAACTCTACCAAATTATAATATTAAACAAGAAAATTGACTTTTTTAAAAAAATCCATGATTGTGTCAAGCAGTATTTTTTTTCCTGTTTAAAAGACAAGCTCATAAAATTCAAGTCATATACACAAGTGAAATTAAACAGGAGAACTCATTCCTAAATAATTAGGGGGACTGTGGTATTATCAGATTATTATTGAAAGGAACATTTTGTTCTCATATAACACTTTGAAGAAAAAGGGTTAAAATCAAACTTCAAAGTGAGTCTCCTATCAGCCATAAATGCCTACTAGCAATATAGGTTAGGCCTATATTTTGTTCTATGACAGCATTTAGATTGTATGCACCCATTTGGATGCCAATTTAAAGTTATAGTTAATTGCTGGTTTAAATTGGAGTAAGTGCTAATAAAAAATGTTGGCTGTTGCAGTTTGAGGGAGGAAAGGTCCTGGGGATGGATAAGGAAAATGAGGTGCAAATTTAGAAGGGTTTAGTGTCTCATGTGAACATTCAGTTTCAAGCAGAGATGCAGAGCTCAGTAGAGAAGAAAATTTCTGATAGTTCATAGCCATAATTAAGAAAGAGGGGGCGACACTTTATGAGAATTATTTCTGTGTCAATTCATGTCAATAAGATAATGATCCAATAAACTGGGGCATCTCTGTAGAATTTCTTAAAATCTCCCAACCTCACTGTAAGTTCCAAGAGATTTAGGCAGGTGGGCCTTCTGAGATGAACTCACATCCAACGTGCACGCAAAATAAATAGGTGAAGATGTGCACTGAATATGGCCACCAATAATTACAGTACAAGTTCAACTTTCTCTTTCCACTCAACATCCATAAGCATTTACTTTATGTGGACAGTATACAGTATGCAACATTGCCACACAATAGTTGTCAAAATTTTGAGTTATGCACTTTTCTTCAAACAAAACAAAAAAAGTGGATAATAGAAAAAAAGAATAGAAATGTTCAAAAGTTAGGCTCATATTATGACTGAGGCCTGCAGGTTTATAGTAATAGTAGTGGCAATAGTAATAGAAACTTATAGAAGAAATATATAAATCATTAAGACTCAGTAATCTTTAGATTAAATTTGGATGAGGTAGCTCAGATCATGCAGAAGCATGTCTACAACTCATTAAAGCAGGCTTGTCTTTTTCTAGGATAACATAGTTATTGGTGTGAGGCTTCCACTGTGAATACATGATTTTAGGAACATATATGGCTGTTTGTTTAATGTGTCTTGGGGAGATGCAGTGTACTTACACCTTCATTTTTCAAACTCTTCTGAATTGAATATGAACCACTATAGAGCCTTATGCATAACAATAAAATAATGGTTGTCTCCCTTGTCCCCCACTTCTGAAAATGCAAAAATTCTCTGCATCTGAGATTTGTCTTCTTTGAGGAATGAAGGACAGTTTACCAGCCTAGCTCAGAGAAAAAGAAACATGGTGATTGTCCTTGATTAGCAAAGATTAGCAAAGATAGAGATCAACTTTACATACTGAGTTTTAAACATGTAGATTTATTGAAGTATTTTGCTTGGTGCTAAATGAGCTGCTGTCACATTATGGCTAAAACTGGTGGGTATTGAATGGTTTGGGCTTGTGTTTCTTAACATGAGCAGGAATGTAGATGAAGAGGATGCTTGAGTTATGCTTTTCTATTCTATATATTCATCACCTTATATAAAATAGGAAACTGCAGATCTACCTATTACTCCCTACAATTAGATAGAAATACTTTTGGTGAAGAAATTGGTCAATCACCTCCTCTAGAAGTAAAAATAATGTTATTCACTACCCCCAAAGACATAAGTAAAATAACAAGTTTTGTACAGAGATTTAGTAAAATGACAGCAGCTTCTCTATTCTTTGGGGGAAGATCTTAAAATCAGACCACATAAAAGAAAAAGCTACACATTCTCTGTTGTGGTTCCTTCTAAGAATATAATATTTGGCATAATTAATAGGAAGTCCCATTGAACTCAGCAGGACTTACAACTAAATAAGCAAAGGGTGTCTTTATTATTAGCATTTTTATTGGTTTTCTTCATTTAGCAAACAAGACAGATTGGAAGAAACAGGAAGGATAGAAGCTTTGCATGCAAAAGGTCCCCAGTGTGTCCAATTAAAAAAAGATCTTCTGAAGCAGGACTTGGACATTGTTTTGTCTGAAACTTTAGAGATCTAGTTTAAGTTGGAAAAAAAGAACAGTGGGCTACATAAGGACATATTGGAGCAGTTTCATATCATCTTAAATGAAGCAGTTGTTCTTGGTGCAATATGTAAGCAGTGCGATATACAAAAATTGATAAACAGCTGCATAGACTTAAACTGTAACAAAGATGGGTCATGTAGCTTCTGGTTGTTCCTGAATTCAAACTATTGTGAACCCAAGTCAGTGCAGCCACTGGTAGGGGATAATGGGAACTGTGATTCAGCAACATTTTAATCAGAATAGAGTTGGAAGGGAACTTGGAGGTCTTATAGTCCAGCCCCCTGCTCAAGCAGGAGACCCTATATCATTTCAGACAAGTGGCCGTCCAGTCTCTTCTTAAAAAACTTGAGTGATGAAGCACCCACAATGTCTGAAGGCAAGCTGTTCCACTGGTTAATTGTCCTCACTGTTAGGAAGTTTCTCTTTAATTCCAGGTTGCTTCTCTCCTTGATTAGTTTCCATCCATTGTTTCTTGTTTTGCCTTCTGGTGCTTTGGAAAATAAATTGACCCTCTTCTCCTTGTGGCAACCTCTCAAATATTGGAATACTGCTATCATGTCCCCCCTAGTCTTTCCTTTTTCTAGACTGGCCATTCCCAAATCTTGCAACCATTCTTCATATGTTTTAGTCTCCAGGCCTTTAATCATCTTAGTTGCTTTTCTTTGCACTTTTCCAAAGTCTCAACAACTTTTTTGTAATGTGGTGACCAAAATTGGATGCAATATTCCAGATGTGGCCTCACTAAGGTTTTACAAAGTGGTACTAATACTTCACATGATTTTGATTCTATGCCTCTATTTATACAACCAAGGATTGTATTAGCTTTTTTGGCTGCTGCTGCACACTGTTGACTCATGTTTAAGTGATTGTCCACTAGGGCTCCAAGGTCCATCTCACAGTTACTGTTTTTGAGTGAGGTTTTACCTAATCTGTACTTGTACCTTTGGTTTTTCCTGCCTAGGTGTAAAACCTTGCTTTTCTCCACATTAAATATCATTTGTTGGATAGGGACCATTGTTCAAGTCTGTCAAGATCTTTTTGGATTTTGAAGAGCCATGCATTTTGTGCCTCTAGATAAAGTATGAAAAGTCAAAGTCCACCCCATTGCCGGCAATGGCAAAACCATCCTGATACTTTACACGATGTCACGTGACGTTGCGAGTTTGACATGTCTGCTATGGGTAATTGGCTATCCTTCCAGGAAAATTCCAAGCTGCTTTTTTTTCTTTTGTGCCCTCCAGATATATTGAAATGCTTAGTTAGGCTGGGCATACTCAAAACAGCTGTTTTTAACAAATAAGTGTTATTTTTACATGAAAGGTGCTTGAAAAATCATTTTTCATTGTGGAAATTGGTTTCATTCATTCATTCAATTGTATCTGTCCTTCAAAACAGTTTCCATAAGGCAATAAACATTTTAAAAATAAACAAACACAATTATAAAAACATACGGTAAAATAAAAACCAAAACATTAGCCAGAATAATTAAAAAGTATGTATGTAATTTATATAAAATCAAAAGGAAAGAAAATACAAGTGGTGCCTACTTTGCTTCTTGACCTGCACATAGATTTCTCAAGAGACAAAAAAGATGGTCTGGTACTCCCATCTCTTTAAGAACTTGCCACAATTTGTTGTGAGCCACACAATCAAAGGGTTTAGCATAGTCAATGAAGCAGAAGTAGATGTTTTTCTGGAACTCCCTAGCTTTCTCCATGATCCAGCATATATTGGCAATTTGATCTCTAGTTCCTCTGCCTCTTCAAAATCCTTCCTGTACTTCTGGTAGTTCTCGATCCACATACTGCTGGAGTCTAGCTTGTAGGATTTTAAGCATAAATTTACTAGCATGTGAAATGAATGCAATGGTGCGATAGTTTGAACATTCTTTTACATTGCTTTCTTTGGAATTGGAATTGGAATGTGAAGTGAAGTGGGCCTTAGAAAAGCTGAGCAACAACAAAGCTAATGGAGGTGACAGTATTCCAGCTGAGCTATTCAAAATCTTAAAAGATGATGCAATAAAAGTGCTACACTCAATTTGCCAGCAAATTTGGAAAACTCAACAGTGGCCACAGGATTGGAAAAGATCAGTTTACATTCCAATTCCAAAGAAAGGCAGTGCCAAAGAATGTTCAAACTACCGCACCATTGCACTCATTTCTCATGCTAGTAAAGTTATGCTTAAAATCCTACAAGCTAGACTCCAGCAGTATGTGGACCGAGAACTACCAGAAGTACAGACAGGATTTCAAAGAGGCAGAGGAACTAGAGATCAAATTGCCAACATACGTTGGATCATGGAGAAAGCTAGAGAGTTCCAGAAAAACATCTACTTCTGCTTCATTGACTATGCTAAAGCCTTTGATTGTGTGGATCATAACAAACTGTGGCAAGTTCTTAAAGAGATGGGCGTACCAGCCCATCTTATTTGTCTCTTAAGAAACCTATATGTGGGCCAAGAAGCAACAGTGAGAACTGGACACGGAACCACTGATTGGTTCAAAATTGGGAAAGGAGTCCGGCAAGGCTGTATACTGTCGCCCTGCTATTTAACTTATATGCAGAGCACATCATGAGAAAGGCAGGGTTAGAGGAATCAAAAGTTGGAATTAAGATTGCCGGAAGGAATATCAACAACCTAAGATATGCAGATGATACCACTCAAATGGCAGAAAGTGAAGAAGAACTAAAGAGCCTCTTGTTGCGGGTGAAGAAGGAGAGTGCAAAACTTGGGTTGAAACTTAACATTAAGAAAACCAAGATCATGGCATCCGGCCCTCTCAATTCCTGGCATATAGATGGGGAAGAAATGGAGGTAGTGACAGATTTTATTTTCCTGGGCTCCAAAATCACTGCAGATGGGGACTGTAGCCAAGAAATTAAAAGACGCTTGCTCCTTGGGAGGAAAGCCATGGCAAATCTAGACAGCACACTAAAAAGCAGAGACATCACCCTGTCAACAAAAGTGCATATAGTCAAGGCTATGGTCTTCCCAGTTGCAATGTATGGCAGTGAAAGCTGGACCATAAAAAAGGCTGAGTGCCAAAGAATTGAGGCCTTTGAACTATGGTGCTGGAGAAGACTCCTGCGAGTCCCTTGGACTGCAAGGCGATCAAACTGGTCAGTTCTAGAGGAGATCAACCCTGACTGCTCTTTAGAAGGCCAGATCCTGAAGCTAAAACTCAAATACTTTGGCCACCTAATGAGAAGGAAGGACTCACTGGAGAAGAGCCTAATGCTGGGAAAGATTGAGAGCAAGAGAAGAAGGGGACGACAGAGAATGAGGTGGCTGGATGGAGTCACTGAAGCAGTAGGCATGAGCTTAAATGGACTCCAGAAGATGGTAGAGGACAGGAAGGCCTGGAGGAACATTATCCATAGGGTCGCAATGAGTCGGACATGACTTCGCAGCTAACAACTACAACAAATTATAAGCAGTATTGATTAATCAATCCATAGCATTCTTCTTACTAATATGTATTCAAAATTACATATCACATTCCTTTCACTCTGATTCGTTTTTCTAGCCATTGATAAAAATTATTGCATGTTCTAAAGTAAACTGAATTTTCTTTCTCTTTAATCTCTAAAGTCAATCTATCCATTTCTGTGCATTCTAAAATTTTCTTGATTAATACTTCTTCAGTTGGTAAATTTTCATTTTCCCAGTATTGGGTAAATACAATTCTTGCTGCTTTTAATACATGTAATATTAGATATCCACTCTCCTCCTCGTAGTTAGCTCCTATTATTTCTAACAAAAACAATTCTGGTTTAAAATCTTCAGGTATCTTAATAACTGCAACTTGAGTTGATATAAGGATAAGATTGGGAGCAATTGAAAATTGACATAGCATGTTTATAATATCTGGCTATAGTCAGCATTTTTGCTGCAATATTTTCCATTTAAATTTCTAGAGCATTCACAAAGACTGCTCCACAAGAAGTAACTTCAATATGGATTATTACCATAAAACAATTTCAATTCAAATAGTAAAATGACAAGTCATTTTATGCCACAGAAGATACTTGTACCTTCTCTGTCATAGGTGATCCAGAAACATCTCCAGGATATAAACTTGATTTTTTAGAAAGAAGTTCAGTGCAAATCATCTGGACAGAATGAGCTTTAGTTTATTGGCCCTTATCCAGTTTATAACTGTAGCCAGGCACAAATTCAAAGTTTTCACTGTTTCGCTTGAATGTGATGAAAAGAAAAAATAGAGCAATGTGTCATCAACATGCTAATGACATTTTACTTAAATATGTTTATGATTTTACTCAGCAGTTTCATATAAATGTGGAGCCTCGTGGATATTAAATGGCATCCATAGAACTTCTCACTTCTGTTAGAAATCCTATCGGTTGAATAAAATTTCTTCATTATCAACTTATGCAGACACTCATCCAGGTATGAAGAGAACCACAACAAAGCTATTCCAGCCATGGTGAATTGAAGCAACATCTCCAAATGAACACACTATTAATAATTCTGATAGTCATGTGGAGACTGTAGCATGTAAGTTTAGAAGCCTGGCATGGCTACACTTGTGATGGTATGAATCAACAAATGGGTATGGGGAAAAGGGAGATGAATTATGGCCTTGAAGGGAAATTGTTCTGTCATAAGGGCTGATGAGCTGACCTGGCAGCTAGCCAGATCTATCGTGGGGAGATGTAGAGACAGGAGTCCAATTGGTCTAGCCTGGTATATAGCTACTAGGGACTAGAGTCCTGGGAAGACAACCCTTCCTCATGCTGCTGGACTGATTAAAAATTGAAGAGAAAAAGAAGTGGAGAAAGTTAGGAGAGAAAGACTGTGTGAAATGGACTTGGAGAGAAAAGTTGCATAGTGAAGTCAAATGACCAGAGCAGTTGTCAATTCCTGGTCAGGAAGAAGAAGAAAATTGCTTCCTTGGAGGAATGGAAGTGATAACCCAGAGAGGTAGCATCATCATGTATGACCCAGGAAGATTTGTTGGTTATTAATGAAGCAGATTTAAGAGAAAGCCAAGCCATGCTGAGCATATTACAGTAAATCCAGCCAATTCATATCTTCTCACTGTTTCTTGATAAGCCCAGAAACATGGGAGAGATGGAGTTGAAAGGGGAAGGACGCAGAAGGCTATTGTGAAGAAAACCTAGAATGAAACCTGACACCAAATGAATAGGTGAATACTGGGGTTGTGTTATATATATACCTGTTGTAAAAACTTGTGCTGTGAATAATGAAAAGCAAAAAAAGTCTTGTTTTATGTATCAATTGCCACCCTTGAAAAAAAATACATCTCCAGTTCAAAAAACCCTCATCACATTGTGACAGAGATCAAGATCTAAAAGTAATTGTAAAAGGATTTATAAAATTTATTTAATCTAATAATGGAACTCATTTGAACAACTTGTTTACTCAGAAGGCTAATGTTGCCCAGGCCAATTAACCAGATCATCTGGGTCCTGTGGTTATACTTTCTAAGTTCTAGGTTCTAGGCTGATCTTGCTGGTAGATAGAATAAATGATGTTGACCAGTTGTTGAACAAACAGATAGTTGTTTAAATTCTATTAGACACTTTATCCAAATCCTCTTACTAAGCCATTCCCTCGATCCTTCTATGGAATAAGTTTCCATATCTGTAGATGTGTAATCAATTGATTTTAAAGTGCCTATCAAATGAGTCTAACAAGTAAGCTACCAAGAATTCTATGTAATCATTGAGATAGTCCCAAATGCTTGGAAAACAGTACTACTCAGTAATGTTCAGTCAAATATGTGAAAATGTTTTCTTCCACCTGAATTGTAATTGTCTTTTACTTTGCTGTATTGTATTTAGCTGGCTACATAGCAAAAGCTAAATAGACTTTGAATAATGCAAGATCACTGAGGAACAATTTTATCTATTGTGTACATCATCTTCAATTCCACAGAAGGACCGAGATTTTAACAAAAGTGCTCCTGATAATACCATAGTAAGAAATTTTCCCAGAACACTCTGAAATCCATTGGAATTCATTAGCCTTCAAGGCATATCATTCTAATAGATTCCCACCATTGCAGAGAGAAATTGTGACTGCAAGTCTCAATCTTAACAAAAGTGGTCTGATCAAAGCAATCGAACAGATAAAAAAACAACTAGGTAAATGGGAAAAACAGATTGAGAGTATATCTTCTTGTATATGTAGTTGGCAATAACAACTAGAAAAGATTACAAGACAGCTATGATATAAATTGCATGACTGTCCTATAGAACCCTCATTCTGGAAGTCTGCAAAAAACAGGTTTGAAGCCATTTCTATCAACACATGTTTAGAAAAGCTTTACAGTGGAGTGGGTACTGTACCAGCAGAACTCACAAATCTTTCCCAAGTGCCCATGACCAGATAAAAGCACCCAAGATGGGTATTTATTTTCAGTCCTCCATTTCCTGCTCATAGCAAATAGAAGAGATTGCAGACTGGGTTCCAGCAGACCATGACTGCAACCATTTTTGTTAGCTGTGGTGAGAACATATTGATTCCCACTCCTATTAAATTATTATATATATTTAAAGTGTTTGAATATTGTTTCTATATATATAGAGGGAAGGCCAATTTGTCTCTTGTTTTTACTATTGTTAGATTTAACACTATATTTTTGCACTGTGTGAGAATCAACGTTTATGCTATCAGAGTATCAGAAATTTCTCCCCAGCACATAAAATTAAAATCACAGCAGGAAAAGATAAAACCAAGTACCTCTTGCTTTTGTCATCTCCTGAAATGGCTCCATGAGGAGGAAAAATCACCTTGGGTATTTTCCCAAGTGGATTGACCTCAAAAGATGGTGCTGCAAATGGCCTGCTAAAAGATTTAAATCTGGAAAACACCTCACTCATCTTTTCTCAAAATTTTAGGCAAGGTAATAACAACATCTAGGTGACTAGTCATTATTTTCTCCTAATAAGATTTTTCTATAGATGTTTTGTTTTAAACAGATTTCTAGTTCACAGAATTTAGGTTTGCTTTGACAGCTTTAATAGATGGAACACCTATGAAAATTAGCCCATTCTTAGAGACAAATGTATTCAAACAGATCTATTCTGGTTTTCTTTCTAATACAGCTCATGACTTTGTAAGTCTTCTGAGATATCTCTGAATTTAAAAAATTGCCCAGAAGAATGATTGTTCATCAAAGTATTTTCCCTCAGAGTTGAAACTAAGCTATTTCATATTTCTCCAGGATTCTAGGTATGATGGACTACTGAAGAAAAACTTCAGACAAGCTTTTCTCAACATAATCAACAGTTCATTTTTTTGAACCACTCCAAGACAAAAACTATCTTACTTGTCTACTAGCATTTCTGTCTCATACAGAGGATCTATTTCAAATTCCCAAGGAAAGAAAAATAGTTCTACTCAGCTCTACTAGGTTTGAAAACTCAGTTTGAAAACTCTGCATTCTGACTAATTGCTGCTGAAGTAGAATATCAATAATAGTGACTGCCTCAGTAATGACAAGGACATTTGCAAAGTGGTAGCAGTTTTTTTGTCTCCTAATCTCAGAAAAGGAGAAAAACGTGGCCTATATTTTATTGCAAATTAATAATTAGGTATGAGGATATAAAACAGTATCATTACAATAGTGATGGTTGGGATGGGATGGATTAAATGGAAAGTAAAGTACAGGTGAAACTCGAAAAATTAGAATATTGTGCAAAAGTTCATTTATTTCAGTAATGCAACTTAAAAGGGGAAACTAATATATGAGATAGACTCATTACATGCAAAGCAAGATAGTTCAAGCCGTGATTTGTCATAAGTGTGATGATTATGGCTTACAGCTCATGAAAACCCCAAATCCACAATCTCAGAAAATTAGAATATTGTGAAAAGGTGCAATATTCTAGGCTCAACGTGTCCCACTCTAATCAACTAATTAAGCCATAACACCTGCAAAGTGTTCCTGAGCCTTTAAATGGTCTCTCAGTCTGGTTCAGTAGGAATCACAATCATGGGGAAGACTGCTGACCTGACAGTTGTGCAGAAAACCATCTTTGACACCCTCCATAAGGAGGGAAAACCTCAAAAGGTAATTGCAAAAGAAGTTGGATGTTCCCAAAGTGGTGTATCAAAGCATATTAATAGAAAGTTATGTGGAAGGGAAAAGTGTGGAAGAAAAAGGTGCACAAGCAGCAGGGATGACCGCAGGCTGAAGAGGATTGTCAGGAAAAGGCCATTCAAAAGTGTTGGGGACTTTCACAAGGAGTGGACTGAGGCTGGAGTCAGTGCATCAAGAGCTACCACACACAGACGGATCCTGGACATGGGCTTCAAATGTCGTATTCCTCTTGTCAAGCCACTCCTGAACAACAAACAATGTCAGAAGCGTCTTACCTGGGCTAAAGATAAACAGACCTGGTCTGTTGCTCAGTGGTCCAAAGTCCTCTTTTCTGATGAGAGCAACTTTTGCATCTCATTTGGAAACCAAGGACCCAGAGTCTGGAGGAAGAATGGAGAGGCACACACTGCAAGATGCTTGAAGTCCAGTGTGAAGTTTCCACAGTCTGTGCTGATTTGGGGAGCCATGTCATCTGCTGGTGTTGGTCCACTGTGCTTCATTAAGTCCAGGGTCAACGCAGCCGTCTACCAGGAGATTTTGGAGCACTTCATGCTTACTTCCGCAGATGAGCTTTAAGGGGATGCTGACTTCATTTTCCAGCAGGACTTGGCACCTGCCCACACTGCCAAAAGCACCAAAACCTGGTTCAATGACCGTGGGATTACTGTGCTTGATTGGTCAGCAAACTCGCCTGACCTGAACCCCATAGAGAATCTATGGGGCATTGCCAAGAGAAAGATGAGAGACATGAGACCGAACAATGCAGAAGAGCTAAAGGCCGCTGTTGAAGCATCCTGGTCTTCCATAACACCTCAGCAGTGCCACAGGCTGATATCTTCCATGCCATGCTGCATTGAGGCAGTAATTGCTGCAAAAGGGGCCCAAACCAAGTACTGAGTACATATGCATGCTTATACTTTTCAGAGGTCCGATATTGTTCTATGTACACTCCTTGTTTTATTGATTGTATGTAATATTCTAATTTTCTGAGATTGTGGATTTGGGGTTTTCATGAGCTGTAAGCCATAATCATCACAATTATGACAAATCATGGCTTGAACTATCTTGCTTTGCATGTAATGAGACTATCTCATATATTAGTTTCCCCTTTTAAATTGCATTACTGAAATAAATGAACTTTTGCACGATATTCTAATTTTTTGAGTTTCACCTGTATTTGGCAGAAATTCTCAGCATACAACAGTGTTAAATAAAAATTTCTCAGTCTCTTGTATAAGTGGGACTTAGTAGCTTATTGATTTAATGCTGATAACAAGATATTTAGAGTGCAGGTTATCTCTGCAAGGAAAATGGGAAACAAATGATTCCTAAAAGAATTTTGGAATTTCTGCATAAGAGATAACTATAAGTTGCACAGGTTGCTATAATATAGGACAGAGGTCTTCAAACTTGGCCCTTTTATGACTTGTGGACTTCAACTCCCAGAATTCCTCAGCCAGATTGAAGACCCTTGATATAAGATATAACACATTATGAAATAGAGGGGAAATGTGTAAACAGCAATCAATAATTTTCCTTTCCAATAGCCATGCTGTTTTTTTAGTGCTACTTTGAGATGTGAACAATTTCATATTTTTCTTTAAACATGTATTTATTTCAGTTGTATAGAATTATTATTTTAGTTATCCTTTTACCTGTTATTATAACATTCATATTTATATGAATCATGTATTATTGTGTCAGAAATACACCAAGATTGAAATAAATGTTGTAGGTTTTTTTTTACATTCATCATTCTCCAGTGTATTCAGAAAATCTAAATTTTATTCCAGAATTTATATCCAGGGCCTTTCCTCACATTTTTATTTAAAATGGAGAGAGAAGGAGAAAGTTTAAAGTACAGAAATCAAATCAGTTTGCTGTATTTTTGTACTATGGAAGAAGAAGAATGAGGATGAGGAAGATAGACCTTCAGTAGAATAGGCAATAGTAATAACACACAGAAAAAGAATAAATTAGAGAAAAATAAATTAATATCAACTAAATGATTCAAACTTATTATTGATTCTGATCCATTCAAACCAAGATAGTTCTAGTCAGTCAATCAATACTGCACAGAAGTGTTAAGTTATAAATACTGGAAATAATTCAGGATGGGAGCTAGTCTGATTTTGGCAAAGAAGCTATTTGAAGACAATGACTGCATCTCAGCCTTCCTGACTTCTTAGAAATTGGGGTTACGGTGTGGGGTGGGCAGGCTTCAGGTTGGAGAGATTCTGGTTGGAAAAACCATTCTTGCAGTTTGTCCTACTTTGTTACATGCTTCTATAAAGAGTATGACCATGTGCATGGTTCATGTATGTGTTAAAACAGCCTTTCCATTTGTTTTATGTTAGTCTTTCTATACTGTGGATTGTCAGTATAGAAAAGGCAAAATAAAAACGTTTAAAAATTAAAATCTTTTCACTTAGAACCACATATCAGGAACCCTAGGCTTGATTTATGACCATTGCCATCATTCTGCATTTCTCCTAAAGAAAGGAAAGAAGATTGTGGACATAGCCCAACTGATGTCATACTTTGCCCCAAAGTCAAATTCTGATTAAAAGAATCTATAGGACTCAATTTGACAAGAAAGTGTTAACATTATGAATGACAATGAGGAAAAGATCAATAGTTTGCAGTCTTATATGATGATATGCCCTGGTTTGTGACAAGTCAGTTTGGATCTAATAAAATGGGATTTCCTTCCTTTCAGTTTAATTTAAAGGAACTTTGCTTTGTCTGCAATGTTGCCTCCAGCAAATCATTTCTATAGGATGTTTTCCAAATGGAGCAATCCTATGGGCATTCTAAATTGTCTTTATCAAAGAGTACATGAAGAGAAAGCTGTACTTGAGAGAAAGGCAGGCCAAAACATTAAAGCCACGCAAAACCATTTACCGGTAAAATTAAAAAAGAGAGCCCTTTGCAAAAATTGCCTAAACAAGAGCTGCTGGAATAAATTTTGCACATAATATAAAAGATGATGGAATAGGCAACAAGGCTAGAGAAAATGTAAATAAGATTCCCAAATTAGCAGAAGCTGATAGCAAATAGTATACTTCCGGTAACTGCTCCAACAGATCTCCCAACATTAGAAATGTTATATTTCTTCAGTGTTTGATAAGGCATAAAATTCAATTTGGCTCTGATTCAGGGAACTAGAGAATCAGCCACACATAAGGATTTTATTGTGACTTTGCCATGTGTCATGATGATGAGGTTGTGATCTAGCCACCGCATTCCCTGCAGAAGGCAAAGATAAACAACAAGCAAATGTGCCCATTGGCAGATGCACACACAGGCGTGCACACACACACACACACACACACACACACACACACAAACACACAATGCTGGTAAATGTTGGCAGGATAATTGCTTCCTATAATAATAATTTAATTTAATTAATTTAATTTAATTTAATTATGGGACTTATATGCCGCCCTATCTCCTGAAGGACTGAGGGCGGCTAACAACAAAACAACAACAATAAAACAATAAATACAAATATTAAAAGAGATTAAATTTACAAAGCCCCACTAAAAACCAATAAAAATTAAAAACAAAATTAAAACCCCTGTCTTCAGTCCAGGTCGGCCAGTTGGAAAAGTTATGTCTTTAGGTCACGACGAAAGGACTGGAGATCTGGGGCCATCCGAAGTTCTCGGGGAGATGATTCGAGAGCGGTCGAGAGCCTCAGAAGCAGCCCATTGCCAGGCATCAACCAAGGTCTCAACCGGGCTGTGGGAAAGGGAGGCAGGAATCAAACCAAGCGCTGTCTGAAATATATATCTATGTATCTTCCTACAATAAGGAGAAGATATCTTCTCCAAATATAACCCAGTTTTTTAAAAATTGTAGTAAACATTTGTGAAACCTGCTGGGAAGATTCAGCCATGGAGCAGTCAATTGGATAGCCAGTGAAGGCATGAGCGATTATTATTGAGTAAGAAAAAAAAGAGAATTCAAGTTCTATCTTTATTGACTTCAGAGCTGCTGCAGAAAGTAACTGTGAATGCATATAGCTTTGGGCATTTCTAGAATTTAACCCCTAGGCTGGTCTGCCTTTCAGGTATAAAAATTGGGAAAGGCGGTATTTATTTGATTCACATCTTAATGCAAACAACATAAATGGAAACTTACTTCTATTTCTTGATTTAATTTTATAAGACTAATAAACTATTTTGGAAAATGTTAAGAGTATTAATACTATAAAATCAATTTGGATGAATCTTGTCTACCGGTACTTCCTTTAGGCCAGACATGTCAAACACAAGGCCCGGGGCCCGGATCCGGCCCGCGAAGTGGTTTCATGTGGCCCGTGAAGCCATCCTGGAAACACTGAGGGAACGGCCCCCACTGCCTTGGCCCTGACCCAGAGGCCCTCCTTCTGCCAGAGACCCTCAGATCTGTCCCACTCCTGCCCAGGCCCCCATAGGCACCCTTGATGCGAACGATGTAGAGCTGGCCATGCCCACCCAGTAGGCCACACCCACCCTGGCCATACCCACCCGGCCCCCTGAGGGCAACTGCAATGCTGATGCGGCCCTCAATGAAATTGAGTTTGACACCCCTGCTTTAGGCTGTGATATGTCAACACAAAGATTTTTTTTCTTTTTGCACTTTTATCTTACTTTTCCCCCGACTTCTCCTTTTTTCAATTCTTTTTCCACTTGCTTTACCTTTTATTCGAGAGAGAGAGAAAGAGAGAGAGAGAGAGAGAGAGAGAGAGAGAGAGAGAGAGAGAGAGAGAGAGAGAGAGAGAGAGATTTTTTGGTTTCAGACTGAATTTTGTCCTAATTCGCAATAGCAATATCTTCCACACAAGCATGCTTTGACAGGTCAATTTAAGCATCTTAGCTCAAAGATGCAAGAGGTATGTGTATATATGGGGGTCAGACGGGGGGGTTGTTGTCCTCATTTAGGTATGCTCTTATTAGATGGAATTCTTGACTGATATTAACAGATTTCAGATTTCTATAGCAGTCTTTACCAAAATTTTAAAAACATGTTAAAGAGGATATTGTAAAGATTTATGAACTATGAACTAAAGAACTGCAGTATCCAATAATATCATTGTAGCAAGTCCAGTGGTGGGATTCAGATATGTGAACAACCGGTTCTCTGTGTGGATGCCGTTCCCAGAAGTCCATTCTGGGCCTGGGCAACAAAAAATTAGCTACTGGTTCTGCCGAAGTGGTGAAAACTGGCTGAATCCCACCACTGAGCAAGTCCAAAAGGTTTAAAATTGATATCAGTAGATTGGAGATTAAAATTGCTTCATCTCACAATTGTATGTAAAGTTCTTGGATTAAATAAACAAATTATTTCAAAGGATGGGCATCATCTTTCCTTTGCTGGGAGCATAAAAAAAATAAGTGGGTTAAGTATTCCATACAATCTAGTCTTCCAAATTACTTGCATTTTAAAATAACATTTTAATATATACTAGACAATTATTTCAGAGATATTTCCTTACAAGATAAACAGAATGACCTGGAGAGGGGGGCATAAAACCAGTGGGAGTGAGAGCGGAATTCCTTTCAGCTTCCTCATTGACATTCCTTGTGACAGGCAGTGTCAGAGATAATGACCACCTGTCTGTAGCTGACTGGGACAGGGCAGTAGCACTGAAACAGACACAACTTTGCCAAATTTCAATCTCATAGCAGTAATACAGTAGATTCTGAATTTTGGAGATATTCTTTAAGTTAGCTCATTTGAGGTATATTGATTCAAAAACTGTTGCCCTATGATGCACTGTTTCACCCAGATGAAGGTTACAAACAAAGGTTTTAGTAGCATATAGATAATATTTATGCGGAAATCCCTTAAAATATTAATGTTATGTTGAATTCTGTTTGCAGACTCTGGAATTTGACTATTTAAGGGATTAGGTTTGCAGCAGCGGCTGCCAAAAGAATTATTCAGAGAAATTGTAAAACTGACTTTATCCAAATATTGAGGATTGGCTTTTGTAGATATGAAATTTATCTGTTTATGAAAAGATTTTTTCAGAAAAGCAAGCAATATTTGCTCTGTACAGATTTTATATTTTTAGAACAATAGAATATTATTAGCATGTTAAACATAACATAACATAACATAACATAACATAACATAACATAACATAACATAACATAACATAACATAACATAACATAACATAACATAACATAACATAACATAACATAACATAACATAACATAACATAACATAACATAACATAACATAACATAACATAACATAACATAACATAACATAACATAACATAACATAACAATATAACATAACAATGTTACATTTTAGGTGGTTAGTGTGTGTGTGTATATATATATATATATGTATGTATGTATGTATGTGTATGTATGTATGTATGTATGTGTATGTATGTATGTGTATGTATGTATGTATATATATATATATATATATATATATATATATATATATATATATATATATATATATATATATATATATATATATATATATGTTTTTTGAGGTTTTCGCGGGTGTTTATATGTGGATCTTCGGTCATTCGGGTTTCTTCCCGAATAGAACTAAAGGTGTAGGTGCAACGTTTCGACGGAATCCCATCCGTCATCATCAGGGGAGAAGGAAGCTGAAGCCTCCAGCCTGATGATGACGGATGGGATTCCGTCGAAACGTTGCACCTACACCTTTAGTTCTACGCGGGAAGAAACCTGAATGACCGAAGATCCATACATATATATATATATATATATATATATATATATATATATATATATATATATATACATACATATATATATACACTGTATATACTGTATATACTGTATATACTGTATATACTGTGTATACATTTGAAACATATCTTCCCTTGCAAAAAAAGCTAACAGAGCGAGAGAGACCTTGTGGCTTAAGAGGCAAATAACACTGCCTAATATGCAATCAGCCCAGGTTCGAATCTCAGAAGGGTATAGCTGACTGATGAAGACTAAAGAGTTAGAAATGCATTTCAGTTTCCCTTTAATTCTTTGTTAGTAATTTACACACACACACATATATATATACTGTATATACTGTGTGTGTGTATGTGTATATATATATATATATATATATATATATATATATATATATATATATATATATATATATATATATATATACTGTATATACTGTATATAGGGCCTTCTCTGTGGGCGCTCCGGCTTTGTGGAATCAGCTGCCGGTTGAGCTCCGGATGGCACCGGATCTCCGCTCCTTCCGGCGCGGGTTAAAGACCCATTTATTTGAACAAGCTGGCCTGGCCTGATGGGGAATTACTTAGGGTTTTAATATTTATATATATATTTTATTGTTTTTATTGTGGGCAATAATTTAATTCTTTTTTAACTTTTGTACTTTTGTAGTTTTAAGATATGCCCTGTTCACCGCCCTGAGTCCTTCGGGAGAAGGGCGGTATAAAAATTTAATTAAATATATATATATATATATATATATATATATATATATATATATATATATATATATATATATATATATATATATATATATATATATATATATATATATATATATATATATATATATATATATATATATATATATATATATATATATATATATATATATATATATATATATATATATATATATATATATATATATATATATATATATATATATATTGAGGAATCTTTCCTCTGTTCTATTTTTTGTTTATTTTATTGTTAACTAGTTATTTTTTACATATTACTATTTGTTTATCTTTTGTATCAACTTTTGTAATAAAATAAAACGGAGGAAAAATAATAAAAATGAAATGTATTTCCATTCATTCCTTGTAGATATATGATCAGTGTCACTGGCGCATATTCTTATAGCATGCTTTTGACAGTCAAAACGTGTTGTGAAAGCTGGACCATCAGAAAGACTGAAGAGAGGAACATTGTGGGGCTGGGGAAAACTATCGAAGGTCTTGGATCCCAAGAAGAACAAATAATTCAAGACTAGGTAAAGTAAAAACCCAACAGCTCATTAGAAGCACAAATCCTGAAACTAAAGCTTAAATATTTTGAACAAATAATGCAAAAGCAGGAGCCCTTGAGGATAATTGTGATGGTTGGCAGAATAAAAGGGAATTGAAAAAGAGGTCATCAGGTATTAAAATGGGTAGGTATTGTCACTGATATAATGAACATGAACTCAAATAAACAGTTATTGAACATCAATTATGGGTCATAAATAGTTGGAAGTGAAGGAACAACTACTGCTTGTTGTTCTAGTAAACCTGAAGTTCATCTTATTTGGCTTATGTAGATGAGGAGTTAAGACTATGTTTACCCTAAAATGTTTAATTGACAATAATGAAAAGGGAAGAAGCTAGCACAAGATAAAAGTAGTTTATATATTTCTATAATGTACTTCAGAATTTTACCAAAAACAAACCAACAATCATAACTATTTTATATGAGATCAGACTTTTTGAGTACTCTCTGTATTAATCCATTTTTTCAAAAATTCAAAATTACTTGTCCTTTAAGGTACACTGGGAATTTTGTTGGGGCTGTTTCAGAGCAGGTCGTATCCTGGTCACCTTGTGAATAAATTCTACAGTACATAGGCTGCCCTTGAAGAGTATCTGGAAAGTTCAGCTAGTGCAAAAGATGGTGGTACCAGCAGGCAATTATTTTTGTCCCTGGATGGATGCATATTATACCTTTGCTCTATGAGTTGTACTGGTTGCAGTCCAAGGTACTGTTTTTAACCTTTAAAGAGTGCCTCTTTCCCTATTCCATCACCCATTCCATCAAGTCTTGCAGAAGAGACATGCTGTGGATTTTGTCCAGTCAAGAAGTGAGGCTTTTCAGCCATTTCACCCACCCTATGGAACATTATCCCTCCTGGGGTGATGTGAGCCTCATCCTTTATGACTTTCCATAAAGGTCTCAAAATATATTTTGTTCAGCAAACCTGGGAAATCCCTGGGTAATAGAAAGTCTCCATGCTGGTTGTACTTTAAATGAAGATTTCCCCTCCCATGGTTTTATCTGTATTATTTGCAAAAAAATAATAATTCCTGGTTTTATTGTATATTGCCCAGAGTCACTTTGGGTGAGAGGGGCAGCCATGTAAATTTAGCAAACAAACAAACAAAATAAATACATAATCAATATTTAGTCTGATTAGTATTTTAAATAAAACACACATAATAGTCATTCCATTATGAGAATGTAGAACAAAATATGATCACCAGAGATTACATTTAAAGAGAACTCTCTACATATTGCTGACTTTGTTTGATTTAGAGCATGACCCAGTGGTGGGATTCAGGCAGTTTGCACCACTTCAGCAGGAACCATTAGCTAATTTTTTGTTGCCAAGGCCCAGAATGGACTTCCGGAAGTGGCATCCACACAGAGAACCGGTTGTTCACATATTTGAATCCCACCACTGGGATTCATTATACAGACTTTAAGAGGCATGGTGCATATGTTGTGCATTGCAAAAATATTTAGCGAACTGCCCATATTGTTCAAAACCTGATGCAGTTTCAACATTTTGTGTTAAAACACTATTATTTAGCACACTTAATTCCAGTCTCATTTATAATTAGCTCTAGTTTGCTTCTGTTCTCAAGTGGAAACAAGCATTGCCATACATTCCAGTGCATGGAAAAAAAAGTCTTTTTCAGTACAATTTGGCTCCCCTGTTGAAATCTTCTGGGAATGCTTCAGCATTGTTTGTTTGTTTATTCCATTTTTTGGGTTGTTCAGACATGTTAACAATTTCTGATTTTCTGAGTTTTGGATTAATAAAGAATAGTAGAAAATCAAAGAGAAGTAGAATGGCACATGGCATATCTTCTATTGCCAAGGCAGAATGCAAGAGAAGTTATCTCTTTCTCTCTCTCCCTCCCTCTGTTTTTATCTCTCTTTCTCCATGGGCATGTGAAGGTGAGATGCTAAGGGTTAGGGTCTTTTAGCACTCCACAAAGGTACATAGTCTTCTGTCACTCACAACTGTAACAGCACTGCCAGCAGGTTTCTAACTGTGATTATTTGCAGATTAGGAAAGGACTTCTGTTTAAGGAACTCTCCATCTGGCCATTAACAATAAAAGACCGATTATATCGACTTTCAGCATCTTAGCACTTAGGCTCCCTTTCAGTTGTTACTTGTATAATAATAAGGTTAAAGTGGATTGTACATTTCTAAGTTATTTGCTATATTCTCCATAGGCAGAAAAGCAATGTATACATATTTATACAAATAAAGTAACCAGATATACACATTTTGCCTGACACTCAGCATATTCACAACTATGGCTGCTATCATCATATGCAAACACAAATTTAGCTTAATTGGATGCCTACTCCATTGCAACTCTGCTGTTGTCAATTCTACTTTAGGAATAAGGAGTACTGATGCAAATTAAATAACCTGAGACTGGCAATATAAAGTTATGGAATAAAAAGGGATATTTAAAGCTGTTTGCCACCAAGAATAGAATTTGAATTATGTTTTTCAAAGGCACCTTGAGTAACCAGTTAAGAGAATTGGCATCCGACATTCTCTTATTGCAAATGTAATTCAGTCCTCTATTTTTAATTGTACCATGATACTTTAAAGTGTAAAAGTAAAGTGACATTCATTAACTGAATTGTATTTTAGTACTTCATAAAAATGCACAACTTTTAAAAACATCTGTAACTAAATCTCCTGCAAAAACCGAGGTGAGCTTATTTAGTCTTAAAAAGAGAAGTGTTTATTTTTTCCCATAGGAAAAATAAGAAACGTTAACCCCTTCCCTTAATTATCCATTCACATATACACACAGATGTACACACACCTTGCCTCAGTGTATTTAAAATGAAACATGATAGAAGTATGAATGTGTGTGTGTGTGTTTAAAACACCCTGCTTCTTTCTTCTTTCCTTGTAAATATACTGAGCACCTTGTACCTCTATGCCTGTGGTTATCTCTGTTGGTGCCTGCCAGTATCCCTGACTCCCTTGACTTTCATGTTTTAAAATATTCTTTACATTAAAAACAAATGGCAAGTTTGCATGCTGCAAAGAAAAGCACCAGCCTTTAACATCGGGCATTAATAAAAATGGCTGAAGCCCAGTGCTCTTCTTGGAAAGATGCCCATTTATGTTCCAGGAAACAAAACAAAAAAAACAAAACAAAACAAAAAGGAGGATGACAAGGAGCAGCATGAAGGATATGGGCTGGGAATATGCTTCTGCTTTGTGTTCTCAACAAAGCAAAATGACCATAAATCATTTGGAACACATTAAACCAAATCTACACTGCAACCTCTTTTTATTTTGCATTCTGAGACATGAGTATTTTGTGAATGGCTACACCCACATTGACACTCATGTTATAAATAGGCAAAACTCTCTTCCCCAATAGTAGTTAGAATGTCAGAATAATCACCCTTGATTTGAAATGAATGCAATGATTCAAAATGATTGTCTATATCCTGATGTAGGAATATGCCATTTCCATAAAGCACCTAGTACTACATATCACAAGAAAAAAAACAACACATTAAAACTATTTAAGACTTAGTATTTTAGGTACAGTGGTATCTTGGTACTCAACTGCTTTGAAACTCATCAAATTTGGTAAATGCATTTTGAACGGAAATTTTATCCTGGTTACTCATCATTTGTTTGTACTCAATGCACAAACTAGAACTTGTCAGTGTCGGCTGCCTTGTGACTTACTATATTATTCCTTACGAGAAAAATCTATTTGGTACTCATCACTTTTGGTACTCATTGAACCTCCCAGAACTAATTAACAATGAATACCAAGGTACCACTGTATTCAGGCAATGCGTGTCGTCTGTGTATCATATAAGCCAAGTAGCATCATTCTGAAAAAATAAATTTTCCAGCCTCAATCTTTCCAGAGCATGGAGAGAACATCTGCTGCTTAGAAAATACACCTGACACTGTCACAAGATTATAGTGGTTTTGAAAATATATTGGAGAGTTGCTTGTTTAGAACAAGTTTAGAATGAGCAAAAGGCACAAGTATAGTAGAAGAAAAGGAGAATGTAATAATTCTCCCCACCAATGTTTCTTAATTAGATCAATTAAGAAAACAGAGTGAGGACATAAGTAAAAGAAAATGCAACTCATTTCTGTCATACCTACAATTTATCCCAATCAGATCCACATATGAAGTTCTCAATTATACTATTTTGTTCAGATATTATATGTAATTTTTGGATTCTGATCACAAATGAAATATGTTGTTTTAATATAAGGATCTTAATAAGTCACTCATCTAATTAATGTCCAATCTAAAATATTGATATCTCTCTTTCTTATACAATTGACATTCAAATAATATACTGTATATGTTATGTCCTCTCTCTCTGGTGCTCTGCAAATATTTATTTATTTATTTATTTATTTATTTATTTATTTATTTATTTATTTATTTATTTATTTATTTATTTATTTATTTATTTATTTATTTATTTATTTATTTATTTATTTATTTATTTATTTATTTATTTATTTGATTTATATACCACCCTTCTCCTGAAGGACTCAGGGCGGTGTACAGGGCAATAAAATAAGAATACATTAGTTAAATAATTTTAAAACCCAAATCCATCAGGCCAGGCTGGCTTGTTCGAATAGATAAGTTTTTAGATCACGCCGGAAGGAGCGAAGGTCGGGGGCCATCCGGAGTTCAGCTGGTAAGCGGTTCCAAAGGATTGGTGCACCCACCGAGAATGCTCTCCCCCTGGGGGTCATCAGCCGACATTCTCTGACCGGTGGTACCCTGAGGAGGCCCTCTCTGTGGGAACGTACAGGACGGAGGGACGTTGACGCCGGCAGTAGGTGCTCCCGTAGGTAATCCGGACCCATGCCATGTAGGGCTTTGTATGTCATCACCAGCACCTTGAATTTCACTCGGAAGGCAACTGGAAGCCAGTGCAGCTCATGGAGCAGAGGTGTAATATGGGAGTATCAGGAGACCCCCAAAAGAACTCGTGCAGCTGCACTCTGTACCAGCTGAAGCTTCCGAGTAGTTCTCAAGGGCAGCCCCATGTAAAGAGCATTGCAGTAGTCTAGACGAGAGGTCACAAGTGCATGGGTGACTGTACGCAAGGCATCCAGGTCCAGATAGGGTCGCAACTGGCGCACCAGACGAACCTGGGCGAAGGCCCCTCTAGTCACAGCTCCTATATGATCTTCTAAGGAGAGCTGTGAATCTAAGAGGACACCCAGATTGCGAGCCTTATCTACGGGGGGTAATAACTCACCCCCAATATTAAGAGATGGAATAATCTGAATTTCCTGACATGCCGGTATGTACAGCCATTCAGTCTTGTCCGGGTTGAGTTGAAGCCTGTTCCTCCCCATCCAGACCCGGACCGCTTCCAGGCAATGGGACATCACGTCGAGGGCATCACTGGTGTGGTTTGGGGTCGAGATGAAAAGCTGGGTGTCATCAGCATACTGATGATATCCCACTCCAAAACCACAGATGATCTCACCTAGCGGCTTCATATAGATGTTAAACAGGAGAGGTGAGAGGACCGACCCCTGAGGAACTCCATAAATGAGAGGTCTCGGGGTCGATCTCTGCCCACCCGCCAACACCCACTGTGAACGTTCCAGAAGGTAGGAGGAGAACCACTGAAGAACAGTGCCTCCCACTCCCAATCTCCTGAGACGCCGCAGTAAGATACCATGGTCGATGGTATCAAAAGCCGCAGAGAGGTCTAATAGGACCAGGACAGAGGAATAACCCCTGTCCCGAGCTCGCCAGAGATCATTCATCAGAGCGACCAATGCCGTCTCCGTGCTGTGACCGGGCCTGAAACCCGATTCGTACGGGTCTAGATAATCAGTATCTTCAAGGAACAGAGGAAGCTGATGCGCCACTACGCTCTCAACAACCTTCGCAAGAAAGCGAAGGTTGGAGACCGGGTGAAAGTTGTTTAAAACAGCTGGGTCCAGGGAAGGCTTTTTGAGGAGGGGTCTCACCACCGCTTCTTTCAAGGCTGCGGGGAAACTGCCCTCTTTCAATGAAGCAGTTATCACTGCATGGATCCAGCCTCGTGTCCCATCCCGAGCCGCATAAACCAGCCAGGAGGGGCACGGGTCCAATAAGGATGTAGTGGAGCTCAGCTTCCTCATGATCTTGTCTACCTCGTCCAGAGTCACAGGATCGAACTCTTCCCAGATAACAACAACAAGACTGTCCATGTTCTCATCGTCAGATTCTGCCCAGTCGGAATCCAGACTGGTCCGGATCCGAGCGATTTTGTCCAGTAGATGTTGGCTAAATTCCTCGGCACGACCCTGTAAGGGATCCTCCTTCACCTCTAGATTAAGGAGGGAGCGGGTCACCCTAAACAGGGCAGTCGGGCGATTATCTGCGGACGCGATAAGGGTAGCACAGTAATTAGACCTTGCCCTCCTCAGCGCCGCGAGATAAGACCTCGTAAAGGACCTTAGTCGCGATCGGTTGGATTCGGATCGGCTGGATCTCCAACAGCTCTCTAGGCCCCGCCTCCGACGTTTCATCTCCCGGAGCTCCGTAGAAAACCATGGAGCCCACTGGGATCTGCACCGGGTCAGGGGCCGCATGGGTACAACTCGGTTGAGTGCTTCTGTGGCTGCCTTTTCCCAGGCTTCCACCATGGCATCGGCCGAGCTATGAGCAAAGGAGGCAGGTGGGGGCATAAGTATGTTCATCATAAAGAACTTGGTTAAATGTTCCATATTATAATATTATAATTCTGTCTGTCTGTCTGTCTGTCTGTCTGTCTGTCTGTCTGTCTCTCTGTGTTATTTCATAATTATAATAACAGAAGAATAAACACAATCATTTTTGGAAAAATTGAAATAATTGGAAATTTAAATTTGGATAAAAGGCACAGCCAAACATTGTATGTAAATGCTTTCCATTAGGCCATTTATTGGTAGAAAAGTGGGAGCTACCTGATGCTAAGTCCTTTCTGCTTCAGTTATGAAATTGGCAATTGGTGCTACCCTTAAGGTGGGACAAGTTAAAGAAAGCAACGGTTTTGTTTTTCATCCCATCAGGTGTGTAAACAACCAACACTCATTCTCCCCCATATGGAGTGGACTGGAGTTGGTCAAATGTAGCTAGATGCATCATGTTCAATCACCCATAAAGTTGCTTAAATATTGGACTGTAGATGTTCCTTGTCAGTAAATTGACATTCAGCTATTTCTAAAAACAGGTCTAGCATTCTTCTGAAAGAGCACTAGACATTTTTTTAAAGTATGGATTTATTTCTTGTCTAAAAAAGTTCTAAATGGAGTCCTTGGTGCTATGATGTGGAAAGCTATTAAATAAATAAAAGAGAGGACATACTTGTTCAAATCATGCAGTTCTTATAAGAACAGGTAGAGTATTACAGTTATTGATCCTGTTATGTGATGCACGTGTGTAGGGAATTGCTTTGTTGTAATACCACTGCTCTTGGATGTGTAATCACCTAAATAGGTAAAGTATTACAAAAAGACTATAGCAATTATGTGTATGCATTCATTATCACCGGGACAGATTTTCTGATTTAATTTGGATTTTTTTAAGTGTGTATCAAACATTTTTTTTGAGTGTTCTGTCATGTTTTATATAAGATTGGCTAGTAGACTCTTTACAACATGGTTCCATTATACTCTCACTATTTTGGGCACATACTGAGCTTCAGTTGATCACCATGTCAAAGGGTAGAGTTTATGCTGAGATACAGAAAACCTTGTTGAAGAGGAGAGTTGACCCTGTACAGCAGAGTAACAATTTTCTCAGTGGTTCTTCAGGAAGGTCACTTACCTAATAAGGGTAAGGTTGCCCTGGAAAAGTATTGCTTCATGCTAAGAGTGGAGCCTTTGTGTGCTCAGTCAGCACCTCCAATACACCGACAGACTGCATTATGTTTAACAATGCACCTCATGAGCCAGTAGCTTTCTGTCTGTTGTGAAAAGATACTCCTTTCAGAAGTTCACTAAATGAGGCCAATGTATCTGCTTTCATTGGAGTAAATCTGTGCAAATGTCAGCAAGTAAAACTTACTGAAAATATTAAGTTAGTATAAGCAGTGGTGTATCTTACTTAGGTGGTGAAATATTAGGACATTGTTATGCACAACTTTATTTAATATTCATATATAAAGTATTCATGAATTGGTTTACAGCACAGCCTGATATTTAACATGCCCTACACTTATTATTTATGGCCTTGTCAATACTAGATAAACTTCCAACAAAAGGGAATTACAGCTTTTTTTATATGACTTTAATCCAAGTTTTCAACCAAACCTACTATATTATTTGCAATCAGATAAAATAACTGGCTTAAAAATTAGCATAACTCTGAGGCTTTTGTTAAATTTTACCTCTGTTATTTTTAAGCCACAATATATGTTTACAGAAATAGATGTAGAAATGTAGACAAAAAAGTTTCTGGCTATAGGTCTTGGAGAAGGTTTTTTTTTTGCTTGCTCATTATTTATTTATTTGTATTTCACCTTTTGTCAGTGTTCTGGCTGAAAAACCCAATGAGAAAATCCACCAGAGACATTGCAATCTTTAATGTAAAACTTTATTAGGCATAGCATACCAGCATGGTAGAAGGAATACCAGCTCTGGTAATATAGCAGGAAAAAGATAATTAAAAGAGTAAAACCTTCCCTCCTCTCTCTGACAATTCAGGTCACATTGTCCAATTAGTCTTTGAACAGTTGTTATGAGAAGACAATCTCTGTTCGCCAAACATTTCTACAGAGACCTCAACTCACACACTGATAGAAACCACCTGTGCATTCCACCCCTTCCCCCCACTTCATAACTGTAGGCAAGCTAGAAGCATCATGACAATTCTAATGCAAGAGGTCTTCATAGCTTGACAGGCTGGCCCCCTTACAGAGGAAGGGGAAATCTGTAAAACAAAATTAATACACATTATTACTTGTTAACTTTCTCTTGCCCTGGTCCTGGCTTCCAGGGGTATTTAGTGTGGAACCGTTTTACCAAATGGTCTGCTTTTACATTGTGAGCTTTTACCCATCTGGCTTCTGACATCAGATAACCTTTCCATTGGATAAGGTACTGTAATTTTCCTTTATGAATTCTGGAGTCAAGGATCTGCTTGACTTCATAATGTGTCTCCCCCACCACCACCACTATAGGTGCTTTCTCCCCTTGCCTCACAGTGGATCCTTGGAACAATTTCAGTAAACTGCAATGAAATACTGGATGTACTTTTCCCAGTATTCTAGGTAGCTTGAGCTCTACTGTCACCGGGTTTATAACTTTCAGAATAGGGAAAGGGCCTATGAACATTGGACCTAACTTCTTTCAAGTTTGTTTCAACCTGAGATACTTAATGGATAGATACACTTTATGTCCCACATGAAATATCCCCTGAGGAACTCATTTCTTATCTGCCTGTTTTTTCTGGCTCTCCACTACTTTAGTTAATGCTTTTTTCCACATTGCACCAAACACATTGGAATGAATCCACCCATTCAGTTAAGGTGCTCAAGGAGGGTGGCTCCTGCATTCTGGCATTGGCATGAACTCCACCCCTATGGCTAGCTTAAATGGAGTGAAACCAGTGCTGCTGAGTACTGGATTGTTATACCCCACCTCCACAAATGGTAAAAGTCCTGCCCAGTTCAATTGCTGGTAGTTGACATAACAATGCAGGTACTATTCCACCATTGCATTAGCTCATTCTGAAGCCCCATTCATACTCTGAATTAAGCTGAATTAAGCCCCTGGGAGGATCCAATCATCCTCACAAATTCTCTCCAGAATTTAGCAGTGAATTGAACCCCCAATTCCACTAGTTTCTGGGCTGAGGGGATCCTAGCATATGTGGTAAAATGAACCTGTTTGGAGAACAGGTCTACCACAGTCCAAATCACGGTGTTTTCCCCGCTTTCAGGTAGTTCCATGATAAAGTCCATGACTATCTCCTCCCAGGGTCTGGCCAAATCAGTGACCTGCTACAATAGTCCTCTTACTGACTACACAAACTGCACAGCTTTTCACATAGCTCTCAATGTCTTTTTTGATCTTTGGCCATCAGAACTGGCAGTTAGCCAAGTACAGAGTTTTTAAGAGCCAGCCTGCTTAGCATCGTGGCTTCACTGCAGGACTTGCAGCCATAGACTATCGGGGACATACAATTTGTCTCCCTTCCATGCTAACTCGTCTCTCATGGTCAGTTCATCTTGATGAGCCACAAACCACATGTTGGTCGGTAGCTCCTGCTTCAATTGTTGGACAAATGCATTGATGGGTGGTGAGTTCCTCTTCTTCTCCTGCTGCCTGGTCATAGCTTGCACCACTTGTTGTTTGGTGGAAACAATGGAACTCACCACTTCCTCCTGAGTGCTCTTGTACTGAGGCATGTGGAGCAAGGCATTGGCAAGAAAATTTATATTTATATTTATATATTTATTTGATTTATATACCGCCCTTCTCCCGAAGGACTCAGGGTGGTGTACAGGGCAATAAATATCAAAAATACAAGATACAAAAATTAAAAACAAATTAAACAATTGTGCCCGATACAATAAATTAGTTAAAATCAATAATTAAAACCCCAAACCCATCAGACCAGGCCGGCTTGTTCGAATAAATAAGTTTTTAGATCACGTCGGAAGGAGCGAAGGTCGGGAGCCATCCGGAGCTCAACCGGTAAACGGTTCCAAAGGTCTGGTGCGCCCACAGAGAACGCCCTCCCCCTGGGGGTCACCAGTCGACATTCTCTGACCGGTGGCACCCTGAGGAGGCCCTCTCTGTGGGAGCACACTGGACGGAGGGAAGTTGACGCCGGCCGCAGGTGCTCCCGTAGGTAATCCGGACCCATGCCATGTAGGGCTTTATAGGTCATCACCAGCACCTTGAATCTTACCCGGAGGGCAACTGGGAGCCAATGCAGCTCACGGAGCAGAGGTGTAACATGGGAGTGTAGGGAAACCCCCAACACAACTCGTGCGGCTGCATTCTGCACCAAAATTCCCCCCCCCGGATTTACTTTAACTCAAAATCAAATCATTTGAAGGATTGCACCCAATGGACCTGTTTTGGGTGAGAGTTTACAGGGGGGGGTTAGGGCTTCTAAATTTTTATGGTCAGTCCATACCTCAAATGGGGTTTTACTCCCCTCCAAGAACTTCTCCAGGTTAATAACACCCATCATACTGCAAAAGCCTCCTTCTCTCTCACAGCCCACCATCGTTCCATCTCGTTCAGTTTGTGAGACATGTATGCACACGGTTGCAAGTTTCCATCCTTATTCCACTGGAGGAGGACTGCCCGCACAGCCATATTGCTAGCATCTGCCTGAATTACAAAAGGTTCCTCTAGGTCTGTGTGCTTTAGAACCTCAAACAACCCTTTTAGCTTTTTGAATGCCACTTGGCATCATTCAGTCGGCTGGGGTTTCTTTCCCCTTTCCCATTTTCAACAGTTCAGTGATTGGCAAGACAACTTTAGCAAAGGAGGAAATGAATTGCCTGTAGAAGTTTGCAAACCCCAAGAAGTTCTGCAGCTCTTGCTGGTGTGAGGGGCTTGCTACTCCAAGATGGATTTTACTTTTCCTGGGTTCATTTCCACCCCCTCGCATGACATCGGTAGCCTAAGGAGTCCAGGCTAGTCTTATGAAATTCACATTTTGATAGTTTGGCATATAGTTTAGTGTGCAACATTTCTTCAGTGACCTTGATTCTCACACTGATAGAAACCACCCATGCCTTCCACCTCTTTTCCTTCCCCCCGCAATAACTGTAAGCAAGCTAGAAGTTTTAATGCAAGGAGTCTTCATAGCTTGACACCCTTATTATTTTTACAAATAACTCAAGGTGGTGAACATATCCAACACACTTTCCTCCTCCTATTTTCCCCACACTAACAACTCTATGAGGTGGGTTGGGCTGAGAGACAGTGACTGGCCCAAGATCACTTCCTTTATCATTGGTAGAAATTGCTCTGTGGGTTTCATAGAGTCTTCTACTTTGACTTGGTTCCCTTTTATTATAATATGGTAGTTGATGACAGATTATGAGCCATGGAGGTACCTTGGTTATAAGGCAGTACTGTAGACTACTTCTGCTGACTGCCAGAAGTTTGGTAGTTCCATTCTTATGGGCTCAAAGTTGACTCAGACTTCCATCCAATGAGGGCCCAGATGGTTCAAGGCAATGTGCTGACTCTGTAAATTGCTTAGAGAGGGCTGTAAAGCACTGTGAAGTGGTTTATGTGTAAGTGCTATTGCTATTGCTATCAGTGGTGTATCAGTGTAAATGTTCACTCTGGTGTGGTTATGCACATAGGAACAAACATTCAAGTTTTGTAATATATTAAAAAATTAACAGAAACCCAGTCCTAAATAGCATGCTATATAAAATGGATTTTGGGCAATTGCTTTTCCTTGGTCTAAACTAGAAGTTCTGTGCAAGGAAGTGTGTGCATGTTCCCCATATGATAACATTCAGAATCCAGATCAGGCCTGTATATAATTACACGATAATGATAATATTAATATTATTATTATTATTATTATTATTATTATTATTAATAATAATAATAATAATAATAATAATAATAATAATAATAATAATAATAATAATAATAATAATAATAATAATAATAATAATAAAGGTGGTTGCCTGAGATTTATTTTATGTTTTCTGTATTTCTTCCCTGAAGGCTCTCTAGAGAGAAATCAAGAATTGTATCATGCTGTAACTTATTCACAGACATAAGAAGGAAGAGTTAAGGATAAAGGGATGTGTCAAAAGACATTAATTAAGTTTAATGCACATTGGAAACCCCTTTTGGAATTTTTGCATGAAACAGAAAAAAAGTGAAGATATTGTTTTGATAAGTAAAAAAAGTAGATTATAGAAGAAATGAGTTATGTTGTAGTCATTGAGCAAGAGGTCAATTTACATTTATAGCGTATTTTCCGGCGTATAAGACGACTTTTGAACCCCTGAAAATCTTCTCAAAAGTTGGGGGGTCGTCTTATACGCCGGGTCGTCTTATACGCCGAAAAAAAACCACCTTTGGATCTTTTTTCTGCTGGGCGGCGGGATCGCTGGGTGAATGGAGGCAGGCGATGGCGACCCGTGGTTAAGCGGCCGACAGCGAATGGGTGATGGAAGGCAAACTCATCAGCTTCTGGGGCGGCTACTGCAGCTGCTGCCGTTGCTCGCTCAAGGACTGGCCGTGCTAGCGCCTCCAATGCTTGGCTGTCAGGTCCCCGACGAGAGGACGGGCAGGCGGTCCCCAGAGGCGCCCCGCTCGACCGTAGGAAGGGAGAGCCTTTGCTCCCGCCGAGGCACCGCCTGACTCGCGCTGACCACAAGAATTGCTTGCTCGGAGTGTGGAACTGAGAGCAGCAGCGCAGCAGGCGAGAGAGCTCAGAGACAATAAGGCGAGGCGCCCCTTTGGCGGAAAGGAGCAAAGCTGGGCCAATCACAGAGCAGGCGGAGCAGGGAAACAGGGAGGGAAACAGGGCAGCGGCTGCTTGAGACGACGGGCACGGGCTAGTCCCGCTCCTCTCATCAGGGACCTGTCAGCCAGCATTGGAGGCGCCCATCGTCTCGAGCAGCCGCTACCCTGTTTCCCTCCCTGTTTCCCTGCTCCGCCTGCTCTGTGATTGGCCCAGCTTTGCTCCTTTCCGCCAAAGGGGCGCCTCGCCTTATTGTCTCTGAGCTCTCTCGCCTGCTGCGCTGCTGCTCTCAGTTCCGCACTCCGAGCAAGCAATTCTTGTGGTCAGCGCGAGTCAGGCGGTGCCTCGGCGAGAGCAAAGGCTCTCCCTTCCTACGGTCGAGCAGGGCGCCTCTGGGGACCGCCTGCCCATCCTCTCGTCGGGGACCTGACAGCCAAGCATTGGAGGCGCTAGCACGGCCAGTCCTTGAGCGAGCAACGGCAGCAGCTGCAGTAGCCGCCCCAGAAGCTGATGAGTTTACCTTCCATCACCCGTTCGCCATCGGCCGCTTAACCACGGGTCGCCATTGCCTGCCTCCATTCAGCCCAGGGCTCCAGCCGAGCGGGAGTCATGTTTCTGCGAAGAGGCGGCGGCCGTGGTGGCGGCAAGGGACTCAAGAAACCCAGCGAGAGGGGCGTGCCTGTGCTGAAGGTTCTCCCGGAGCCTGGCCTGGGGCGGGGGCTAGGGAGTGGCGCCCTCTGCACGCCCGCGGACCCGGAGCCGCGGCGGAGAGGCGCTTTTTCCCTTTCCCTTCATGGGGGGTGTGTGCGCCTCTCCAGGGACTGCTGGGTGGGCCACGTGAAGCTGAGCGGCACTTCCCGCGCGAGTGGCTCGGCAGAGGCGCTGGGAGAGGCTGGGGAGTGAGGCGGGCTGGCGGACAAAGGCGAGAGGGGCGTGCCTGTGCTGAA
Source organism: Vipera berus (assembly GCF_964194415.1). Taxonomy (NCBI): domain Eukaryota; kingdom Metazoa; phylum Chordata; class Lepidosauria; order Squamata; family Viperidae; genus Vipera; species Vipera berus. The sequence goes on along the minus strand of NC_138206.1, from coordinate 89,445,300 downwards.
GGTTCTCCCGGAGTCTGGCCTGGGGCGGGGGCAGCGCCCCCTGGGCCTGCTTTCCCCCTCTGGCCCCACTCCTCCCCCGTGCCTGCCACTCTTCTCGGCCTGGCTTGGGGCTGCGGCTGCCGGCCCCTTGTACCGGGAAGCCCCGTGAGGAATCATGTGGCTTTTTGCAGTTCTGAAGGTATAGGCTTAGCTTCCTGTTTGGCGGGGCCTTCCAGCAGCTGCAACATTCGAGCAAACTCGCATGGGGCAAAGAGGGAAGGAAGGAGACTTGGGGAGCCTAACTTTTGGGGACCAGCAACTTGGGAAAGCTGTAGCCTCAGGCTTCCTTCCAGACTCACCTGTCACCAGCACCGCTCTTCCCCCCGCGGGGATGCGCTTCCGCCGGGCGGTGCTGGCCGAGACGAGCCAGCAGGCAGCCGCCGTGAGCGCGGTGCTGAGGGGCAGCGGCAGGACGGCCTGGCCCAGCGCCTGCAGGACGGCCAGCAGCCCCACGCGCACGCACAGCAGCAGCCGCCGGCTCAGCAACAGGTCGGAGCGCAGGAGCCGCACCGCCAGGCTGCCCAGGAAAAGCAGCCACACCGAGAGGCTGCACGCCCAGGCCAGCTCCATGAGGGGCAGGGCGGGAAGCCGGCCGGGAAGAGGGACCGGGAGCCCGGGCCGAGTGCGCCTCAGCCGACAGTGAGAGGGAAGCGGCACGTGAGTTCTAAAAAAGAGGCTGCGGGCGGAGCTGCCCCGCCCTGCGCCGAATGGGAGAAGTTCAAGGCCTGGGGGGGAAGCAGGAGAGGCGCCGGCCTGGCGGGGTGGCGGCTGCCCTCTGGCGCTGCCTGCCGCCCGGGAAACGCTGCGCCTCGGGGGCCGGCAGAAGCGCGGGAGCAGCGGGAGGGCCGGCGGGTAAGTATTTTCCGGCGTATAAGACAAAACCTTCAAAATCTTCTTAAAACTAGGGGGTCGTCTTATACGCCGGGTCGTCTTATACGCCGGAAAATACGGTACTTATAACTGCTGTAAAAGAAAATTGGAACTCAATTGGAACATGCCTGCTTTGGGTGTTTTTCTTTTTCTTTTTTTATCTGAAATATTAGTTTCTGTTAGTTTTTATCTTTCTTGTTTAAACTCTTAATAAAGTTATTATAGAATAAAGTTATTAATTAATAAATTAATAAAGTTATAGAAAAGAGAAAAAAAGAATAAAGAGTTGGGTCAAATAATAATTAGCATTCAGGAAAAGCATACCATGTTTTCCCTGAAAGTAAGGCCTACCCTGAAAATAAGCCCTAGCTTGATTTTCTTTGGGGGGTGACCTAATTTAAGCCTTACCCCAAAATAAGTCCTAGTTTGGGGGCAAGGCACACACTTAAAAATCAAGCTGGGGTGGGGGTGGGGGTGGAGTTGTCCCACATACTCCAGACCCATTTACCTTGCAGCCAGACCTCTCCTAGTCTGCCCACTTCTGAGGTGTCTTCTGCAGCCTGGCCTGCATTTCTCAGTCACAAGCCTTTCCAGAAGGCCACTGCAGCCAAGAACTGAGCTATGGATTTAATCCATAGCTTGGTTCTGCAAGACCTCTGCAGCCAAGGACCGAGCTATGGATTGAATCCATAGCTCGGTACTCAGCTGCATAGGCCTTCAGAAAAGCCTGACTGCAAAATGCAGGCTGGAATGCAGCTGCAGAATGAAGCTGCTCCTTCCAACCCAGAAGAAGTGGACCTGCTGGGTGGGGCTGTCAGTGCTGGAGGTGAGTAAGACAGCCCCCCAAAATAAAACCTGGTGCCTCTTTTGGAGAAAAAATAAAAAAAAGAAGACCCGGTCTTATTTTCGGGGAAACACTGTATTAAAAAAAATGAGATCTTTAAAAATTCCAATGCAATAAATTGTATTAAGAAAAAAAAAGAATATCGTGGCAAGCTTCAAAGTAATGACTTGGCAGAAACTAGGAATAAGTTACACTAACGACAATTTTCAAGAGAAAGAAATAGTTAAAGGGAACTAAAAACAGCTCTGAACTTTTATTTTAGCTTTTTTCTTCAAAAGACTGTAATTGCCTTTACCAGGACACTCTTCAGTCTCTAACTGGATACCTGAGTTATCAGAAGAGAGCAATGTTCCTCTTCCTTTTAAAGAAAGCTCGGTTTTTATTGGTCTGTTTGAAACAATGATGGATTTCATATTGTAGCATCCATTCAAATATCTAGTGTGCAAGCTATTGGGAAAAGTTCCCTTTACTTTATGTAAAGCATGACTATCTCTAAGTAGTCCAGTTCATGGTTTTTATCCATAATAAGACCATGACACTTTTGTCCACACAAATACATTCATATTTGTTTCAACTATGTTTGATAGGATATTGTAGAAGTCAAACCAAGGTTTTTCTTCCATGATTTTCTGACAAGTCCTTTTTTTAAATACAAATTGTTACTTTATTGTGGCAGTCACCAAATGATGAATATGCAAGTTATCAAAGCTATATGAACCAACAATCCATATTGCTTCTTTAGATGTCATGTATTTGTCAGGTTCAATATTCACAATAATGTATAACACTGTATTGTTAATAGCAGCATTGTTGTTGTTGTTAGTTGCGAAGTCGTGTCCGACCCATCGCGACCCTATGGACAATGTTCCTCCAGGCCTTCCTGTCCTCTACCATCTTCTGGAGTCCATTTAAGCTCACGCCTACTGCTTCAGTGACTCCATCCAGCCACCTCATTCTCTGTCGTCCCCTTCTTCTATTGCCCTCAATCTTTCCCAGCATTAGGCTCTTCTCCAGTGAGTCCTTCCTTCTCATTAGATGGCCAAAGTATTTGAGTTTTAGCTTCAGGATCTGGCCTTCTAAAGAGCAGTCAGGGTTGATCTCCTCTAGGACTGACCGGTTTGATCGCCTTGCAGTCCAAGGGACTCGCAGGAGTCTTCTCCAGCACCATAGTTCAAAGGCTTCAATTCTTTGGCGCTCAGCCTTTCTTATGGTCCAGCTTTCACTGCCATACATTGCAACTGGGAAGACCATAGCCTTGACTATACGCACTTTTGTTGACAGGGTGATGTCTCTGCTTTTTAGTGTGCTGTCTAGATTTGCCATGGCTTTCCTCCCCAGGAGCAAGCGTCTTTTTATTTCTTGGCTACAGTCCCCATCTGCAGTGATCTTGGAGCCCAGGAAAATAAAATCTGTCACTACCTCCATTTCTTCCCCATCTATTTGCCAGGAATTGAGAGGGCCAGATGCCATGATCTTGGTTTTCTTAATGTTTAGTTTCAACCCAAGTTTTGCACTCTCCTTCTTCACTCGCAACAAGAGGCTCTTTAGTTCCTCTTCACTTTCTGCCATTAGAGTGGTATCATCTGCATATCTTAGGTTGTTGATGTTTCTTCCGGCAATCTTAATTCCAACTTTTGATTCATCTAGCCCTGCCTTTCTCATGATGTGCTCTGCATATAAGTTAAATAGGCAAGGCGACAGTATACAGCCTTGCCGGACTCCTTTCCCAATTTTGAACCAATCAGTGGTTCCGTGTCCAGTTCTCACTGTTGCTTCTTGGCCTGCATATAGGTTTCTCAAGAGACAAATAAGATGGTCTGGTATGCCCATCTCTTTAAGGACTTGCCAGAGTTTGTTATGATCCACACAATCAAAGGCTTTAGCATAGTCAATGAAGCAGAAGTAGATGTTTTTCTGGAACTCTCTAGCTTTCTCCATGATCCAGCGTATGTTAGCAATTTGATCTCTAGTTCCTCTGCCTCTTCGAAATCCTGCCTGTACTTCTGGTAGTTCTCGATCCACATACTGCTGGAGTCTAGCTTGTAGAATTTTAAGCATAACTTTACTAGCATGAGAAATGAGTGCAATGGTGCGATAGTTTGAACATTCTTTGGCACTGCCTTTCTTTGGAATTGGAATGTAAACTGATCTTTTCCAATCCTGTGGCCACTGTTGAGTTTTCCAAATTTGCTGGCAAATTGAGTGAAGCACTTTTACTGCATCGTCTTTTAAGATTTTGAATAGCTCAGCTGGAATACTGTCACCTCCACTAGCTTTGTTGTTGCTCAGCTTTTCTAAGGCCCACTTCACTTCACATTCTAGGATGTCTGGCTCGAGCTCAGTGACCACCTCATTGTGATTATCAGGGACATTAAGCTCATTCTTGTATAGTTCTTCTGTGTAATTTTGCCACCTCTTCTTAATCTCTTCTGCCTCTGTTAGGTCCCTGCCATTTTGGTCCTTTATCATGCCCATTTTTGCATGAAACGTTCCCTTCATCTCTCCAATTTTCTTGAAAAGATCTCTGGTCCTCCCTATTCTATTGTTTTTTTCTATTTCTTTGCATTGTTCATTTAAGAAGGCATTCTTATCTCTTCTAGCTATTCTTTGGAATTCTGCATTTAATTGGGCGTATCTTTCTTTTTCTCCCTTGCCTTTCGCTTCCCTCCTTTCCTCAGCTATTTGCAAAGCTTCCTCAGACAGCCATTTTGCTTTCTTGCATTTCTTTTTCTTTGGGATGGTTTTGGTTGCTACCTGTTGTACAATGTTGCGAACCTCTGTCCATAGTTCTTCAGGCACTCTGTCTATCAGATCTAATTCCTTAAATCTATTTGTCACCTCTACTGTATATTCAACAGGGATATGATTTAATTCATACCTGACTGGCCTAGCGCTTTTCCCTACTTTCTTTAATTTAAGCCTAAACTTTGCAACAAGAAGCTCATGGTCTGAGCCACAGTCAGCTCCTGGTCTTGTTTTTACTGACTGTATAGAGCTTCTCCATCTTTGGCTGCAGAGCATATAGTCAATCTGATTTCTGTGTTGACCGTCTGGTGATGTCCATGTGTAAAGCCGTCTCTTGGGTTGTTGGAAAAGAGTGTTTGCTATGACCATCGTATTCTCTTGACAAAATTCTATCAGCCTGTGCCCTGCTTCATTTTGTACTCCAAGGCCAAACTTGCCTGTTATTCCAGTTATCTTTTGGCTTCCTACTTTAGCATTCCAATCTCCCATGATGATAAGGACATCATTTTTGGGTGTTAGTTCTATAAGGTGCTGTAGGGCTTCATAGAACCGGTCAATTTCATCCTCTTCAGCACTGGTGGTTGGGGCATAGACTTGGACTACTGTGATATTGAATGGTTTGCCTTGGATTCGAACTGAGATCATTCTGTCATTTTGAGGGTTGTATCCCAGTATTGCTTTTCCTACTTTTTTATTGACTATGAAGGCTACTCCATTTCTTCTGAGGGATTCTTGCCCGCAGTAGTATACCTGATGGTCGTCTGAATTAAATTCACCCATTCCTGTCCATTTTAGTTCGCTGATACCTAAGATGTCGATGTTTAGTCTTGTCATCTCTTGTTTGACCATGTCCAGCTTTCCTTGATTCATGGATCTTACATTCCAGGTTCCTATGGAGAAAGAATCTTTACAGCATCGGACTTTCCTTTCACCACCAGACATATCCACAGCTGAGCGTCCTTTCGGCTTTGGCCCAGTCGCTTCATTCTTTCTGGCGCTACTTGTACTAGCCCTCTGCTCTTCCCCAGTAGCATATTGGACGCCTTCCGACCTGAGGGGCTCATCTTCCAGCGTCATATCGTTTTGCCTTTTGGTACTGTCCATAGGGTTTTCATGGCAAAGATACTGGAGTGGGTTGCCATTTCCTTCTCCAGTGGATCACGTTTTGTCAGAACTCTCTGCTATGACCTTTCCGTCTTGGGTGGCCCTTCACGGCATAGCTCATAGCTTCATTGAATTACGCATGCCCCTTCGCCACGACAAGGCAGTAATCCATGAAGGGGAATAGCAGCATAACAAACGAATTGAAGGCAGTGCAAATGCTTATCAATATTGCCACACAATACTTAAAAAACCATGCAAAGGAACTGGTCCAGCTATTAGTTTATAAATAATGAGGAAGCTGTGTGTATACGATTCAACAACAACCAAGAAGCTGATGGACAAAAGAGTTTGGGGAATTCATTAATTAATCCAATGTCAGTCCCAGAGGTAAGAGGAGAAGGTGTATCTTGACTTGGGATTTCGAAGCAATTACCATACCATTGACTTAACACAGTGGTCTGAAAGTTAAAGTGAACCAATTATTTTGCTTGTGGCCCACATGTGACGAAGCTCTCTTCCATTTATATCCTTTGAATTTGAATTATTACCAAAATTAATTCATCTCTTAATTATTCATTTAGGAATTGCTTTATTGGATTCCCAGGAGTAATATCTTAGGAATGTCTTTTCTTAATCAGATATTTAGAATGTAAGAAGAGTGAAGGTCTGGATTCCTTTGTGAGACTACTGGGAATTTAGATTCAAATGGATGTGCAAATAAGACAAACCTGTAATTTGTGCCATAACTTTCCCTACTAGCAAAAATAAGCTTCCAAATATGGACTATTTTTTAATATATTCTTGGCATCAATATCTTAAAATTCACAGTCTTTGAAAGTTAACATTGAAATAGCAATACTAAAAATATCAATCAGAAGCATGAAAAAATAATGCAGGCCTCCAACATGAATCTCAAATGCAAATGGAATAATTATGTTTTTTTTTACTTATCTTGAAAATAATACAGATAAAAAAACCCAAAGGAAATCTGTCAGCCTTTGAAGTACCTAGTTTTGCCTTCAGTGAAGAAATAACTGGCACTGAACATCTTCAGTGTTCAAAAAAGCTTGTTTCATTTTGAAAGAGACACATTGAGTTTTAAGTGTGTGGTGACCAAGCCGAAAGTTCACGTTTGCTTATTTATTTGTTTATTAAGTCTTAATTGCTGTATATTGAAAGAATTCCAGGAAGCATACCAAAATGCGAATAAAAACTTTCCACCACTTAGACAACAGTACTTTCAAGAATTTTTTTTTGTAATGCGTTTATAAATGCAGGGATATCAGTTTAACCTGCTAGGTCAGGTCAAATCAGTTAGTTAGGCCTACTGATTTCCAAGGCTGAAAAATGCACTTTGAAGGACACTAGCCAAGATAGATTGAATGATAATAGTATTTGGAGTACAACATTCAGGAGAAAAAAAATAACTGCTCTCTTCTAAAACAAACAGTAAACTCCAAGAAGCTGTACTAGACCCAAGTAATCATATACAAGTAATCTGATGCTGCTCTCCTTTTGCATCCCAAGTGATTAAAAAAAAACCCTACATACTTTCTTAATTTACAGTAATTCATTAGTCTGCTCATCCATCTCTAACCCTGATGTTTCCTACTTGAACAAAAAAGAATGTTATCAAATTAGAAATGATTTATCGTGTTTTTTTACTCTGAGTTACCAGATCCAGATATTTAGTCCGAACTTTTTTTTGATTACATGAAACTGCAATTGTGCCTAATAAAATAAATCCCTGTAAGGTTAATGTGAATTCCAGGATTCTTAATGTAGAATAAAGGAAGAGGGGAAAAAAGCTATAATAACAACCAGACTTTAAATCTTCCTCTTATGTTTTAACTTTCTAATGCAGGATTGGACTGGTCTTGAACAATTATCATTTTTACTTTCCTTTTAGAGAGCAACCATTCTTTTATTTCTATTTGAGGACTCCACAATTACATTTCTAAGCTGGAATATTTCAAAGAGGTCAAGGTGATGAAAATCCAATAGAAAAATCATAAACTAATGAAGATGCTAGAAAAATATTAAGCATAAAAGCAACACATATTAACAGAGCTTTTAATCATAATAGGGAACTCTTCCTTTTTCTTCTCATATTAATTAGCATTAATTGTTCTGTTCTATTCTTAGTACAACGAATTCAAGAAGATTTAGTTCAAACACTAGATTTATGCCTGTGTGAAGAAAAGACATGAATGCAGATATTCAGAATATGTAGAATGAAGAATCGTTCTAAGATTCCCAGACACCCTTATACTGAAGTATGTACATCAGCTCATTTTGGAAGCTCATGTACCAATCAGGATAATGCTGTCCTTCCTCATTACCCTTATTTCAGTCCAAACAGGAAACTGAAAACTATTTCATTTAACTGCCTGAATAGTGAAATATACTAGCTTCCTAAAACAAACAAATATTTTAACATTTTATTTTCCATTAAAGAATTGCATTAATTTTGAATATAAAACCAGTTGTGGTTACAGGTATATGGGTATTTCCCATTGAAAACATTGATTTTTTTTAAAAAAAAAACCAAAAAATAAAATAGTTCTTTAAAGGTCATAAGTTTTTTAACTTATTCTTGATCTCTGAAATAAAATGAATAATGATTAGATATCTCACGGGATTCATGGAATGGAAGAATATACAAATCGTAATGTATTGCATCTGACGTCCTTGTTTTTAAAAATATTTAATCTGGCAATCAAACTGCTGGAACATGACTTAGGCAGCTGCATAGTATTTTAACATATTGAATGGGTAAAGTCATGTGGACAGAAACCAGATCAAGATGACAAGATTAAGACACTTTTTTGTGGGCTCAAAAAATGGCTGCATGTGTAATTCTCATGAAAGCCAATATATTTGACCAACATAATTCTGAAAAAAGATTTTTTTATTTTTATTAATTTTAATTCCATTTATATCCCGCCCTTCTCTGAAGACTCAGGGCAGCTTACAAGCTTAGCAGTAGCCTTCATTCTATGTATATGCCTGCTTATTAGGGCTTTCACACACCCCCAAGCAGCATTATTACAAAGTCAGAAGATGTTGTCTTCTCTCAAAGAGGAAATTATATAGCTGGCTAACACTTACATTTTCTCTTGTGCCTGACAAAGAAGAACTAACCTGGTCAGCAATCCAGTTTAGAAGTTGATAGCATTATGATAATTCAGGCTGCATGGCATACATGCAATGGTATTGGTCATTTGCATGATTTGTATGATGGTCATACAGGTAACCTCCTTCCTTACAGACATCCATGATACCATTGCATAATTCTACTTAAGACATCATCATGATGCATTGAAGAAGCAAGGAATCAATATGGAAGACAGGTGAAGAAAACCTCCTGTACTCAATAAATGTATATGTATAAAATACCTGAAGATGCAGGAGAATTTTCAGGAACAGTGGGAAATCAGAGAATAAAAGGAAAACAGACTACTGTTGAGCTGTTAAAGAAAGAGAATTGAATGAAGTGGAAACTGTGTGCTTACAAGTTTCCACTGTTGGGGCCAGAAAGGTCACCACAGTGCAGTTCATTTCCTCTTCCACACTGCAACTTCAGGACTTTGAAGACCGCTGTAGGAATATAATCATTCTTCCATGGACTGTGGGGAAAAACCACAAAGAGGTTTCTCATTCATCCTCCAATAATACACTTCATCCTCACTTTTAATTTGTATTTCATTATAAAGATACATACCATTATTTCTTTGAAATTACTTTCATTATTCATAGTTAACAGAGGTGTTTTTTTAAGTCATAAAACTGTATTAGCTAACTGTCTGTCAGGCCCAATATGCTGTAAGTAGTGGACAGTTTTCATTTGTACTTTGGTATGCTGCCTGGAATTCTTTCAAAAATTCCAACTTTTTAAAAATTCATTCTGCATTTCCTGATTGGGGAGGATTGCTCAGCTACCATTTGAATATTAATTTGTCAAAGAACAATTGAAAGACCTACCAATTTGATAGTCAGATGTGCTCCCCTTTCATATTATATAATACTGATTCTCCTCACCCCCCCCCTCCTGCCGTCATCAGCTTCTGCTATTCTGAATTTTGCATACTGCTGTTTTCAGTGTGATCTCTGAACTGAAATGCTAGTTTTGAAATGATGCCATCCAGGGTTGATGCTGCTGAGGTTTCAAGGCCAATTGGCAACTCTGGAATACTAACCCTCTGACAACAAACTCAGAATATTAATTGTGTAAACATGTATTTTCATCATGTGAGCAATGCCAATTAAATGATGGGCTATCTTCTGCAAAGGCCCTTCTGCTGAGTGAATCTTTCTGACAAACTAGTACCAAGGAATCTTAGTTGCCTAGTTATTGCATACAAAGCTAGAATCTGACCAGTGGTATCCTCACTTTCTGCTTTCTTTGACTGTAATGCAGGGGCATCCAACCCTAACAACTTTAAGACTTGTGGATTTCAACTCCCAGAATTCCCCAGCCAGCATGTGACTTACTGAGCCACTTTTGAACATTGTAAAATTTATAATTTAAATGAATCAACAATACTACTACATAGATATTATATATTGCATACAGGATACAAAATAAAAGTCAAATCCACTAGGTACTTATTCAAAATTCTCAATTTTATTTAGAGATAGTTCTTTATTAAATATATATTACATTAGGGATGTCTTATTTCCCTTTATTATTGGTAAATACTTATGTTAATTATACAAGGTATATATTAAATGTCACTTCATCAAATAACTAATGCCATGAAATTTTAAACACTGATGACAAATCCAGAGATGTCCCTCTATGGGAGCTGCTAATTTCATATAGTTCAATATCTATCTACAAAGTCAGCTTATTGCCCCCAACAATCTGGGTCCTCATTTTACCTACCTCGGAAGGATGGAAGGCTGAGTCAACCTTGAGCCTGGTGGGACTCAAACCTGCACTAATTGCAGGCAGCTGGTGTTACCTAAGGAGGCATTAGCCCACTGCTCCACCAAGGTTCTTTACATGCAATTATATTATCTTGAGAAGACTTTTATATTTTTGAATTAATAACCATAACTGATGTTTTATTTTACATTTCTGGTTATTAATAGTTGCATTTATAGTCATCTGTCTTGGATCTCAAGATGATGTATATGATTCTTCCTCTTTTATGCTTATATTCTTATACCGGAATAGCTGTTGGCAACTGGTATTAGGTGAATCATGAAACTGGCATTACTGATCTAAGGTATTTTTTTTCCCTTGATTTGGCAATTTATTAATTTGGTGACCTCGGTAACTGCCTAGTTCACTTATATAGACAAGCCAGCTCCACTTCTGACAACAGCATAGAATAGATGAATATGACAAAGACATTTATAAGTTTTTTAGATCCTAGATCAATCTGCGCATCCTGATGTGTCTTAAGAAAAAACTGGAATGTGATGTTTCATAAAAGCTAATATTAAAAAAAATTAAATTTTAAAAGATCAGCAATTATTTGGCATTCAAATTCATGGATTAATAGTTCAAAAAGAATATATTGGGTAAAAGTTTTTCACTGTCAATTTAAGATTCAGTTTACACAGAAGTGCGTAGAATATTTACAAAATAAGAAACTATATGCAATAACATATGCCTGACTATTCTTGAAGCCAGTATTAAATCTTAAGAGAAATAAACAACAGCCTTTATTTGACTTTGCTGAGTAATGGACAAAATCCAAAATCACCCTTTTCTCCATAACCAATACCATTATGAATATAATAGTAGATCTGTTTTCAGGAAAAAAATCTGACAAGTGTATTTTTATGAAAGTTTCTCCCAACAAGAAAAACAAGTAGCTCTCTAATGATATCCCTGTAGTAACTTTATCTTACATAGGCCACAATATATTATCATAGCTCAGATTTTGGAAATAATTGAAAGGATTATTTTTAGAGCACAGGAACCATCTAGAAATAGGGGAGACATGATAGCAGTATTCCACTATTTGAGGGACTGCCACAAAGAAGAGGGGGCTCACATTATTCACCAAAGCATCAGAGGGAAGGACAATAAACAATGGTTGGAAACTGATCAAAGAGAGAAGCAACCTGCACTTAAGGAGAAACTTCCTGACAGTGAGGACAATTAACCAGTGGAATAGCTTGTCCCCATAAATCATGGGCGTTTCATCACTGGAGATTTTTAAAAAGAGGCTAGACAGTCACTTGTCTGAGATGGCATAGGTTCTCCTGCTTGACCAGAGGGCTGGACTAGAAGCCTGCAAAGGTCCTGTCCAGCTCTATTCTATTTTATTCTATTCTAAGTTAATAAACTAGTGTTCTTAATATTTTTTAACAGAATAAATCAAACTATGGTTATCTCCCCCTTCATGGATTACTGCCTCGTCATGGCGAAGGGGCTTGTGTAATTCAATGAAGCTATGAGCTATGCAGTGCAGGGCCACCCCATATGGACAGGTCATAGCAAAGAGTTCTGACAAAACGTGATCCACTGGAGAAGGAAATGGCAACCCACTCCAGTATCTTTGCCATGAAAACCCCATGGACAGTACCAAAAGGCAAAAAGATATGACGTGGGAAGATGAGCCCCTCAGGTGAGAAGGCATTGAATATGCTACTGGGGAAGAGCAGAGGGCTAGTACTAGTAGCACCAGAAACAATGAAGTGACTGGGCTAAAGCCAAAAGGATGCTCAGCTGTGGATGTATCTGGTGGTGAAAGGAAAGTCCGATACTGTAAAGATTTTTTCTCCATAGGAACCTGGAATGTAAGATCCATGAATCAAGGCAAGCTGGACATGGTCAAATAAGAGATGACAAGACTGAACATCGACATCTTAATAATCAGTGAACTAAAATGGACAGGAATGGGTGAATTTAATTCAGATACCCATAAGGTATACTACTGTGGGCAAGAATCCCTCAGAAGAAATGGAGTAGCCTTCATAGTCAACAAAAGAGTAGGAAAAGAAATAAAGGGATACAATCCCCCAAAAGACAGAATGATCTCAGTTCGAATCCAAGGCAAACCATTCAATATCACAGTAGTCCAAGTCTATGCCCCAACCACCGGTGCTGAAGAGGATGAAATTGACCGGTTCTATGAAGCCCTACAGCACCTTATAGAACTAACACCAAAAAATGATGTCCTTATCATCATGGGGGATTGGAATGCTAAAGTAGGAAGCCAAAAGATAACCGGAATAACAGGCAAGTTTGGCCTTGGAGTACAAAATGAAGCAGGGCACAGGCTGATAAAATTTCATGAAGAGAATACAATGGTCATAGCAAACACTCTTTTCCAACAACCCAAGAGACGGCTGTATATATGGACATCCCCAAATGGTCAACACAGAAATCAGATTGACTATGTGCTCTGCAGCCAAAGATGGAGAAGCTCTATACAGTCAGTAAAAACAAGACCAGGAGCTGACTGTGGTTCAGACCAGGAGCTCCTCATTGCAAAGTTTAGGCTTAAACTGAAGAAACTAGAAAAAAGCACTAGGCCACTCAGGTATGAATTAAATCATATCCCTGTTGAATATACAGTAGAGGTGACAAATAGATTTAAGGAATTAGATCTGATAGATAGAGTGCCTAAAGAACTATGGACAGAGGTTCGCAACATTGTACAACAGGTAGCAACCAAAAACATCCCAAAGAAAAAGAAATGCAAGAAAGCAAAATGGCTGTTTGAGGAAGCTTTGCAAATAGCTGAGGAAAGGAGGGAAGCGAAAGGCAAGGGAGAAAAAGAAAGATACACCCAATTGAATGCAGAATTCCAGAGAATAGCTAGAAGAGATAAGAATGCCTTCTTAAATGAACCGTGCAAAGAAATAGAAGAAAACAATAGAATAGGGAGGACCAGAGTTCTCTTCAAGAAAATTGGAGAGATGAAGGGAACGTTTCATGCAAAAATGGGCATGATAAAGGACCAAAATGGTGGGGACCTAACAGAGGTAGAAGAGATTAAGAAGAGATGGCAAAATTACACAGAAGAACTATACATGAATGAGCTTAACGTCCCTGATAACCACGATGAGGTGGTCACTGACCTCGAGCCAGACATCCTAGAATGTTAAGTGAAGTGGCCTTAGAAAAGCTGAGCAACAACAAAGCTAGTGAAGGTGACAGTATTCCAGCTGACCTATTCAAAATCTTAAAAGATGATGCAGTAAAAGTGTTACACTCAATTTGCCAGCAAATTTGGAAAACTCAACAGTGGCCACAGGATTGGAAAAGATCAGTTTACATTCCAATTCCAAAGAAAGGCAGTGCCAAAGAATGTTCAAAGTATTGCACCATTGCACTCATTTCACATGCTAGTAAAGTTATGCTTAAAATCCTACAAGCTAGATTCCAGCAGTATGTGGATCGAGAACTACCAGAAATACAGGCAGGATTTCGAAGAGGCAGAAGAACTAGAGATCAGATTGCTAACATACGCTGGATCATGGAGAAAGCTAGGGAGTTCCAGAAAAACATCTACTTCTGCTTCATTGACTATGCTAAAGCCTTTGATTGTGTGCATCACAACAAACTGTGGCAAGTTCTTAAAGAGATGGGAGTACCAGACCATCTTATGTGTCTCTTGAGAAACCTATATGCGGGTCAAGAGGCAACAGTGAGAATTGGACACGGAACCACTGATTGGTTCAAAATTGGGAAAGGAGTCCGGCAAGGTTGTATACTGTCGCCCTGCCTATTTAACTTATATGCAGAGCACATCATGAGAAAGGCAGGGGTAGATGAATCAAAAGTTGGAATTAAGATTGCTTGGAGAAATATCAACAACCTAAGATATGCAGATGATAGCATTCTAATGGCAGAAAGTGAAGAAGAACTAAAGAGCTTCTTGTTTCAGGTGAAGAAGGAGAGTGCAAAAGTTGGCTTGAAACTTAGCATTAAGAAAACCAAGATCATGGCACCCGGCTCTCTCAATGGAGGTAGTGACAGATTTTATTTTCCTGGGGACTGCAGCCAAGAAATTAAAAGATGCTTGCTCCTGGGGAGGAAAGCCATGACAAATACAGGCAGCACACTAAAAAGCAGAGACATCACCCTGTCAACAAAAGTGCTTATAGTCAAGGCTATGGTCTTCCCAGTTGCAATGTATGGCAGTGAAAGTTGGACCATAAGAAAGGCTGAATGCCAAAGATTTGAGGCCTTTGAACTATGGTGCTGGAGAAGACTCCTGCGAGTCCCTTGGACTGCAAGGCGATCAAACCAGTCAGTCCTAGAGGAGATCAACCCTGACTGCTCTTTAGAAAGCCAGATCCTGAAGTTGAAACTCAAATACTTTGGCCACCTAATGAGAAGGAAGGACTCACTGGAGAAGAGCCTAATGCTGGGAAAGATTGAGGGCAATAGAAGAAGGGGACAACAGAGAATGAGGTGGCTGGATGGAGTCACTGAAGCAGTAGGTGCGAGTTTAAGTGGACTTCAGAAGTTGGTAGAGGACAGGAAGGCCTGGAGGAACATTGTCCATGGGGTCATCATGGGTCAGACACGACTTTGCAGCTAACAACAACAACAACAACAAATGCTTATCTCCTCAGGATTATTATTATTTTTAAAAAAAATTAAATGGTGACAGGAGATTCACTTTACATGTCATATGACTTGTGTAGTTCTATTATTGGTATACGTGGAAACAATAACAAATCCAAGAGGGATTTGATCTTTTGATTGAATAATTTTGCTGTGTACAAGTCTAAATGGCTCTTAGAACAGAAGGAAGAAAGAATGGGAGTTAGATATAAAGTTTAAAAAATATATATTGTCTTTTCTTCTTATATGATGGTACAGAACTTGGAATCTATGATCTGCATCCATATTTAGCTATGCATTTTTCTATGCATTAACTATATACGATATATTACTTTTTAAAATTCAGAAAGGATCTCCTGATTTCATTTTTATTTCATGTGTGCTTTTCTAGTATGTTGGGCTATATTTCTCAATTTGTTATGATTGTAGCTTAAGTGGGCAAAAGTTACTGGAATGTCCATGTTCACCAAGAACCTAACAAGCTACCTGTGATAGTGGATTGATTTCTATCTTTTATTGTAAAGGATAGTTTTAGGTAATTGAAAAGAAAGTTACTTCTCCGGTTTTAAGGAATGGATCCAAAGTATACATTTCTGGGAAGTTTCTGAATTCTAAAAATCAGCAAATGACAAAGCTTGTTGCTGTATGGTATAGAAGTAATGAATGGATTAATTTGTTATGGCTATTTATAATTATATGCATTTTTTTCTTTAAAATTTTCATGTTTAGTTCTTAATAACTAGATATTCCCTTTTCTGTTGATAAATATGTATATTTGGGTGTGCATTATTTTAAAATAATAATTATATGTGCACACATGAAAAATAGGTGAAGGTAAACCAATGCAGACATGAAGGTAGTCCCAAAATGATATATCTAGGAAGTAACAGAGCTAAAGAATAAAAGAAAGAAATGTATAGAAATGTTTAGATTAAATGAGAGTATGGACTCAAAAAATGTAAATATATTGGCTTCCAGTTTGTGATCGCGGCATTGGCGGACAAGTGGGGCGATCACTCTCTCCACCATCTGGTTTTCTCCCACCAGGGGACCCTGAAAAGGGTTGGGAGTCACCCTGTAGGGGTGACGAGCAAGAAGAGGACCCCCAAGTGATCACGGAAGGGTGGCAGCCCTTCCGTTTGATCCGGGGCAGCTCTTCAAACTGATGGGGAAAAGATTGGCCATTAATATGGCCCATCAACAAGTTGCTGACAGCCAAGGCCAAATTTACTAACAAACATTTTGAAAGCAACGTGGAGGAATTGGGTGAGATCTTACCTTCTCTATACCCCAAGCACTTTCCTGTTTAAAGCTTCTTGAAAATTTCCCCCCCCCTGCGAGGAGAGATGGAAGGGAACTTTCTTCCCCCACCCTCTAAAATGGTGGTGTTTGATTACTTAGGGCAGGGCTTTTCAAACTTTTCACCCATTATACCACTTTTAGGATATGGTAACATCTGAGTACCACCAGTCAAGTTTTTGACACCAGCAAGGTGTCAAAAACTTGACGACCAAAAAAAATAAAGGAAAAAAGTGATGAAGTACAGCTAGTTGTCGACTTACAACAGTTCGCTTAGTGACTGTTTGAAGTTACAATGGCACTGGAAAAAGTGTCCCCCAAGGCACATCCGAGCAAGATGCTTGCCTGCCCAGTGGTGCTGTTCCTCCTGTCTGAGCTTTTCATTGTTGTGAGCACTTCTGTTGAGGATTGGCAGTGGGGGTGGTGTGGGGTGGTGTTTGGTTTCTATTACCCCTCTCCTCTTCTGGGTAGTTGCAGCAGGTTTTGGTCACTTCACGTGACCCTGGAACATTGTGACCATCATAAATATGAATCAGTTGCCAAGCATCTGAATGTAAATCACAAGACCCTGGAGATGCTGCAACATTCCAGGTGATCAGCGCTTCTTCTGGGCTCAGCAGATGTGCCAGGATCAGCACCAAGCTCCAGCTGGATCCTGGCACTGATCCTGGCTCTTCCCTGAGCCCTGACAGCCCTGCAGCTCCAGCCATCTCTCACTCAGGCTTGCACGGTGCTGCCACTGGTTCAACTCATTCCCCTCCCCCGCTACCACTTTTCTAGGATGGTCGCGTACCACCTGCTAGGTGCTAATGTACAACAGGTGGTACCTGTACCACTGGTTGAAAAGCCCTGACTTACGGGAAACAAATCATTAAAAAGATCAACTTAATATAATTGGATTTATATATTTTTACTTTGGAATTTGGGGACCCAAAAAGTTTTTATTCTTACTTGGACTTGTTATTTTATTTTATTTGCAAAAAAGAACTTGACTTGGACAAGAACTTAGCCCAGGATCTGAAAAAGACTCTAAATGGTATTGGTGACACCTTGTGGCAAAGTCTGGTACAGCAATTTATTACTTCTGACAAAGAGACTTCACAGCCCAGACCTGACCTTGGTAGTATCTATGAGAGATTCAACGCTGAGAGAGCAGCTGGGCAGTGAAATTGGTTCCTAAGAACTGTGGAGGTTAACATTTACTGATTCTTGTTTAATAAATAGCCTTCATCTATAACTATGTCAGAAATAGAGTAGGGTCAGCAAAAAACTTTGGCTATGTTAAAATACTTACTTGAAAGTATACTTGCAAACACTGAGAAACTCAAATCTATCCTGAAAGACAAAGGTGTCAGCCTAGATCTACAAAACAAAACCTTGATTGCAGCTAAAGAACTAATAATTCAAAAAACAACAGGAGTGGAAGAAGTGATTACCAAGACAGAGGGCTTTAAAGATCAACTACAGTTCACTGAAAATCCAGACAACGAAACAACTTTAAAACTGGAAATCACTTTCTACATTAACCAGAAGAAATCTGAGAAAGAAGACCAGATGGAATTGAAGACAACTACACCAGAACAAATACAGGGATCTGGGTTACCAGTGCGACAATTTAATGATTATAAATGGGCCAGATCTTTCAGAAAATTGGCAATTAGATGTCCTCCTTCAATCCAAGTAAAATATACAAGAATGAAAGGAGATCTACTTGATGATTTAAAAGCATTGGTATGGAAGCCTGGTTGGCAAAAGAAGAAAGCTAGAATTAGGTTGAAAAATTGGGGCCTCTCGATTTACTAGGAGGACCCTAAATTGTCAACTAGTGGGCTAAAGGGGGATCTTGAGACAAGGGGAAAATTGACTATTAGACTGAAAAATAGTAAAAAAGAAGGGATTAATCTGTCTAATATTGAGGATTTAGACTTATAAGAGAAATGTAAATTAATTATTAGGATATAGGTTTGAATTATTGATTAGTCCAGATAATATTATAGAAGATGGATCTGAACTAACAAAGGATACTCTATTATTAAGGTGGTGATGTATTAGGGTAAGAAATAGAAAATGTTTATGAAATAGAATAAGAATATTTTTAAGTAACTAATATGTGTATTTTAGACATTATAATTTCTATGAAGTGTGATAAAAGAAATTTGGGTTACCTGAAAGTCAAATTTTATGGATATTAAAGATTAAATTGGATTATTGTAATTAAAAATTAAAAATAGGTAAAACTTAATAACAGGATATGGATTGTTTATCAAGATTGATTAAGATATGTATAAGCAAAATAACATACTCATAAATGCGACAATGAAGTTTTTACTGAGTTTGATACAATTAGAAATTTACTAGCTTAAATATGAAATAGCAAATGTTAAGGGTAACAGAGAAGAAGTATTTGATGATGTAACCTGAGATATGTACTAAAGATTTTGTTATTGAATTATTGATTAAGCTAATCACCACATTGCTTTCTAAATACTCAAATGTAAAACTGAAAAACCAATAAAATCTAAATATATTGTTCATTAAACATACATTGTAAATCACCTAGTCTGAAAAATTAAGCAGTTAATTAATTTATTATTTAAATAATTTGTAAGATTGTCCAACTTATAATTTATGACTCTAAGTGGTGTACAGTAGCAACAAAGAAAAACAAGCAGAATTCAACCAACATAAACACGATATAGCAAATGCAACATCTCCATAAAGTGCAAGGGATCAGAACCAGGTATTCACTGTTCTGCTAAAAGCTAATAGGGTAGGTTGCATGGTGGTTTCATGGATGTGATATTTGGGACTGTGGTGGAATGCAAAAGTGATGTATAATGAACAAATAAATAATATCAAGAACTGAACTCAGTTCAAGGGAGTCTTTAGCTTTAAACCTTCATAATACATACCAAGAACAAACTTGCTGGCTACATAGTGATGATTAGCCAGTAATGAATTTATATCTTATTGGATTAAGTATATGCTAAATAGCATTTCCCGTAAATCGGCAGAAAAATGTCCAATTTTGGGTGTTGACCATGGCATTCTTGGGCTGTACACTAAACGATGTTTTGAGACTGAACAAATGAACTGTAATAAGTCTTGACTTTGGGGGAAAACAATTGTCATTTTGTGATACTTTTCAAAAATCTATAACCACTAAACACAAATAACATTTATCTTGGGATTATCTAGTTTGAAACCCATTGACAAAATACATTAGATAACACACTATCATAGATTTTGAAATTAAACCCATCACATGTGTGTGTGAATAATGTCTTTATTCACACACATTTAGGAAAAATAAGCAAAACTTTTTAATAGCCAATTGACAAAATACAACAGTTCTCCTGTATTAGGAGTGATTGCCAGCCAAATAAAATAATGCTGTTCCACAAGGAAATAGCTAACTAAACAGAGAGTGAAATAAATCCATAGCTGAAGATTTTTCTCCATGAAGTCCCCTGTGCAAAAGAAAAAATAAGTTATGATAGAAGCTTTTTTTGTAGTTTGGATATTCACAAGACTGATTGCTTAGTGTTATGTAAATGGCAAATGGGTATAAAAAAATCAGAACAAATGTCTAAAGCATGTGATTTATAATAAAAAAAAAGATAGTATTGTTTTTTGAGTATGTTTGGTGTGGTGTCCATGATTAGCACAATTTCAAACTTTCTAACTAATATTTATAATGGACATATCTCAGAAGCCTGATAGAACTATAGCAAATATATGAAGCCTACTATAAATATATTTATTAATTTTCTTTTAAATATTTATAATAATAATAATTTTATTTATATACCGCCCTTCTCCCGAAGGACTCAGGGCGGTGAACAGGGCAGACATATAAAAAATACAAAAATACAAAAGTTAAAAAAAAATTAAACATATGCCCAAGCTAAAAACAGTAAATACATATATTAAAAATGACGATAAAAAACCCAACCCATCCCCCGTCAGGCCAAGCCGGCTTGTTCAAATAAATGTGTCTTCAACTCACGACGGAAGGAGCGAAGGTCGGGCGCCATCCGGAGCTCAACCGGCAACCTTGAGCCTTGGTGGAGCAGCGGGCTAATGCCTCCTTAAGTAACACCAGCTGCCTGCAATTAGTGCAGGTTCGAGTCCCACCAGGCTCAAGGTTGACTCAGCCTTCCATCCTTCCGAGGTAGGTAAAATGAGGACCCAGATTGTTAAGGGCAATTAAGCTGACTTTGTAATAATGCCGCTTGGGGGGTGTATGAAAGCCCTAATAAGCAGGCATATACATAGAATGAAGGCTACTGCTAAGTTTGTAAAGCCGCCCTGAGTCTTCGGAGAAGGGCGGGATATAAATGGAATTAAAATAAAAAAAATAAAAAAACCCGATTCCATAGTTCCGGGGCGCCCACAGAGAAGGAACTCCCCCTGGGGGCCACCAACTGACATTCTCTGATCGGTGGCACCCTGAGGAGGCCCTCTCTGTGGGAGCGCACAGGGCGGAGGGAAGTTGATGCCGGCAGCAGGTGCTCCCTAAGGTACTCCGGACCCATGCCATGTAGGGCCTTAAACACCATTACCAGTACCTTGAATCTCACCCAGAAGACAACTGGTAACCAATGCAGCTCACGGAGCAGAGGTGTAACATGGGAGTATCGGGAGACTCCCAACACAACTCTCGCGGCTGCATTCTGTACCAGTTGGAGCCTCCGGGTGGTTCTCAAGGGCAGCCCCATGTAGAGAGCGTTGTAGTAGTCCAGGCAAGAGGTCACGAGCACATGAGTGACCGTACATAGGGCATCCCGGTTTAGATAGGGCCGCAACTGGCGGACCAGGCAAACCTGGGCGAAGGCCCCCCTAGTCACGGCCACCATGTGGTCTTCCAAAGTAAGCTGTGAATCTAGGAGGACTCCCAAGTTGCGAGCCCTATCTACGGGGGGTAATAGTTCACGCCCCATGGAAAGAGATGGAATATTCTGAATATCCCGGGATGCCAGTATGCACAGCCACTCAGTCTTGTCCGGGTTGAGTTGAAGTCTGTTCCTCCCCATCCAGACCCGAACTGCCTCCAGGCAACGGGACATCACGTCGAGGGCATCACTGGGGTGGTTTGGGGTTGAAATAAAAAGAATTTAAAAAAGAATTAAAGGTACTACATAAGTACCTCTAAAATCTGTCTGTACAACTGAGCCCTTCTCTGAAGCCACAGAAATATAAAAATAATAAAGTGTAAAATATAACCATATGTCCTTAAGTTGTATGTTCTTCCATATCTATCCAAAAATGTTAAAATGGCAGCTAACTATTTTACATGTGCTTTTATGCTCTTTTAAACATTTTATAAATAACACAAATTGTATCATTTGCACTGACTTAGTAACTTGTGTAACAACACCATTGTTAAAACGTATCATTTTACATTTCATAACTGGTCTAATGATGTTATCATAGAAAAACTGCAATAATGTATTTCATATATAATAGTTATTTGTGAATGAAAACTTCCCTTAACCCAGTGACTTCATTTACAGGAGGTTCCATAGCACAGCAAAATAAGGATAACACAATGATTTTCAAGTGGCATTGAACCACAGTTCCAGAAAACCAACAACATAGGCTAAAGATCATGGATTATGGATTTCCAGTCCAGTACATTTAAAGCCATCAAATTGCCTAGCTATTTTGGAAGAGTCATTTTGTGGGCTGTAATCCAGGGAATGCATTAGACACAATGTTCACAGCAGACAGTGGGACAACATTGCTCACCTTTTATGTGAAGGGCCATACTATGTAGACCAGTCTAATTTCCTTAGTTATTTATTACATCTCATTAACATTCCTTTTGTAATTCATAATATTAATAAATTCTGCTCTATATTTTCTGCTGAAATATTTGTTTTGTATACCATAGTGTTCTCAGGCCTCTTGGACATATAGTTTAGTTCTTTCACAGGAAAAACAGATAATTGTAAAGCTAATTAAATCACAATTGCTGTTAATTACATTAAACCAATGCTCTTCTTCTTTGTGTGTATTGTGTATATAACATTTGCCCAGCTGAACTATGACAGCTTGGTCCTAGTTAGCAAAAAGGAATGATAAAATAAATATGAAATTACATTTCTGCATAATTTATACTACAGATAAAGATACCAGATGTTAAAATTAAACAATTGTTGGTAGGTAAGAAGATAAAATCTTTTAAAATAAGGAAAGACAAAATACCATATACAGTAGTGGCCAAAATTGTGGAAACCTTTTGGGAAAAGTGTACATTTGAGGTTTGATGGCTAATAACACCATTTTCTTGGAGCAGTACCATAAAATTATATATCAATAGAAAGATAATTTAAACAAGAATGTAATGCAATAACTTTTATGAACAATTTGCTATTATAATAGCAGTTATAAAGAAGAAAAGTGAAACATGTAGAAAAAACAAGATATACAAAAATTATCACCATAGAAAAAATGAGATATACAAAAATTATCACCATGTCAGTTAATACTTAGTTGGGTAACCTTGAGCATGAATTACGGCCTTACAATGTCTTCCCATGGAGTGAACCAAGTCCTTTAGTTCTGCAGCTGTTATAATGTGAAACCAAGATTGAATGATTGCTTCTATTAACTGGCATTTATTGCTGGGTCACTTCTGACTAACAAGTTTCTTTAGTCGACTCCATAGATTTTCAATTGGGTTAAGGTCTGGGCTATTCCGAGGCCATTCCAGCAGTAGAATATGATTATCTTGAAACCACTTTTTGCACACAGCAGCAACGTGACATGGAGCTAAATCCTGTTGAAATATAAATACTTCATTGTCTTGGAATACTTGGGCTCAAGTATTTCATTAATGTATTTTTGGCCATTTATATTCCCATTAACACACAAATTCTGCCCATACCTTTTGATGTCATACAACCCCAGATCATAACACTGACTGGGTGTTTCATGGTACATGTGATGCAATCAGGATGCAAATCTTCTCTGATTCTTCTCCTTACGTATTTTATGCCATCACTACCAGATAAGGAGATTTTGGTCTCATCACTGCAAATAACATTGTCCCATTGTTCCTCTGTCCAGGTAACATGGGTTTTAGCCCAGTTTAGTCTTTTCAACCTTTGTTTGAGAGATAAAAGTGGCTTTGTTGTGGAATTCTAGATTTTAGGTCAAATTCCTGCAGTCTGCGCTGAACAGTCCTTGCACTCAACTTCACATTGCATTGTGCCATTTCATCCTCTATACACCCAGATGATTTTCTTCTGTCATGTAGGCACAGTCTCTTAATTCTTCTATTATCATTTGCTGTTGTGCACCTTTTCTTGCCTTTACCAGTGTGGTTTTGTAGTGACTGAGTCTCCTTATACTCTTCAAAAACTTAGAAATGCCACCTTTGGTTAAGTTTCCACCAATTTTTCTTCTAATTTCTTTATAAATGTAGCCTTGTTCACTTAATAATACTATTTTACATTGCTTTCTGGGTGACCAGTCAACTCTTTGCACCATTACTTTAATTTTATTACATTTTACAAGCTCACGAAATGAAAGAACACAAAAAACCCCAACCAACTTGATAGCGATCACATAACACACTGACAAATGTCCTCATCTCAGCTTCAATACATGACATCAATAACTGAATACTACTGTGATCTGATTGGCTCATTGCCAAAACAATATGACACCTGATTGGCTCTCTAAACACTCATGCCACTCATGGCTACAATCAGATGAAGAAAAGCTACCTGATATCAACCTAAGCAAGCTGTGCTTCCTTTTTCTGGTTATTTGGCTATAACTCTTTTCATAGAATACAGATAATTGAACAAACACTGTTGCATTACATTCTTGATTAAATTATCTTTCCATTGATATATACTTTTATAGTACT